>NC_059502.1:15930090-16242200 GCF_914767665.1 Harmonia axyridis | reverse complement strand
CATGTTTACTATAATTAAATTATAAAATCATTATCAACGAAACTAGCTCTCTATTTTATTGGTGGCAATTCATAAATCCTCACACTCAATAATTCTACCCTAACCCCCTACTATTGAAGCGATTCAGAATAAATCAATCGAAAAATGCAGATTTCTTTTCATCCTGTACAGCTATTATCATATAAATTAGTATTTCTTCCGAGGCTCAGAAAAGCGGGGTTATTCCTGTAATTAATTAATCTCAGTGAATAAGTTTGACAAACAACTTTTAGAAGCAAGCAGTTTACGCAATGAGCACACGAAAGACGGAAGAGTAATGACAGTTATATTTCATTTGGCCTTTGTGCCAAGCTGCCATCGAAACAATAGTTGTTGCCCGGGTTACAATCCCAGTAGTTGAATCTTCGAAACTGACTATATTTTAGTTTTTGAGCGCTCGTTCACCGAACAGATTGCTCAATCATTTCTTTACAATTTTTCTCTAATTCTGTGACTAATACGTCCATTCTGCCACATCTTGTAGAACAAAATCGTCCGAGAATATTTCAGATTCACACAGATTTCATGGTTATATTTCATTATTATCTGTTGGTACTCGGGGCTCTTCTGCCACAGATTCATTTATTATTTGTGAAGTTTGTGATATAGAAAACTCAAAAATATTTATGGAAATATTCAATTAATTCCAACAATAGAAATTCAGTAAATTTGAGGAAATAATATATATTACTCGTACAGAACGCTCTTAAACATTCGTTAATTCAAAAACTCGCCACTTTGTGGTTGTTTTTTTGGATTTTGAGATCGTGGAAGACTACACCCTTGACAATGCCGACGTGGTAAAATCGTTTTGGTGTTTGGCGGAATCTTCCTGGTTTGGATCATTCCAAAAAGTTTCTTCGAAACTTTGACACTGCGAGATCCAAGAAGTATCTGGATCTTAGCAAGAATATACTACACCTCCTCACTGGATTTCTCACAGTGCGTTGTCGCCTGAGAAAATACCTCATATGGGTCTAGCAGAAAATGACCAGTGCAGATTCTGTAGGGAAGAGAGAGAAGCTCCGGATTACCTGGTGATGGAAAGCCTCGCCATCACTAGCCAACGCAAATCTGCTTTGGACAAGAAAATTGTAAAAGTGGGAAAATAGCCTTCTTGAAGCCATTCCAGTTATTGGAGTTCATTAGAACTCCTGGAGAACTACCTATGGAGAGAATAGCTCAGATGAGGGGCATAATCGACCATTAGGTCGCAGTGGTAGTTCGTGAAACACCACTCGACTTGCGCTCTCGTGATGTTAATGGGATTCTTTTTGAAGAATCAAGATTTTTTTGTATTTTTGTACGTATACACTGAAATAATAAAAAATACAGGTTCAAATTTTAAAATCTTGAGTTTTGATGTATTTGAATTGTTCAAGTTCATTATTTTCTTATAAATACCCTGTACATTTTTGGTCCAAACCGCAAACAATGTCATAATACTACGTATTTGCAGAAACGAAACAGGAAAAACCGCAAAATGCAAAATTTCAGCTAAAAATTATGATTAGTTTTCTAAAACGTCTAATAGGCCATCCCGGTGGATCACCCTGTATAGTGTTTATATTTCATCAAATCAATATGAATATCCATCAAGTAAGGATTGAAATATTTTGAATATATCTATGTTGTTGACTCAGACTCAAGAATGGGTAATGGCATGCATGGAATTTTTTTTTTCTGTCAAATAATAGTTATTTATAATACAAGTGCAGAAGGCATTGATATTCTTCCACGAGTTCAAAATACAAAAACGAGCCACGAAGTGGCGAGTTTTTGAATGAACGAGTGGTAGAATGAGCCTTCTGTACGAGTATGATACATTATTTTTCTTACAACTGCTATGGAAAGTAGCGTATTCTTCAAAGCTTACTCAATTTCAAAACTATGTATTGCACATACTGTGGGAAATATTATTCCCCACGGCACTTTGCCCACACCTCGCTTGGTAGACCAATGAAATTGAGCTTTTCAGTCGTTTCTATGGAAACGCAATAAATTAGCACATACTGTCAACGAAGGCCATTTTGATTTGAATCAAGTCCATTACGTAAATTATTGAAATTTGTGCAGTTGTAGGAAAAGTATAGTGTGTAATATGTGGAGAAAGTCCTTTTCTCGCTCGTGTGTTTGCGGCACTCGCCTTTCAGGCTCGTGCCACAAACTTCCACACTCGCTAGAAAAGTTGGACTTTCCCCACTTGTTGCACAATATACTATTCTCTAATTCATTGCATTTTTATTGAAATAAATGAAATATTTCCATACATATCATTTAGTGATTTTTGCATTGAAAAATGTTGGTTGGCAGAACTGATTTCTGTAAGGCAAATTGATGAATTGACAGATGAAGCCGTGGCGGAAAGTTCGGAGTACCAACATATAATAATAAAACATAACCATGAAAACTGATATATTCTCGCACGATTTTGTTCTACAAGATGTGAAAAAATGAACGGAATAACCACAGAATTAGACAAAAATATGAATAACATCTTTGTTATCATTAAACTCTGTTTATATAGTTTGAAGATAACTGCAAATCTTTTCCAAACAGTATTCAAACAGTTAATAGACATCATTACAGTAATATGATTAATGTGATTGATGTAATAATGTGGAAACATTATTATATTGAATTTCAAATAGACCGATGAAACGAAGCGAAAATGGGCTATAGATATTACTGTATAATTCGGAACATTTCAATCAGATTTCGGTTGAATTAGATGGGAATATCCAGACATGTCTCGATTTATAGCTTACGCAACCCTGATTTATCGACATGTCGCGGTCCTGGGAACGACCATTTAGAGATGTATGCACACTCGTCTGGCATTCATGGAAATGCCCGAGCCTTTCGTGATCCAGATTGGCTTTGGGACCCGATCGGCACCGCCATCATTTGTTTCAATTCCTAAATGAACCGATATCAAATGAAAAATGAATACGTCACGGATATGATTCGATGAAAAAGTGGAACGCGTCAATGAGTTTTGACGAAATTCCCAATTTATTGGATATTGGATTGATGAAATTTCATCCAGTTTGTTGCAATATAACATTGTGATTACAAATAGTATTGAAGACTGGTTTGAATGCTATCTGCCAGTGATGAGAAGTTGTCCCCAATATTCTGACATGATGATAAATACGTACTGTTATGAATCATCTATATTTTTTAATTTTAGAATAGAATATTCAATTTGAAGTTTGATATTCGATCGATAACCAATATAAATTTTGACTTTTTTATTCTAAAATTAGAAACCATATTGAAAATCCATAACAATTGGCGCCCAACGTGGGGCACCAATTATAATGGATCGTCTATACTATTTTTATTTTAGAAGTGAATATTTGATTCGATCCAATAACGAATATAAATTTTCACTTTTCAATATTCCAATGACTTTTCTCAGGATGGAAATTGGAAATAAAACTAGTAACTTTAATTTATTTATTTTCGACAAAGTCCACATACACCGAATTATTTACTCAATTAACATAATCTTAAAATATCATGTAAACATAGAACTATACTTTCCTTTCGATATGACAGTGACTGACAGAGAAAAAACTCAAGGGGGGAAGGCTAAAAATATATTGAGAGTTTTATCGCAATAAAAAATAATTCAAATCACATGTAAAATTTCACAAAGTTTCATCAAAACTGATTATAGCAATATACAAGACGACAATGCTTATATTATGATGAGAAAGTTGCAATATTGGATCTCTTACTTAAATGATTAATTCTCTGCGCCTATTCTTCCCTGGCAAATTGGATAATTACATCGTCAATAGGACAATCAATTGCAGGATGAGTGTTCAACAGAGCTAAGCCATTACGTCTATCTATGGCAGCCCTTCAAGAAGGGAGGGGGGCCCCCGCGCTCACATGTCTATCTACACTGCTACAAAATATCCAAGTTTTTGGATCAGTTTTCTTGAAGAAACGGAAATGAATTTGAGAAGAGTACAGAGAAGAGTCTTTGGCGGAGCAATGAATATGGGTTTTATCACAAAATGTGAAATTGATATTGAAATGGGTGTTTTCCAAATGTATGTCGTCAATGGTGACATGAATATGGGCTTACAATGCTTCACGAGTTGCTGGTTTGTCAGCTCAAACCAATGATCACACAAAAAGTAATTGAGAGGTTTTGAGTCGCACAAACTATGAGGCCAGTTAACAAGACCACTTGGACTGGAAATAAAGTTGTCACCAAATTGATTTTGCAATGAATTGATAGTTGAGCGTACTGTATGACAAGTCTTGTTGGAACCAAAGCTGTTTAGCACGTAGTCGACAGACAAAGGCCAACAAGTTGAGAACGGTGACGTTTCAACAGTTCTTCTTCAAACGTCTTCTTCAAAACTATATAACGCTACAGCAGCAATATTCCTTCGATAAACACATTTCTTCATCTTGTTATGTTGACTGTCAAATAGAAGAAGTGCTCTGTGAACTTTGCAAACAGATTCCTTCTTTTCAAAGTAAAGTTCCACAATTCGAAAGCGTTGTTCTAGCGTTGAACGATACATGATGAATCGCAAAACCTTACCGAACAGAAACGTCCGCCTAGTTTGACATTCTCAACTGTCAAACCATAGACAAGAACCATACAGCTAAACAAACATTTCTAATATAACTTTCACTTTCTTTGAAAAGAACTGTCCGTTCATTATTTCGAATGTGATGTAGAATAAGCTGTAAAATATAAATCATAAACATTTTTGATTGTAGATCGCCAAGGCGATTTGTAACCATTTTCCAATAATTGAACTCAAAAAAATTGAGAGTAGGTGAGACACACTGTATAATTGACCAAATGTAATAAAACCAACGAACATATTAATGACTGTTCACATCTTGGTGACTCAGAGTAGAGATGATTGTTCAAGATAACTTTTTGCATTGTATAACGCCTCTAGCATCAAAACTAGCCTATAGAAAAACATTTTTTTATGGAGCTTTTTGTTTGCAATGACTAAAACATCAAAAATTCAGCTGGTTTGAAAGGAGAGCACTTTCCCTAATGAAGTGTTCGGATCCTTAAAAAGAAATAGGGACAATTTGATAAAATGATAATTCGCTATTCTCCTGTAACAAGCGCGCAAAACTAAATATTAATTTAATTCAACCGAGTGCAGTTCCGGTCATTTATTTTTTCAGACGCTAAAAACGATCAAATAGACCATAACTTTTAATGGTTATTTCATGAGTGGAGTCTCCAAGCCCAATGCATAAAACTCCACAATATTCATAGAATTTTCATTACTGGACTTGATCGGGTAACTGAGATTTGATGAATGGGGGGATTATACCTGTCAAAATGAATGGTGGAAAACCGGGGTAAAATTGGCGGAATTCGGCATCGCCGTATATCGTGGACAGGTTGAAAATGCCTGGTATACATCTATTTTATTCACGATCCATAAATATCGGGCCACGTAAAATCACTCGCAAAAATTTCGTACGTCAAACTCTGAAGCCACTTCGCCAACATATCACTATATTCGGATTAAATTATTGGTCTAATTAAAAGCTTCAATAATAATATATGAAGCATTCATTTCCGTTTCAGCCCTGTCCAGGATTTGATTGAACGTTATGCGTTAGTTGCATATAGATCGTTGATTATAAAAGGTGTGGACCAAAGTTCAACGCCAAACATTATTATTTCCGCAAATTCTCATTCGCAATTATTGAATTTTTCATTATTATAAATGTTCTAGGGCACAATACCTATTAGTTTTTAACGAAATAAATCAACGAAATGATTGAATGGAAAATATCGAATTCCTTTCACATGACAAAGTACTTTTGATTCAAGACTGCAAGCGATTGAAATTTATAATAAATACATTCAATGATCTTCGAAACGGAAACTGATAACAAAATGCTTTTCGACAAATCTGCGATTAGAAAACTGCGATACTTCTCGAGATGCTTTCAGTGAGCATCAAATTTGGGACACCCTGTACATGTATCACCCTTGAATGTAAATATGTTAACGAATACAGTCGAATATTTAAGAATGTGTTACAACCCCCAAATATATAGAGTCGAAGTGAAAAGAATATAAACGAATATTCGCTGATGTTAAACATAATCAGACAAATTATGAAATATACAGGGTGGTCATTTGAAAACGAAACAGACGAGATTACAGACGAAATAAAGTTTTTCGATAAAAATGCTCGGACAGGTCGATTTCTGTTTCGAGGGGGACAACTTAAGATGTAGGTTACGGACGCATAGCGCTTCAACTCTTGCTGCTACAACCCTCACCCCCAATTTTTGAATAGGGAAGATGAGGTGAGTGATACCTCAATTTAAAGGTATTTTTATACTGATTTCAGCACAGTAATTGTTTTTTCATTTTATGCATTAGTTCTCGAAATATTCATGCGTAAGTTAGTTCCATGTTTCGTTTTTTATTAGCCACGGACCCGGTTTCTTGAAACTTTGACACTAATTCCAAAACATACTTCCTATTAACATGTTTATCTAAATGATACTTAGTTAAGAATATTTCGAGAACTAATGCATAAAATGAAAAAACAATTACTGTGCTGAAATCAGTATAAAAATACCTTTCAAATGAGGTATCACTCTCCCCATCTTCCCTATTCAAAATTTGGGGGTGAGGGTTGTAGTAGCAAGGGTTGAAGCGCTATGCGTCCGTAACCTACATCTTAAGTTGTCCCCCTCGAAACAGAAATCGACCTGTCCGAGCATTTCTATCGAAAAACTTTATTTCGTATGTAATCTCGTCTGTTTCGTTTTCAAATGGCCACCCTGTATAAAAGCAAGTCAAAGTAAGTAACAAATAAAATATACCGACGCACCAGGCAGTCCCTCGGGATTGAAACGCCTTTGAAAGCATTCGATAAGAATATAATTAAGACTTAGAAAGAATTCTCTTTATTTCTGCATGAGGAATTTCAGTGAATGGAATAAACTTGAAAAAAAAGACAAATTGAAAAATAATCAGATAGGTCATTTTCTTCCATGAAAACGATTTGCTTTCACCTTGGTTTGAGCAATATCCCCTAGTGTTGTATGATTATTGCTTCGAGTCATTAGGTTGAGGTGCTGATTATGGAAATATTACAATCATTTGGGTGTATTTGGAAGGAGAGTGTACGACAGATTTGATGAAAGCAATTTTTCCTTGGAGAAAATATCCTGTTATAAACAAAAATGTGCGCCAAAGGTGCTGATTCGCCGAACAACAGTTTTCTTGTAGAAGAAATTTGCAGGAAAATCTCTAATTATAAAAAGATCATATTCCAAGTTTGGGTGAAGTGTCTGAAATTTCAGACCTTCTGAAGCTTTGTTTTTGAATTGAATCATTCGTAATTATAAAAATGAATGAATCCAGATCAGGTTTCAAAGAAAAATTAGAGGGAGAGGAATATTGGATTTATCTCTTCCATTTAAAATAATGAATTAAAAAGACACTTTTTTCATGGGGTAGAAAAAAAAATATCAAATCCGAATTGATCTTAATGTTGGTTGAGAACAAATCCTTATGAATGGAACTGACATCATGGCAACGGCATTTAATTAAATTACTTCACTTTTGTCGCTCTTCTACAACCGCATGAACTTACAGAATTTCCAAATCGGAAAGTTATGCAAATTGGAATTTTATCCTTGTCTCCGGAAGATATGTACAATGCTTTTTCCTCCTAACTATTTGCAGTGCAGAAGTGTTTTAGGCGCCAATTTGAATTTCATGCGGACGCTTTCACCTTATAAAACGACGCCAGAGGCTGGTGTATTCTACGAAATGAAAATTACGACGGCAATATTCTTAAACAAATGCAGTTAAATCAACGTGTTTACAGATTTAAGCTGCAAAAAAAAATTCCACGTTTTATTTCGGGCGATAAGGCATGTCTCGTTTTGGGAATTAAATCCAAGAAAGATAGAAATTCCAACAGCTTTTATTGCGGGACACAAAGGCAAAGTATGAAATAAAAAGAAATAACTGAAATCATGCCGAATGCACCTAACTTTAAAAGGATATAGTCACAATAAGATGTCTGAAACAGAAGTATTCACTTAATCTATTCATCGAATCATACACCCTTAATACAGGGTGACTCAGGGGAACCAGGCGTTTTTAAAACGTGTGGTTGATACAAGAAATATGTATCGTTCAGTTTTAGCCAAGATCAGTTTTGTTCGTACGTTTGAAACTTGGTCTCTCAAAGAATATCATTCTAGAGAAAATTTCGCTGCAAAATTTCCTCGTGTTTTCTTCAAAGATTGACATTTGACGTGATGAAATCACTCGAAAAGACGACTCGTGATTTTGTCTACCAATGTTGATATATGTGATATCTAATGATCGTTTTTTTTGTTTATTGTGTTTGTTTGTATATTGTTACCTTGTTAACACCCTGAAATTTTATATTTATTACTGTCGACACTATTTGTAATTTTTATTCCAAATAAAGATCCATCTAATCTAATGTAATTCGATCAACTGTCATATTAATTCACACCTTATTCATATATTTTGAACAAGAAATTAAAATATCAAAATCTTATTTGAAATAAACTATCTAATAAACCATCGAATGTTTCAAATATATTTATTCCCAGCCTTCAAAACTGATGGATCGGATTTTTAAATTACAAGTTATAATTCCGGTTAGCGAGAAACGTCTAGTATCAAATCATATTTTGTCCTACCCACATACGTTAACCACGATGTCATAATTTTCCTTTATCTCCAACTTCCAAACACTAGGAGAACGAATTATCGTAATAGATTCTGGATAGTTTTCCATAATTAATGAAAACAAATGGACTTCTAGATTTCCAACGCCTAGTTATTACGATGGTAATTTCACAAATGAAATAAAAAAAACTATTGATGTTATGGGTAGACTGCACGCAAACATAAAACATATTTATGCTGAGCTTCTGTAAGGCTTATTTATTGTTTTATTATAATTCCGACCGCTTCCATGGTTCCCATAAATATGAATATCATTCTAAGCCCTTCTGGACAACATATATAAGCGCATCTATTTCAGGTAACACGGAAATGTATCAATAACAATGGGAACGGTAATGCCAACAGAGGCAACGAAGAAGACCGACGCACAACCTTTCCATAATTCATGAGACTCATTACATAGTTATGTATCACCGTTTCCATAACATTTCTCATACTACAAATAAAATTAAATTTTTTACTTGAAACTATAGTATTATCACATTCATTCATTTAATTTTCAGGTATTGAAGTCTAGATAATATAATAAATACTTCTGCAAAAATCGTCCAGTGACCTAGATATAGGGTTGCGATGATATTTTCCAATTGAAATTGAATTCTTGAATTCTTCGGAAAAATCAACAGGGATTCCTAGGAAAAACTTATTCAGAATTTTCTCCATAGAATGTACAGTTTTCGAGATAATCAAGTACAAAGCAAAGACTAACCACTAACTAAAAAAATCTACAATTATTAATTTTTCGAATTTTCTCATTTTGAATTTTCCCATTAGTGATAAATAAAAGTAGATGAATTGAAGTAGTGCTTTAGGAAAGCATTAAATTGAACATTTCAGAAAAAAACATGCATGAGACACTGAAGCAAAAAAAACATTCACAAACATTTTTTATTGTTTGAGTTTCTGACAAATGTTTTTTCTAAAGTTCCATCTGAACGAGTTATAATAATTTTTTGTACTTTCATACATTAATGATAGGAAAATACGAAAAATTAATTTTTTAGATTTTCGTGAAAAGTATTGGCTTTATACTCGATCATTTCGAAAACGGTACATTTTATGGAAAAACATTTGATCTTTTTTCTAGTGAAGCTCTGTTGATTTCAGAACTTTAATAATTTTCGCAAAAAAATAATACAGAGGTGGAAATTTTCAATAGGATTCAATATCTACGCCACTGGTTGATTTTGGCGAAAGACACTTAGTTCGAAACATTACGTTATCTAGATTTCAATACCTAAAAATTGAATCAATGAATGTAATAATATTAGAGTTTTGAGTAAAAATTTGATTTTTTTTTCAAACTTCAACACCCTTTATCTCTAAAACGAAGCTTGTTAGGATATATGAACTTTTTTTCATGAATAGAGTTGTTCTATCCGACGCCAAAGTTATCGAACTAAAATCTGGACCACACTGTATACATTACATTCGCTCACTTCTATTTGATACCCATACCAAACCCAATAGAAGCAATATAACAATGGAGCAAATTTCAAACAGCATGAAGCTCTTCTATATTTTTTGACTGTTTATTCAGTAGAAGCGAGAAAGCGAAAGCGAGCTCGAAGCGTTCTATTATACGATTTCGACGCGGCGCTACTGACTTCAAATAACTGCTGGAACGGAAACAATGATTCAAAGATATTTTTTACTCTGGAAACGATCGTTCGCAATACAATGAGAGAGTGATTCTCTCGCCTGCCCCTGGCTTTACGATTTCAAAAACGACCTGTGGGAAAATTTCCACCTCTGTACGTTCTCAGAGAGCTCTTTAATTCACTATTTCCTGTCTTGAATTATTCACCTGGAATTCGAGTGATTTTTTTTAATGAATACGAGAATACATTCCTTCCTTTGAGATACTGAGAACAGCAAATTAAATTTCAGTAGAGTTCTTTCTAGCGAAGTTTTAGGAATACTTTTCTAGGCGAAAAAAATTGAATATTATTCTTAAAAATTGCATCCAATATTATGTTAGTCTATGGATGAGTCCCAGTATTGAAATTCCTAGGTTACTCATTCGAAAAACACCAGTTTTCGTCTTTTGCAGTTCGGTGCATGCTATAGTTACATCCTTGGAAGTCAGAAATCAAAGGGGCCATATCCGGAGAATATGCTGGGTGGTCGAGTCGTTGAAAGTGCAATTCGTTCAATTCGACCATGCCTTCCATCTATTTTTGACAAGGGGCATTTTGGTGAAAAATACTTTTTTCTTATGCCTGTGTAGATGTTTTTTCTTCATTTCTGCACTCAATCGATTCAAGAATTACCCAAAAACGTTATTTACTATTCAAAGAGTAGTGTTCCACCTTTATCCAGATATAGGCAATGAACATTATACCGTACACGTCCGTAAATACGGATGCGATAATCTTGCCAGCAGATATTTGAGATTTTGGTAGCTTTTCACTCATCTGACTTTCCCTTTGACTCATCAGTGTAGAGATGAATCTATTAGGTGTACAACTTTGCTTCCGCCTTTTAGCATTAGATGTCTGTAGCGGTAAGTGGCAGTCAAAATTAATAGATAGTAGATGTCACGCAATAAGCTTAGATATTTGTAAACATAAAGCCATCGAAATATTAGTCGATTTGTGTATGCATCATAAAGTTATTCTCGATTGAACATGTCAGTTTACGAGCCAAATTCTCGTCATTTGCGGGATGTTTTAATTTTCTGCTTCAATATGAAGACATCTGCGGCTGAGGCTCATCGAATGCTCCCAAATACCAATGTTGCTATTAGCAAAAGAACGTGCCGAGAGTGGTTCCAACGCTTCAAGAAAGGTGGTTTTGATGTCGAAGACCAGCATGGCGGTGGAAGAGATAAGGTTTTCGAATATGCAGAATTGGAGGCATTACTTGATCAAGACTCGTGTCAAACGCAACAGGAATTGGCAGGACCAGTGGGAGTGACGCCACAAGCCATTTCTAAACGACTGAAAGTCATGGGAATGATTCAGAAACAAGGAAATTGAGTGTCGTACATGTTGAAGCAGAGAGATACTGATCGGCGTTCATTTGCTCGTGAACAGCTGCTTTCAAGGCAATTACGGAAGGGATTTCAGCTTCGCATTGTTACTGAAGACGGAAAATGGGTTTATTACGATAATCCCAAGCGCAGAAAATCATGGGGATATCCCGGCCATGCTTCCACATCGACGGCCAAACCGGATATTTATGGTTCCAAGGTCATGTTCAGTATTGGGTATGTTCTGCGTAGTGAAACAATCGAAGGCAATCGTTATCGAACGTAATTAATGCGTTCGATCCGAGCATCAAAGACAAACGGCCGTAAATCAACGAGAGACATGATGAAGTGAGTTTACTGCATGACAATGCTCGTCCCCATCTTGCGAAAGTGTTCAAGACATACTTGGAAACGTTGGAAGGTCATACCCCACCCGCCGTATTCTCCAGACGTTGCTTCCTTGGAATATCACTTGTTTCAATAAATGGCACTCGGCCTGGATGACCCGCACTTCCGGTCTTATAAAGAAGTAAACATTGGATCGATTCGTGGATTGCTTCAAAAGATGACTAGTTTTTTCAACGCGGGATTCGTAGGCTGTCCGAAAGATGGGAGAATGTAGTGGCCAGGGATGGACAATACTTTGAATCATATTTCATATAAGTATTTCATCCACTGTCACATTTCGATGCAAAAAATCCTTTTTATTCCTCTTAAACAGCTACAAACATCGTTTCTGAGTAAAGCTTTTTCAGACACAAATGTTTACGCAAAATAGTGAATACACTGCCTTCCGATAGTTTCAACTCCACCACTTTTGGCATTTTTTGAAAGGAATTCAAATGCAGTAATCCTTGGTGGGTTATGAATTTCCACGTTGTGTTTATTCAAAGAAGAAGAACAAACTAAAAGGGGTATAAATTTCCCGGAATGTTATCCATAGCATGTCCTGCAAATGTAAATAATTATTGCTCAGTAACTCAAACACATGTAAGCTTATATCATGTAGGTAAATAAATAAAAATACCCCAATCAATTTTGGCGGTCTTTGATAGGTATCCTTCTTAACAAAAATCAAGTCAAGCATCGAATCGAAATTTGTGCAGATCAAAAGCCATGTCCCCCACTTAATGGAGTACCATAGAGTTGATTGATTACAGTCGTCCAATCTCTAGATACGCCACAGTTGAGTGCTCGTAGAATTACTTCAAAGAAAGGCCTGATTAGATCACCAAACGAGACCCTTCTCTGGAGGAATGAAGTAATTAACCTGCAGACCGGATTTTGTGGTTGTTCGGTGTGAGCCGTGTGAGTGCCGTTTTGATCCCAAACTGATTTAATTATCACAGGAAGTCGAAGAAGTCTTCAAGGTCGCTGCGGCACCTCAACTCTCATATGATATATCGGGTCATTACTACGCTGAAATTGGTCTGGAGGTGGCCCATTCTATCACGAATAATAATGGATTGCAACCTTGCGCTGGTCCAATTCGCATAATGGACACGTAACTGTGGGAACTTCACGGTTGATGGAATTTTTTTGATGGGAATATTGCAGTCCATTATCTCAGGTACAAAACAATGACAATGATATTTGTTGACTACAAGGGTTTTACGACTATTTTTTTTAGAATAATTAAAATGTGTATTTTTGATAGATTTCAAGTGTAGAATATATCTATATCGAAAACATATTTGTCAACCGTGTGTAAAATTCAACGTTATATATTATTATATAGCGTTATTGGATCGTTCAAAAGATTAAATCGTTAAAAAAAGGCCCCATGTGAAGAAAAAAAGGTGCTATTTTATCAAGACAATGCGCCGTGTCACGAATCAATGAAAATAATAGCAAAATTGCATGATTTGGGCTTCGAACTGCTTCTGCATCCTCCTTATTCGCCAGATCTGGCCCCCAGCGACTTTTTTTCTGTTCTCAGACCTCAAAAGAATGCTCGCTGGAAAGAAATTTAGCGCCAATGAAGAACTAATCACCGAAACTGAGGCCTATTTGGAAGCGAAAGACAAATGGTATAGTATATCCAAAGTCACTTGAACTAGTCCATAAAAAGATTGGTCATAGATATCCCTTAGAAGTGGATACCGTGATCCGCTAAATACCGGGGTTCATTTGGAAGTATTGTTAGTAAATAAATTCACTGGTCCCAATGGAATTTCTGGAAACTTGGACAAACCTTGTATAATCGAAATATGTAGCTTACTCCAAGTGACTTTTGATATACTATACTACAAAAATGGTATCGAAAAGTTGAAAGATCGCTATAATCGCTGTATCGCCCTCGAAGGCAACTAGGTTGAATGATAAAATCGAATTTTGACAAAAAAAATGTGTTTTACTATGGTAGACCGGAGACTTCTCAATTGGTCTGTTATGTATCATAGAAATTTGAATCGACATGGAATTGACAGCCATGACAAATTTATTGTTGATTCACAATCATAATAGTTATTTATTGCAGAAGACGAAAGATTTGTTCTTCATCTTTGAGAGTGTCTTTAACCGTTGAAAATCTAATGACTCTCGAGAAGATAATGCGATTTTATCGTCGTGTGCAATACAAAAATTTTTTTATAGCTGAACAATTTAGGTGAAGAATAATATTCTAAAGAAAATTCTAAGTTTTGGCTTGAAAATCTCAACTGTGTTGCTCCGTTATTAAAAATATGAATTACTTTGTCAACAAATTTTACATTCTGGTTTTTGCGGAGTGTTCAATATTTTTAATTTTGTGTTTGAAGTGAATACGAAATGTACGGAATAGAATCAACAAAAGAAGAAGAAAACATGCAATCATATTTTGTAGCGTTGGGAGCAGGAAGTTTATCGTAGCCCCAAAATTTTTACAAATTTTACAGAAAAAGTATTTCAATTTAGATTGAAACTGTGATATATTGAGAAAAAATCATTCGAACCTGTTGACATTTTTTCCTCTATGATGTACTAGATTTGGCTGACAAAGTGCACAATAGCTGCCCTAAAAATAATTGTTATTCTAGTAGCTAATTTAACGTGGAACAATGCTTTCAAATTTTGAAATTCTTGATTGTAACACGAGTATAAAAGTTCACAACACCCAAAAAGATAACATTCTAGGAAAAATGTGAAATGAGATTGCCATTCAGATCCAAAAATTGACATAAATGTTTCTTTTTATACCAATTTAGGGCTCTTCTAAGAATTGACATAAATAATAATGGCTTATATTTTCCCTACATACATTACCTATATAAATTAATGTCCTTTTCAGAGATCAAAGTCGAAGACTCATAGAATGCATTTTCAATTCAACACAGTATTCTTTTTATTATTCATGACATAAACGAGAATCCTTGAATATTTTTCTATCGGCGCTGTGAGTCTACACGAAGTGGATGACATACATGTATTTCCGAGAAAATATTTCAATATCACAAGAATGCTTCTATAGATGGAATTCTTCATGCACTTGTGGTCAAAAGGCTTTGAAAGGAGATTACGCTTACTCGTGATGGTTCTTTATTCGGAACAACTATCTACAGAATGCAGTCCTTAATTATATTTCCTGAAATTGGTTTATCGATGTTTGTCAGAAAACGTTCCATATTTCAACAGATCATAAAACAATTTAGGTGAATCTTCCAAAAATGGAAATAAATTATACAAGTGTTAATAAGATATACGCTGCCCACTTTCTCACTAGCAAAATGCATTTCAGGCTATTTTTTTAACTTCTTCAACTTATTAGATTAGATAGTTCTTTTGTGTGTATTTCCTAGCCTTACAGTCCAGACTTTGGATGCGCATTCCTCAGGCCTATTTTTGGTACTAGAGTCAGGTATGAAATTCAACGGAATTATTCATTCTGAAATGTCAATGCAAGGAGATTCTTATAATTTTTAGAGGTTTTATAACAGTAATAAGTTGATAAGGATCCAAAATCCCAAAAATTAAGCAATAAAAATCACCTCCCAAATTACTTCAGAGTGAGCAGCTCTGAAATAAGTCTTAAAATATGCGACAAAAAAGCATAGTATAATTGCGTCAAGTGTCCAATCATTCAGACACCCTAGGCCGGGAAAGTCCTTACTTTGCGTCCTAGGCAGGAAAAATAATACTTTGCTGATAGATAATTGTCGGCAATATTATTAATTGCTGTCAATCGGAGAAAAATATACATGAAAATAGGTAACAAAAGAGACAGTGAATTAAGTGGTTCATCTTCAACGTTGTGATCACCCTCCATAAAAAATATGTTTTCATACCATAAAACATAAGCATAACATCAAAAATGAAGGGTGCATCTCTGAAATAAGCCCCAGAACAAGTGTCAAACAAGCATAGAGTAATGACGCTCAATATTCATCATAATCAGAGAAGAAATGGGCAAAAAATAATAAGTGTAAAAGGAGAAAAGAAAGAGGCCTAGTAAATTAAAAGTAATAAAATTAGCAAGAGATATTCGAATTAAGTCTAAGGAGGTTTCATAAAAATTCAAGCTCTTTCCATATACAGTCCGCCATACTTACGCAAACGTGAAATTTTCAATAAACAAATATCTCAAGATTTACTGGTTGGATTTCGATGGAATTAGGTATGGATATTACGGTTGGATAATAGATATTTAGTTTTTAATGAGCTTTCCATTTGTTATTAACGAACTTTTGATTTTTTAAATTTTTAATGAGCTTTTGATTAGTTTTTAATGACTTCTTGATTCGTTTTCAATGAGTTTTCTATTTGTTTTTACTGACATTTTGATTCGTTTTTAAAGAGCTTTTGATTCAATTTTAATGAGCTTTTTATTTGTTTTATATGATGTGTTTTCAAGGACATTTTGTTATTTATTTTGATTCGTTTTTAATGAACTTTCGATTGGTTTTTAATGAAATTTCGATTCGTTTTCAATGAGCTTTTGGTTTGTTCTAATGACATTTTGATAAGTTTCTAATGTGCTTCTGATGCGTGAGATAGATAAGAATTTCAGCTTTTCCAGCTCTTTCTAAGAATGAGGTAGCATTACACTACATCCTTGAAATATTCCTTCAACTACAAGTACAAACATTGAATATAATATTGATTGTAATTCAATTGTGATTTTACAATTAGGTTAGGTACTTTATTTCCAGAAAATTGAAGATTTTACAGGGACGCACTGCTATGCATTACCTGCTTCCCATTGAAGTCAATCTCCTCGTTATGTAGGCAGATTTATTTATAGAACACTTCACTCAACCGAGCGTGTTCAGATTTATTTATTCAACTATATAATTAATGCCTTCTTATTTCAATTACGACTAACTCACACTCAGGAACGTTTGCGTTTAATATATGCACCCTCTATATGGGTGCGATAGGTCCCATTAAAGGATTAGGAACTCTATTTATGCCCGCTGAAAATTCTACAGCAGAATACGAACGTAAATAGCTTGGAGCAGTAGTGGGCGAAAAATATGGGATGTTGTACCAACTTGAATGCACTATCTCCTCTTACGATGTCAGTTCATTAGCACTATCTGAAGTAAGTTTCGTTAATTTCTCGAGGCAAATTTTCAAACTTTGCTCCTTAATTAACAACCCTGTCCTGCTCTCTAGGGAAAAGTTTCTTCGAAAACCTAGCTTAATTCCTCACTATTGTAATTCGTTCTAGATATCGACCTCTGCATCCTGAAATTCGACTTCAATGGTCGGTCATGATAAGTAGGTAAAGATTCTAGACCTTATTAATAGTTATCATTGTTTTCAATAGTTTTGGATCTTTTTTGCGTACATGTTTCAGGTTGATAGAG
The DNA here is from genome assembly GCF_914767665.1 of Harmonia axyridis. Taxonomy (NCBI): domain Eukaryota; kingdom Metazoa; phylum Arthropoda; class Insecta; order Coleoptera; family Coccinellidae; genus Harmonia; species Harmonia axyridis. Next base: position 16,224,634 of record NC_059502.1, on the reverse strand, counting down.
GGCCACTATCGATCTTACGTTATAAACCAAGGATGGTTTTGAATCATTCCTCAATTACCTCCAAATAATGCAATATCGAACAAACTTTTTCTGGAAATTTAATATCTTCTTAACATTACTATACAGGGTGTCTGGTGAGGTATGGGACAACGTTTAGGTGGTGATGAGGGATGTCTCAAGGAGTGAGAAAATGCCATTTGAAATCATCTGAGGTATATGGTTCCTGATATACAGGGGATTTTAGAAAAAATGAGGAAATTTCAAATGACCATAATTTAGGAAATATGAGAGCTAATCCGATGATTTTTCGTATGAACAATGATAGAGTGAGTACGAATATGTTTGAATGAAAAATTCGAAATAAAATCAGATCCGGACTCAGAAATTTTAGTTTTTCTGAAATTAGGTAAAAACAACACCCTGTATGCGGTTTTCAATTTTTTTGACTTCAGATTCTGAGAGAGCAGGAAAAATACTTTCGAACTCAACTGTCATCCCGAATGGCACAAATTTTTCCTCCTTTCTATGACCCTTCGAATGTCAATCTTCCGATTTTCGCTCCTTACATATTATTTTCTCGACATTTCAGAAACATGAGATCTTAGATAGTTACTCATAAGTAAAAAAAAAGATCATAAACGAATCAAAACTTTCATAAAAACTATCAAAAATGCGAAAAACAGTTAACATTTGGAAAATTAATGACTAATTCTTCAAATATTGTTCGAAATGAAAACCGCCAACTTCTACACATTTATCTGCTCTTTTCATTAAGTTCAAAACTGCTTTCTTTATCACATTCGGGTTGTTTCGTATCTCGTCACATGCGTCTATTATTCGCTGAATTAATTGTTCCCTTGTATTCATTTCTCGCCCGTACACCATAGTTTTAAGGTGTCCCCAAAGGAAATAATATAATGGTGTCATGTCGGGGGACCGAGGTGGCCATGCTCTTGGACCACCACGACCTATCCATCTATTTGGATATACCTCGTTCAAATGATTTCTCACTAAAATTGAGAAATGGGTGCTCCATCATGCTGGAAGATAAGTCCTCTCTGATTAATATTCCCTAATAAATTAGGAAGAACATTCATGAGGAAATCTCTATAAATTTCTCCGGTGAGTCTTTCTTCGAAAAAATGAGGACCTATGAAATTATTATCATAAACTGCGCACCACACATTAACACTGAAACGTCTCTGTGATTGTCTTTGTACGACAGCGAAAGGATTCTGTTGATGCCAAAGATGATTATTTCGAGCATTGTTTATTCCATCGCGAGTAAATTGAGCTTCATCTGTGAATAATATTCTTTGGACATTTCTTCTACGACTTCTTATCCACCTGGAAAATTGAAGCCGTGCGATCTCATCGCCAGGTTCCAACTGCTGGACAACTTGAGGGTGATATGGGTGATATTTTTCACTCTTCAGAGTATTCCAAACGTACCATTTCGATACTTCATGAATTGAAGCCAATCGTCTGATACTTACTCCCGGATCGTTTTGCACAGTTTTTAAAATATTTTCACGGATATTCTCTTCTATTGTATGTGGTCTTTCAGAAACTGTTTTGCTGGGAAAAGTACCATATTGTTTCGTATGCGCAACAAGGCGGGCAAAAATTTTGTGATTTGGAACCCGACGATTGGGAAAACGTCTACGATACTCCCTTTCAGCTGCTCTTCTGTTCATATCACATTTACCATACACCAAAAGCATGTCAACATACTCTTCATTAAAAAATGTGTGCGGCATGATTTTCAACAAATTGAAGTCAGATTGTATCAACAATTAAATCACTAGTTTGACAGATAACTAAATGCTCTATCTTTTCTCATCATAAATGATAGCACACAATAGAATTGACATAACTGGCAACTAAATTCAAGACTAATGATAGAAATATGTACATGACGAATGAAACTTTGGATATTACAGGAAAAAATGATCCAAACTCATCTGAAAGATCGACTAAGAGAAAAGAAATTGACGGTTTTCATTTTGAACAATATTTGAAGAATTAATCATTAATCTTGTTCCTACTGAATCATCAATTAGTACTTCAGAAATAGTTCGTAAATTTTCCAAATGTTAACTGTTTTCCGCTTTTTGGATAATTTTTATGAAATTTTTGATTCTTTTATGACCCTTCTTTTCTTATGAGTAACTATCTGAGATCTCATTATTCTGAAATGTCGAGAAAATAATAATATGTAAGGAGCGAAAATCGGAAGATTGACATTCGAAGGATCATAGAAAGCAGGAAAAATTTGTGCCATTCGGGATGACAGTTGAGTTCGAAAGTATTTTTCCTGCTCTCTCAGAATCTGAAGTCAAAAAAATTGAAAACCGCATACAGGGTGTTGTTTTTACCTAATTTCAGAAAAACTGAAATTTCTGAGTCCGGATCTGATTTTATTTCGAATTTTTCGTTCAAACAGATTCGTACTGACTCTATCATTGTTCATACGAAAAATCATCGGATTAGCTCTCACATTTCCTGAATTATGGTCATTTGAAATTTCCACATTTTTTCTAAAACCCCCTGTATATCAGGAACCATGTACCTCAGATGATTTCAAATGGCATTTTCTCACTCCTTGAGACATCCCTCATCACCGCCTAAACGTTGTCCCATTCCTCACCAGACACCCTGTATAGGGTTAGAACTATTTAGAGGGGCATTACAGGGATATCGTAAACCGTTAGATATACAGGATGGCTCAAATAACAGAAAAGTTGCGTTATTCAAGGATTAGTGTGTTGGTGTTAACAGATCCGAAATATCTGTAATGGTTCCCGAGATATCTCGAAAAACCTGAAAATCGAGATTTTCTTTTTTTCTGTTTAACTCATTTGTTTCTGGAGATAACTTCACGAAATTCGGTTTGTAGTCATTATCCAATATGAAGATTCTAATGGTGTCATCAGATTTTTTCTGTTCTTCATTGTTTCAGAGACGCGATAGTCAATTTTTTTTATGGACGCCATATTGGTTTTCCTGATGAGGTGATAAAGAAAAAAAATTAGAATTCAACAATGTATCACACTCTACACTTTACAAAAATATGGAGTCTTTGTACGCGAATTTGAAGAGTTGTTATATGAAATCATCACTTGACTATCGCGTCTCTGAAACAATGGAAAACAGAAAAAACCTGACGAACCCATTAGTATCTCTAGATTGGTTGATAGCTATAAATCAAATTCGTGAAGTTATCTCCCAAAACAATCGAGTTATACAGAAAGAAAGAAAATCTCGATTATCAGTGTTTTTGAGATATCTCGGGAACCATTGGAGATATTTTGGATGTGTTCACACCAACATACTCATCCCTAAATACCGCAACTTTTTTGTAATTTAAGCAACCCTGTCTTTCTAACGGTTTTTGATATTTCTGTAGTGGCCCTCTAAATAGTTCTAACCTTGTATATGGACAAATCCGTACGAATGACACTCTTCAATAATACTACCAATATAAAATCTCAATATCAGAATTTTCACCATGAAGTACCATAAATTGAATGCTTGAAGTGTGACACTGTCGAGAAATTTCCATCAAAATTGGTATACTATCAAAGAGAGGTTATGGGACGTTAGTTTGATTCATCACAAAGGGACTATATTCGCCAGATGAATGTATCGATTCACCGAATTGAACATGGGGTGATTAGAATTGAAAAATGGCTAGAAAGTAACCCGTACACTTGCGATCAGGGTTCAAATGATTCGGCTGGCAATTTTCCAAATTAAATTCTACACTCCAGATACGGAGGTTATTCAGTGGTTCGAAATTTTCAATCGAAACCTAATCTATAGAAGGTATCCGAATAGATAAATAAGTCCTCAGCGAAGTTCGCCGAATATTTAGATTTCGATAATTCCCCTTTTTGAAGTCAACTGCAGGAATTCGATTAGACTAGTCAAATTCGAATTAGTTCTTTTTTACTTTCTGATTTAGTATCTGATGACGCCAATTACAAAAGACCAAATTGAACACTGTTATATGATGAATAATGCACACATTCTCTATCATTAAAGTGAGAATTGTCACAACTCTGAGACAAATTAAGTACTCGTCAAAAGTTGAATTTTGAATTAATATAGATGTTTTCTTTTCGAAAAAACCAAATTGCAAAGTGAAATATGTACCTATATCTATTTCAGGTTGAAATGATATTTCAAAGAAATAATTCATTCCCAACAACAAAGATGCAATATCAGAAATAAAATTTTACTGAAATTCTGAAAATTACAAAAAACTCGTACTTTCCTTTCAATACAAAGTATGACCTCCACGTGCATCAATAATCACTTAGCATCTTCGGGAAATATCAATACCTGTAACTTTTGACTAGCAGTTTAGTTGTTTGCAACTAGTATGTAAATTACACCTACAATTACACTTTTTAAATAATGGAATTTCACCAATTGTTTATAGTGCATGAAATTGAATTTTATGCACTATTGTAGGTAAATTATTTAATGTTTTATCTTCACACTTTTTTCAGTTAGCAACGGAATACTGCAGTTAATTCCATGCAAAAAACTGTCATACCTTCCATTTGGGTTTCAAAATGGGATCACAAAAATTATGCGTGTTGAGGTTACTAACGGGTAATTTTTTTCGAGGTATATAACTTTATGTTGGCATTACTGTTCAAGATAGCGACCGATTTAACAGCTGTCAAGTGTTTTATTCTCAGTTTGGTTTGGAAATTCATCATGAAAAGACTCACGCTTGCAAATAGTGCAATTTCATTTAGAAAATAATGGTTCTGTGCGGAATACGTATCGCGCGAATTTCGTTTAGCGATGAAGCGCACTTCTGGTTGAATGGCTACGTCAACAAACTGAACTGTCGCATTTGGAGTGAAGCTAATCCTCAAGTATGTCTCGAAACAACGTTATATCCAGAAAAACTGACTGTTTGGTGCTCTTTAAGGGCTGGTGGAATCATTGGTCCGTACTTCTTCAAAAACGATGATGGCCAGAACGTTACAGTCAATGGTGATCGGTATAGAGCCATGATTACTAACTTTTTCATTCCCGAATTGAACAATCATGATGTGCAGGAGCTGTGGTTCCAACAAGACGGCGCAACATGTCACACAACTCGTGCCACAATCGATTTATTGAAAGACACGTTTGGTGACCGCCTAATTTCACGTTTTGGACCTGTGAATTGGCCTCCAAGATCTTGTGATTTTACACCGCTAGACTACTTTCTGTGGGGCTATGTAAAGTCATTGTCTATGCGGATAAGCCACAAACCCTTGACCATTTGGAAGACAACATTCGCTGTGTTATTGCCGATATACGGCCACAAATGTTGGAAAAAGTACCTAATCGAAAATTGGACCTCCAGATTGGACTACATCCGAGCCAGCCGTGACGGTCATATGCCAGAAATCATATTTAAAATGTAATGCCACAAGATTATCTTGCGGATAAATAAAATTCATGTCAGTCGAATAACCATCGTTGTTTTATTGCAATTTAAAGTTCTATAGCTCTAAAAAAACACCCTTTATAATATGTTGGGTAAAGATGTAGTGATTTGATGGTTAGTTACTTAATGAATAAAAGCTGCATCAGAATAATTGGAAAAAAGAACATGACATTTTCAATTAATATTGAACATAATTCTTCGAAGAAGGAATTGATCGAGTTTATTAAGGAATTTTTCGTGGAAAAAGACCTGATACAGCGATTCCATGAACTTCCATACATCCAAAAGCGTTTTCCGACGATTGGGTTAATTGATGTTTCCAGGGATTTTTCGACGCTCACAACTCAGCATTCGTGGATCCAATTTCACCGCTCTTAAAATGATTGAAAGACCTCCAATAACGAAAATCGAACAAACTCTCCGCAGTCACTAGTCATTTTCGATTTAGAAAATAACACAAAGATTACAGTGGTTATTCTGTAGCGACCAGAAGTAGAATACTGAAGAAACTCTGTTGAATAGGCTCTGAAAAATAGAGTTTTTGAGAATTTACTTTCGTCAACTATCTAATATTTCTTGGGTGAATCCTGAGCTGAATAATTTTCATAAGTTTGAAACATTTACTCGATATGAGTAAGCAAATATTCATTTATTGATTTAGAAATTAGGGGATAAAAACAGGTGTGGAACCCAGAAACAGTATCTACAATAAAGAATATAAAGAAAATATTGTCCCCAATATGTGATGGTAAATTTGCCATATTAAACTGGATCGAAACCATTTCAGGAACCAATTCGGCATACGATATTATACTGAATTCACGTGAATGAAATTTTCATACTCACTCAAAAAGTAACTAGAATATTTGCAAACAGTACAAACTCGGGAAATGGAAAATATCAAATATTCTGCTTACCACAAATTCTTAACTTCTTCTGTTAGGATAGACCCTTTCAAAAGATAGAACAATTCGACAATTTCCATTTTTTTCTCATGAACTGAGTGTTGCATCAGAAAAAAATTGTCAGAAATGATAAGTTTGTCGATACACTAATAACTGAATTTTCGCAACCCTCCACTGTACTTATGAGGGGTTGAGAATGTTGAGATATGGAACCCCTGCATCGTTCACCTCAAAACTTCTCTGGGGATACAGTTATTGGAACATTATTAGCACCTGTGCACAGTCCTCCACAATTTCAATTTTTGTACTAATGCGATAGTTTCTGATTATTTCAAAGCTGAATAAAGATATAACTAGGTATAGACATATATTTATATATAGTGGAGGTGAGGGTTATGCGATACTGATGAGCTATAAAAATAGCGAAACTGGTCTATCACCACTCGACTTCGATGGAAGCAGGTCTCCGAGCTGGTCCCACTAAGTACTGAGCATGACCTTGAATATTCGGTTTGGCCGTCGACGTGGAAGCATGGCAGGGATATCTCCATAATATTCAGCAATTGGGATTATCGTAATGAACCCATTTTTCGTCTTCAGTCACTATGCGATGCAGAAACCTCTTCAGTTTTTGACTTGCAAGCAGCTGTTCACAAGCAAACAAACGCCGTGCAGCATATCTCGGCTTCAACTCGTACGGCACTCAATTTCCTTGTTTCTGAATCATTCCCATGACTTCCAGGCGTTTTGATAGGGCTTGTTGTGTCACTCCTAATGATTCTTTCAAAAAGAGTCTTGATCAAGCAATGCCTCCTATTCTGCATCTTCATAAACCTTCCCTCTCTCACCGCCATGCTTCGACGTCAAAATCACTGTTCTCGAAGTGTTGAAACAACTCTCGGCACGTTCTTTCACTAATAGGGGCCTTACCATAGGCACATATTTGAGAGCATTCGATGAGCCTCGACCGCAGGTGTCTTCATATTAAAGCAGAAAATGAAAACATCCCGCATATGACGAGAATTTGGCTCGGAATCTGACATGTTTAATCGAATATTTCTTCTATGTATATGGAGAACAATTATCGAAAATTACAGCGAATATTTCCCTCCTGTCAAAAATTCTATGTAAATGGAATGCAATTATCGAAAATTACAGCGATAATTGCATTGTAGGAAGCGAAACTGCACTGCGATAATTGTTCTGTTCATAGATGCAAAGTTTCTATGCATCTTTCACAGTTCGAATCTATGGAATCTATGTCACTTTGACAAATTAACAGTTTATTCGGGAAATATTCCCCCGAATTACAGTCGTGCATCAAAATGACCGGATAATTTCGCATTCCAGCGTGTTTTCTTTGAAAAACTGCATTCGGTCATTTTCATTTTTGGAGAAATGTTTCTCCATAAATGAAAATGAACTCGTGCAGTTTTTATGACAACACGCTGTCATGCAAAATTATCGGTAATTTTGATGCACTTGTGCAATTACTTACGAGAATAACTTCATGATGAAGACACAAATCGACTAATACTTCGATGGCGTTATGTTTACAAATACCTAAGCTTATTGTATGACATGTTCTCGAGATGCTCCCACAGAGCATCGAATTTGGGACAACTTGTACTTGGGAAAATGAAGGATGAAAGCATGTCGACTTCGGTATGGGTGTTGACAAGTCAGATATGACTACTCTACAAGTAAAGCTACGTGTTCAATAAGCGTCAATGAATCATACCCAATCGTTTAAGACTACCCTGTGACCCTAGGCTCAACTCAACTCAAATCACAGAAAGTTAACCAAAATTCAAACCTGCTCAATCGAGTCAAAAAATGAAATCAATAGAGAACTAGCGCCAATATATCGTTATGCCCCGTTCACAGTCATAAATGTAACAGCCCACCATAATAATTCCCGAATAGGGCTTTTTTTATTCGACTCGCACTAACGCAAAATAATGTGTCGTACGAAATTCAGGTTTTAATTAAAAATTGTCAGCATCAAGTAATCCTTAAAACCATGTGAATTGCATCAATAGTGCACGTCATATGCATTTTATTTAGCGTGCGTGTTTCGCCGGTTGTTATCGCATAATCGCAACACACCGAATCCCACGGGATCCCGAAACCTGCCAATGATCACGCAGTGCGCGCAATTTTCTCGATGTTTGGTGGCCCAATGCTACCGGAAGGTGCGGAAAATTTAACTATTCACAATATCGAGTTTGTTTGGATTCATTGAAATGCTTATTTTCATAACAGTACATAGTCGTGTTGATTATTTTTAGGTAATGAAAATGCATATTACTTAGGTAATGAGTGTAATTGAATTCTTATGATAGTAGCTACGTTTTTTCGCTAGAATCATCAGGTTATTTTCCCTCTTGTCCTAGAAAACTGGGCCTATAATTTCACCAGAGTGTCCTTGATTTACAAAGTTTTTCAGCGGTCGTCTTCGAACAGATCGAATAACGGTAGCTCCTCTTGATATGAAGGGTGTTTTTTTTAGAGCTATGAAACTTTAAATTGCAATAAAACAACGATGGATTATTCGATTGACATGAATTTTATTTATCCGTAAGATAATCTTGTGGCATTACATTTTAAATATGATTTCTGGCATATGACCACTACGGCTGACTCGGATGTAGTCCAATCTGGACGTCCAATTTTCGATGACTTTTTCCAACATTTGTGGCCGTATATCGGCAATAACACCGCGAATGTTGTCTTCCAAATGGTCAAGGGTTTGTGGCTTATCCGCATAGACCAATGACTTTACATAGCCCCACAGAAAGTAGTCTAGCGGTGTTAAATCACAAGATCTTGGAGGCCAATTCACAGGTCCAAAACGTGAAATTAGGCGGTCACGAAACGTATCTTTCAATAAATTATTTGTGGCACGAGCTGTGTGACATTTTGCACCGCCTTGTTGGAACCACAGCTCCTGGACATCATGGTTGTTCAATTCAGGAATGAAAAAGTTAGTAATCATGGCTCTATACCGATCACCATTGACTGTAACGTTCTGGACATCATCATTTTTGAAGAAGTACGGACCAATGATTCCACCAGCCCATAAAGCGCACCAAACAGTCAGTTTTTCTGGATGTAACGGTGTTTCGAGACACCATTTGCAAGCGTTGTTCAGGCGTGAGTCTATTTATGATGGATTGCCAAACCAAACTGAGAATAAATCACTTGACAGCTATTAAATCGGTCGCCATCTTGAACAGTAATGCCAACTCAAAGTTATATACCTCGAAAAAAAACACCCGTTATTACCCTATGTACCTCAAAAACTTAATAATTTGAAAATTTATTTCACTTAAATTCATCCGACAGATATTCATCAACACTTGGTAATAACACTTGGAGAAGAAGTATTTCAGCCGTCATAGCGAAGATATATCAGGTGTACAACTTTTTTTCTGCCGTTTTCCATTAGATGTCTGTAGCGGTAAGAGATAGTCGAAAAAAATAGAATGTAGATGTCATACAATAAGCTTAGGTATTTGTTAACATAACGCCATCGGAATATAAGTCGATTTGTATCTGCATCATATAATTATTCTCGATTAAATATATCAGCTTAAAACCAAATTCTAGTCATTTGCGAAAGGTTTTGATTTCCTGCTTTAATAAAACTCTGCGGCTGATGCTCATCGAATGCTCTCAAGTACTTATGTTGAGGTCGTTAGTAGTGAAAAAACGTGTCGAGAGTGGTTTCAACGCTTCAAGAACAGTGATTTTGACGTCGAAGATTAGCATGGCGGTGAAAGAGAGAAGGTTTTCAAAGATGCAGAATAAGAGGCATTACTTTTTCACCCTTGAAGACCACGTTTATACCCATATACATTCATATCATATCCAAGTACTCAAAAGCTGCCAACTTGTCAGTGTTTTCCTCATTTCTCTCAAACTGTATTGTTTTGGCCTAGTGGTTTAAGTTGTTGCTTCATACGACAGATGATCGCTTACCGAAGAGTTGCCACTGCTCTGATGTCAGTGTTGGTATTTATCACGATGAATAAGTCAACTTTTTAGAGGCTTTATTTGATTTATAAACGTTTTTTATTTCAAAATACAAAAAATATAAGTGGCGCACTACCAAAATTACCTCGGCGAACTACCGATAATGGGTTTGCGACCACAGTATTGGATGCTTATACTTTTCCATAGCGAAGATATTATAGAGAGATGGAAAGAGATATACCTATATGATATGATGGCCCCCAAAATCACATTTGATCATTTGAAAAGTATTTTTTCAGAACAGTAGATAATGCAAAGAATCTTCGCAAAAGAAAAGCGTTAGTTTATCATAGAAAAGCAGGTGAAATATTACAGATTGTTAAAGTATTCTCTTCGCAAACACCAAAATGAATGCTAAACAAAAACTGTTGAGAATATTCAAATTGATCTGCTCCAGCTTGACTGTTTTATATGTACCACCCTGTATGAAATCATATCGCACTCCCTGTCATCGAATGAGTCACCAGTAAAGCGAATCAATAACCAATATTTATTCAAACTTTGTATCCCCAATTTCCACATAAATAATGTCGAAACATAAAGCCATAAAGGTAATCAAAAGACGTCTCTGAAATTTTCCATTGACTAATGCTGCTAAATATTTACTGCTGACTTGATCAACTAACTTCCAAATGCCCTCAAAATTATGACTAATGATCATTGATTATATTTTCGAGGTAATAATTTATCAATATCTGAGGAATTAAGGAAGTCAGCTCCTTGTTCATTAACTGGAATGTTTAGATATAGGAAAACAAGGGTGAGTGTGAGATAAATGGAATTAGCTGAGTTGTGATGGAAAAATCGATGTTGAATTATGGGTTCGAAGAAGAATGAATACAGCTTTCTCTCAAGGAAAATTTTTATATTCGATAAATCAGCTCCTCATACCGTTCCAATTTCATCCCAGAGGAAAACAAAATAAGAGCAAAATATGAGACCTTAATGGCGAGAATTTCAGGAACGTTTTGCAAGACTCTAGGGAAAACGTGATGACGGATTATTTTCTTCTATCTGAAGTGCCCAAGATTGAAGATTTCACAGGTAGTTTTTCTTCTGTTTAGATATATTGATTGAAGGTTATAGCTGAACGAATCATTGCCCTCTTTTTCTGATAGGGTCCCATTCAGTCTCAATTTTTTTTTATAAATGGTTCGCTAACTTTAAATCAATATAATGGAAACTATAGCATTTAGTTCACCTTTCTAGTTCCTTCCTCTTCTTTTTTTCAGGTATAATTGAAAGGAATCAAAAAGGGAGGATGGAAAAAATTTTGTTTGTATGAAGAAGAAGCCCTTCAATATAATTATGTCAGCTTATTCTGTAAAAAAACACAAACCAAGCACACACCTATATAATATGGGGAGACAGAGTTTTTGTTGGGATTTTTATCAGTGCTCTTGTGTAATACGTGAAAATGTTTAGGTTCAACAAAAGCCTACTCTAATTTAACAGCAATCGGCTGTTTTTGGCTAATCAATGAGATGGTATGAAAAAAAAAACGTGGAACATTTCCAGCTGTCGTTTCGGAATAACTTGGAATAAAATGAATATAAACAGGCTATCCTCTATTCACTAACTAAATTTCTCTCTAATTTCTTCTCTTTTAAAATGATTTTATGAAATTAAGTACAAATATTAGTTTCTGTTTTGACTTGATGATTGAATCACGATTCTTAAAGGTAGAATAGCAGATTCACTTGGGAAATAATAAACTCTTGTTTATTATTATTAAATAATTGGCAACGTCCTCAAAATAGTCCTAAGTATCCTAAGAATATTATTGAGGAAAATAAATTGAAATTCTCAAATCATCGATAGATTTATGAGCCTCTCATTCCATTCTTGTTCATGGGATGAGTTAAATGAAAACTTCATGCAACAAAATTACTAAAACAATATATCATTTATGTGAAACAATAGCCAATTTGAATGGCGACCCCTGCATTTCACAGGAATATGAGAGCTATATGGAATACAAAGGTCTTTAACTGTACACCTAGGCACTAAACTAACACATTGTGATGGAAATATTCAAATAGCGTTGTTCATGACTACAAATAATTCATCATAATTCGACCACAGATTCCTGCTATTTGCGGGATACGCATAAAAGAGTTTATAGTTGATAGAATATTCAACGCGTGTTTCACGTTTTGGATGTTTTTTGTGTATGTTTTTCATGATATGGTACATTTGGTATGAACTGTAAAAATATTTTAGCGATGAAAGAATTGTTTGGAGAACGATGAAAATGCAGGAAAAATATTTTGTCAACAAAAACCATTTTAAAATAATCAGTTTTTAAAGAATGTATACTTTGCAACACGAGCTAGATAATTTTTTACGATTGATATGAAATATCCAATTCTCCATTACAATGAGTTATGATGACCGATTCCGATGATTGGTAAAACGATGTGATTGAGAACTATTCACTGCTGTATTCATTAGAACTGAATTCATGTAGAGAATATTTAAACCCAAATAATTATAATCGTAATGTTTTCCCAAAATGACAATGAACCATTAGTTGGAATCTCTTTCTAGGGAATTCATTCTGAAATAAGAATATATCAATCTGAAATTTTTTTCAATGTTATAAATTGCGGAAACTCAATTAAAAGGCCACTTGAAAGATCCCAGTATACCATAGTAAAACACATTTTTCTGCCTAAAATTCGGTTTTATTATTCAACATCGATTTTAGCGATCTTCCATCTTTTCGATACCATTTTTGTAGTACGATTTGTCTTTCGTTTCAAAATTCCCTCAGTTCCAGCGATTACTTCTTCATTGTCGTTAAATTTATTTCCAGCGAGCATTTGTTTGAGGTCTGAGAACAGAAAAAAAAATTGTTAGGGGCCAGATTTGGCGAATACGGTGGATGCAGAAGCAATTTGAAGCCCAATTCATGAAATTTTGCCATTGTTTTCATTGATTTGTGACACGGCGCATTATCTTCATGAAACAGTACCTTTTTTTCCTTCAAATGGTGCCGTTTTTTAACGTTTTCAACCTTTAAACGATCTAATAACGATATATGATTATCGATGTTGATGGTCTGGCCCTTTTGGAGGTAACCAATGAATATTATACCTTTTGCATCCCAGAATACTGATTCCATAACCTTGCCAGCTGACTGTTGTGTTTTGAATCGCTTTGGATTCGGTTTATCGTGTGCAGTCCACTCAGCTAACCGTCGATTGGACTCCGGAGTGAAATAATGGAGCCATGTTCACATATCGACGCAAATATTCAGGTTTATTGTACTTAAACAGCTTCAAACACTGCTCAGAATCATTAACACGTTGTTGCTTTTGATCAATTATGAGCTCGCGAGGCAATCATTTTGCACACAGCCTTCTCATGTACAAATATTCGTGAATGATATGATGTACACGTTCAGAGGATATCTTCACAATGTCTGCTATCCTGATCAACTGATTTTTTCGTCGGTGACAGCCTCTTTTGGGTGTCCACTCGTTCACCATCTTCGGTGCTCATTTCACCACATTTAAACTTAGCATACCAATCAATGATTGTTGATTTTCCTGGTGCAGACTCCGGAAACTCTTCATTGAGCCAAGATTTTGCTTCAACTGTATTTTCTCCTTTCGAAAAGCAATATTTCATCAGCACATGAATTTTTTTTCAAAATAACGAAAGTAGCTACACTCACAACGCAATATCTCACAAACTCATGGTCGGACTAATCGTTTAAAGGTTGGTACTAACTGAAAATCATATGAATTCAACACTAGCATCGCCATCTTTGCATCACACCGGGGACTTTTCAATTGGCCTAATATTTTCAAGAAGTCATCAATAACTAGTCCTACTTCTTCCTATAAAATATCCTTGAGCAAGATCTTCAATAATCACCGACATAAAACTTGCGAAAAGACAACGATATCATTTACACTAAACGAAAAATTGAATCAAACGACTCCAGGAATTCTAAGTGACCTGCAACCATAACACTTCAAAGTTCAGTACGAACAGAATTATCTTATTTCCTTTCCCTTTCCAGGAAAATGACATTTCCGGGAGTTCAGCCGGAACAGGAAGTGTGCAGCTTTCTAATCTTGCCCGGTGTGTTCTGACGATCTTATGGCTGATAGGACGCGATCCCAACAGAAGAGTCCACATCCCGTTTTCTCGAGGATTCATCCCTGTTTGTGAGTGGTGGACTTGGAATTCATTCTGGGATACGTGAGGATGATTAATGTGCGATGAAATATATCATCAATGTTTCTGCGAAAGGGGTTTAAGCATTAGAGGGTTGTGTAGTAAGTAATTTTGCTAGTAAAAGGTAATAGAAAAAATCTCTTACTTTGATGTTATATAAGGTGACAGACTTGGTGTAATATATTTAGATAATAATAGTAATTTACGTAACAAGTCCGAAAAATAGGGATTTTTTGGACGAATAGACAAAATTCCAGGACTCGCTTACGCTCGTCCTGGAAGTCTATGAGTCAAAAAAAACCATTTTCGTTCGTGTTGCGTAGGTAGAATATTTTTTCGGCAACCGTGTAGAATAGAAAATCAATGAGACGACACATTTCTGTTATAGACATTTTAATTCTTATTTAAATTCAACAGAACAGAAAACACCGCATATTAGCAGAAACATTCTAATTCTTATTCATATTAATATTTATATTAAAATTCGAGCAATTACTAATATTGATGAATGAGTCTATATTTCTTCTTCTTCATTCTTCTTCACTGAAATCATACTTTTCAACATGGAGTACATGCTCCACAGAGTGGAGGATTTGACTGTTTCTGATTTATGCGCCAAATAAGCCAGAATGACATTCTCTGTTATGGTTTTGCAGTGCTTCAATCAAGGTATGGATGGATATCCAACTAGGCAACCGGACTAGGCCGGAAAAGAATCATAGAATCCATAGCAACCGAGATAACGGCTGACAGTTCATATGAAATTAGTTGTCAAAAATTTGGATGTTTTTTTATCGCAATCGCAATAAAATATGAAAAGCAGCAGCGATAGTGTTATTTTATATGGTTGCCGAAAAAATATTGGACGCAACACGAAAATGGTTTTTCTGGACTCACAGACTTCCAGGACTCGCTTACGCTCGTCCTGGAATTTTGTCTATTCGTCCAAAAAAACCCTATTTTCCGGACTTGTTACGTAAATTACTATTTCGGCAACCGTCCGGGAAGTGCTCACTTCCCGGACGCTTTTTCTCTGAGAAAGTAGCCGGCCTAGTCCGGAAAGTACGTACTTCCCGGACTAGGCCGGAAAAGAATCATAGAATCCATAGCAACCGAGATAACGGCTGACAGTTCATATGAAATTAGTTGTCAAAAATTTGCATGTTTTTTTATCGCAATCGCAATAAAATGTGGAAAGCAGCAGCGATAGTGTTATTTTACATGGTTGCCGAAAAAATATTGTACGCAACACGCCCGAAAATGGTTTTCTTGGACTCACAGTCTTCCAGGACTCGCTTACGCTCGTCCTGGAATTTTGTCTATTCGTCCAAAAAAACCCTATTTTCCGGATTTGTTACGTAAATCACTTTTACCAAGATTTTCATATTCACAATGACACAAACGACGTGATTCTTTTTCGGCCTAGTCTGGGAAGTACGTACTTTCCGGACTAGGCCGGGAAATGCTACTTTCTCAGAGAAAAAGCGTCCGGAAAGTGAGCACCTCCCGGACGGTTGCCAAAAAAATCTATTTTTTCGAATGATTTTCAGTCCTATATGATAATTTGAATAATTGGTATTCGATATTTTTCTGAAGTTTCGGATTTGTAGTAAGAAGTGAATTTATTATTTTGTTCATCTACCTGCTGAAAGTAGTAAACAGACAAAAACGTCGGAGATGTAGGTTTTCAAATGAAATTTTTATGATTTTGATTCGCAAATACAAACGTCAGAATACCAAAATACCTCATCTGGTCATAAAACTTTCGGAACTCTTTTATTATTACGTTATTTTCACACATCAGCGAGATTTTGCTTATTGAATGTTACGCCATCGATTTTTCCTTTGATTTTGCTTTTGTTGATAATACTCGTTTGAATCAATATTTGCTATGTTTAGTAGCTATGAGGTATGAAAAAATAATTTTATTCTTTGTTCAACACCATTTTATGTGGGAAATAATTGGTACGATCATTTCCCTTACAATTTTACTCTGCTACACCCTGTATAATGAAAGCTGTTTAGATAACTACCATATTTACGGAACCTCTCTAGTTTTTATGTTTTATCTTTAGAAAGATATCATGCATATGGCCGACCAGACGAACGGACAGAACCTTATTGTTTGAGACCATTCGAAAATTATTGGCATTAAGACGAAATGATAGAACGATCTGTTCGAAAAAAACAAACATCGCCTAAGAAACTTGGGATCGAATGATTTAATTTTCCGGGTTATCAAATTTGATTCTAGTTCCGTTAATTCTAGTTCCGGGATATCAGTCGACATTGTAGTCTTACACATTCTGGGTTCACCTTCAAGGCATAAATTCAACATTAATACATTTTCTCTATCAACATAACAAGCTCCTATAGGGACCGAATTTGCTTTTACTTAATTAAATCAAATACTACCAACCTCACCTTTATGTTCTATTCCAAGAGCCTGTGGAGCAAAGACGCTAAAATCTTGTCAATTTAGTAGCAGGATTTAATCCTGTTACTTCTATGTTAATATTCATCATTTGGTAGTATCCAGTGATTAAATAAAGTATTTTTAAATTATTGTAAGATCGCAGTGAAATATTTTTAATTTACTTATCACGGGTTTTCAAATAGAGAATTCACGAAATTTGAATTGATAATACAAAATTTATGAGCAAGAAGACTATATATTTTCGAAACTTTTTCAAATTTCATTTACGATGATTTTTATCTAGTAGGGAGAGAATTGATTAATGACATTGAGTTGAATGTATCATAGAAGTAATTCTGTGTTTACATGGCGTTTCAAATTTGCAGGTTAATTCATTAATTGTTTCCTGTAATGCTGATTTGAGAGTTATGCGAAATTTCGTGAAAAAATTACATGTATACGAATTATAACAAGCGTGGGAAGCCACCTAAATTCACGTCGGTGCTTTTCTCATTTTTTTTTAATTTTGAATGTTGTCCCCATCAAGGCAGTAGCGCTCATATAATTCCATTATAAACCAATTTAAAAAGTGTCCCTTTTGGTAATTACATTTATAATATATTCCATAAGGTGGTTTCAAGGGTGAACGTTTTCGTATTAATATACAGGGTATAACCCAAATTACGATTAAATAAGTTTGTTAATCATTCTGGACAACTTTGCATTCGAGGCATTCATTTTTATTTATTATTATCAATGATGAACCTCTGGAATTATTTCAGCGAAACAAAATTCGTCCCACCCTGAAATTATTAAAATTTACGTTTTGAATTTTATGAAATCCAATAATCTAATGAAAAAATTCGTGCGTCCGCAGTCCAGAATTTTTCCTGAAAACTATAGAAGTTATTTTCGAGAAACTTGGTACAAAAATCAGTTGCTATACCGCATTGATCCTCGTAGCTAAAAACCACGATCCATGAGTTTTTGATGCAAAAAAATCATTAGAACAAATTTTTAAAAATTCAGTTTTCGAATAATTGGTCATCAATGTTTCGGACCTCATCAGTTGACACCATTCTCGGATCCAAAATTGAATATTACAGATATTGTGACGAAATGCTAGAGCGATCGGTTCAGAGACAAGAGCTCAAAAACTTTCTCTCCTCGTTTTAATCGAGAATACCGAAGCTATTTACTGTGAAGTTCCTTTCAGTGTTCACTTTCATGAAACAGCCCCGTTTGATGTACGTTATCCTATTAACTGTTCCTTTGATAATGTATTGTTCGGAATATGTCACTGATGAGTTCATAACTAGTTGCAGAGCTTACGTTGATACGAACATGTAAGTGATTTCATATCAAAGTGAAATGACGAAAGAGTCATGTCAACCTTTGTTATGGTTCACCTACATTTAGCTAATGTTGAGTATTGTGTCCTTTTGGAACTCAGGATTATCGTTAGAAGAATTGCAGTTTATATTATTTATATTACGTGAATTTTTTTTAAGCGCTAATTCACACAGCTCATTTCGACACAATTTTCGTAATTTGCGATGTTTGAGCCTGAAATTGTCACAAACAATAAGTTACGTATCATTGATGATGAATTCGTGGTAAATGTCAAAGTTTTCCGGCCGAGAATACGATAACTCCCTAACGAGAAATGATAAAAAATTGAGATTTTTAATGTAAATTCCAATTGAAATATGTCCGTAACCACAAAACAGACAGTTTTGAAATTTCAGGTTTTGATATGTCCCAATCATTTTAAATTCCGTGTAGAATTTAAAATTGATCATATCTTCAAAACCATAATGAGATTGGTGTGTAAATATAGATTTAAATCATCGTGTGAAATGTCGTGTTGATAGCGATGTCAGAGCCATAGAAAATTAGGAAATCACATATATCTATGGACAATACGATAGTCTTCAAGACTGCAATTGGCTTCGTCAAGCGGTGGTTGAAGTTCGAGGAGGCCACTGAACTTCTTTTCACTTTTTTGAATGAATTGATTTTGTACTACAAATAAATTTATAATTGAAACTTTTTACTCATTAAGAAATGGGCAGAAAAAATGGTTTATATAAGTGAGTTACCATTTGAGATCTTTCGTATTTGAAAAATAACTGAAAAAAAATTGAAACTTTTGAAACAGTCTCAAAATAGACTATCTAATATGAAACTTTGATTCACTATGGGACATAAGAAATTTTTTTTTTATAAGAAAGCCGCGAATTGAGTGGAATATCGTATCACTGATATGGGTTGATTTCCCTCCTTATTATGTCAAATATGATGTTGGGGACAAAATTCACTTATTTGAAATCACTCTATCTACATAGGCGCACAACTTTACTTCCGCCGTTTTACTCCGAATTTTGATCGTACGAATCCCGCGTTGAAAAAACAGGTCATCTTCTGAATAAATCAACGAATCAATCCAATTTTTCACTTCTTCATAAGATCGGAAGTGCTGGTCAGCCAGGCCGTGTGCCATTGATCGAAACAAATGATAGTCCAAGAGAGCAACGTCTGGAGAATAAGGCAGGTGGGGTAGGACTTCCCATGTAGGACTTCACATGTTTTAGGTATCAATCTCACAGTGTTCACCATGTTGATATTGACCAAGAGCTATTATGTGAGCTAAATCACGCCCTATGATATATAGTCATTTCATAGCGATTTGTATCAATTAAGACCATTATTATTATTATTATTATTATTTCAACATTTCCAAGTATGTCTTGAGTGACCACTTTAGCAACATGCAGTCGAGCAATGTCATGCTGTAACATCACTTTAACTTGTATCTCGTTGTATTGAGGCCGTTGCTCTTTCAATACTCGGCTCAAATGCATTAATTGCGTTTGATAATGATCTGCTGACTACAACTCGTATAGCATCCAATTTCATTGTTTCTGAATCATTCCCATGACTTTCAGGCATTTTTCAATGCCTTGTTGCGGCACTCCCAATGATCCTGCCAATTCTTGTAGCGTTTGGCACGAGTCTTGATCTTGTAATGCCTCCAATTCTGCATCTTCGAAAACTTTCTCTCTTTCACAGCGATGCTGGTCGACGATGTCAAAATAACCGTTCCTGAAACGTTGAAACCACTCTCGGCACGTTCTTCCACTAATAAAGGCCTCATCATAGGTATTAGAGAACATTCTATGAGCCTCAGCAGCAGATTTCTTCATAATAAAGCAGAAAATTAAAACCTTCCGCAAATAGCGAAAATTTGACTCGTGAGCTGATATGTTTAATCGATAATAACTCATGGTGCAGACACAAATCGACTAATATTTCGATGGCGTTATGTTTACAATTTCCTAAGCTCAAGGTATAACATCAACAATCTATTCATTTACCACTTACCGCTACAGTCATCTATTGCAAAACGGCAGAAGCAAAGTTGTACACCTAATATGTTCATTACTCCTAGGCGAAGAAAAAGTGTCTATCAAAATGACAAAAAGAGTCGGTTCGAAAATTAATGAAACTTTGTGAAAAACCATTCATTTATCCTCAATACTATAATCTTCCGAGCCACCCCATTGAAATCCGAAAATTTGCCCGAGTTGACATCACATCTTGGGGAGATTAATTGTCTGGTTCGAACTCTCAAAGAAAAAAAAAATTGGAATCCGAAACTAACAAAACATTCATAGAAACCTCATCATTCCCCACATGTTTTCATTTTCGCCTCCAAGGTGGCCGTGCCGTAATTTTTCCATTCCTTGATTCGACAGGAGCCTGATTGCGGCAGATCTTGGAAGCGTTATGAAAAGTTGTGGAACGAGACGGGAAATCCGGGAAAATTGCCGAGGAAATTGGAAAAATCTACGCGGAATCGTAAAAGATCTTTAATAATATTCCAGTAGCGTGCTGTTTCTATTGTGATTCCGTACGAACGGATAGGATTTTCGATGAAATGAAGTGGAAAAGTTGAGCCAGCCTCTTGTGGGGATCTTGTTAATGAACTCTCTTCCATCCAAATTGTAATTTTCGGTCTCGAATAAGCATCTTTAATGCAGAGATATATGGGAAGCTGCCACGGCATACCTGGAAGAAATGAATTGAATTAGTTCTCATTTGCAAAAAAAAAAAACGAAAATTTTTGTGATTAAACCAACTGGAAATATTTCAGATATGATATACCTTATAAAAGAGCTGAATGGAATAAATTCATTACCTTGGTTACTATACATATTTATGGAAAATCCAGAAACATGTCAGATTCAAATTTCAAATTGTCATTCTTCTTCATAAAAATGCGAATCATACCTTTAACCTTCACGATTTTTTTCCCAAATCCAATCATTCACTCCTTGCTATACTATCCATGTTCTACCAGAAAAAAATTAAAATTTAAACAGCTCCTTCTGGGTATTGCAGTTTCTTTGTCCGTTAGTATATTAACAGAAATAGAAACTAATACAGGGTGTTTCATTGGAAAACGGTAATACTTCACAAATGCATAGGTGGCACCAAGGCGGTTCTGGAGATACCCCATTTATTGGGTCGTACTGTCTTCGAGGCCGTTTCTTTCTGAGGCCATATCAAACGAACCACCCGGTATATTTTCTTCATATTTGGCAAATATGTTCCTAATTGAGAGCCCAAACGTATCATGCAATAACCGTCTTGAAAATCCAGGTCCGGGTCAACAAAAAATTATGAATCGTTGGAATCCTCGTAACAACACCCTGTACATCGGAATTTTGAAAATCTGTTTTAATATTCGGAAACACCACTAAAAACTAAACTGAGACGTGTATTTCAAATTTTCGCGCAGACAGTTTTACGCACAATTTTTCAACGAAGAAGTAAAAAGGAAAACCAATGTAAAAATGAATTACAAAGTAATCTTGAAATAATTATGGATTCAATATTTTTGATAACTCATTGTTAAAAGTCACTTCAAACCACTTTCAGGTATCCAAGTTCTTGAAAACTTCACTTTTACGTTGAAAAATTGTGCAGTAAAACTGTCTGCGCGAAAATCTACACGTACACGTCTCAGTTTAGTTTTTAGTGGTGTTTACGAATATTAAAACAGATTTTCAAAATTCAGGGTACAGGGTGTTGTTACGAGGATTCAAACAATACATAATTTTTTGTTGACCCGGACCTGGATTTTCAAGGCGGTTATTGCATGATACGTTTGGGCTCTCAATTAGGAACATATTTGCCAAATATGAAGAAAATATACCGGGTGGTTCGTTTGATATGGCCTCAGAAATAAACGGGCAAAATCCATAAAACACCCTGTATCTCGGCTTGGAAGACAGTAAGACCCAATAAATGGGGTATCTCCAGAACCGCTTTGGTGCCACCTATGCACCTGTGAAGTATTTCCGTTTCCCAATGAAACACCCTGTATAATGAATTTATTTAATTTGGCTTTTGGACACTGTATGTAATGTTCGATTATAACATTGTAGTGAATGATATATTATATAAATTGAAATATTTCTATAGGTATTCGCCCAATTTCTGAGTAGAAAATTACAGGATTTTTACGTGAAACGAGACGTATGATTTTTTTTCCATTAGCTTTCTCGGGTTGCAACCACTGCTTTATCGATCTCGATTCTAGAATATTCTCATCTCTGTGGGGTTGTCGCTTATATCGAAATGTACCAACAACTTCGCTGTATAGCATCTTGATTATTTCTGAATTTTATAACGAATATATTTCATGGAAACAACGTTCAAATAGAAAGCCGTTAATAATATACAGAAGTTTTGATAAAATCGTTTACTCTCCACTGTGAATGTGCTCAAATTATAGCAAGAACATGCACAAAATTTGGAATAGAAGTTTTGGCTACATCTGAATCTTCTTCTGTACTCCTGATGAAATCATGAGTTTCTGGCATTGTTCCGATTCAAGTCTAGAGTCAAGGATGAAATTATTCTGAATTCGTACAAATTTTCCACTATTCATTGGTTCTAAGTCGGGATCATATCATTAATTCTGCATATTCTTTCCCCAATTTGATCCCATTGGTCGTGAAGAAGAATGAACAATGTCATCAGAACTTGATTGGCATTATTATTATAGGATTTTGCAGTATCAAAGTTTCGAAGAGCCTTCTCAGAGTTATGTATCTATGGAAGTTTTTTATGTTATTTGTATAGTCAACCTCAATTCAACTATTTCATCTGAGGGTAATATGTATACATATAATGTAAGTAATACAATTGTGGTTTTTTCAATTCGATGCCATATAATATTTCTTTAGTGATTTTCAACTTGTATTTTTTCTCCGTTGCCATCAAAACATTTTCATATTACCATAATAACAAAAATAACCGAATCAAAAGTGTCAATGAAAAATTGTATCGATTCTTCTTTCTGCAGATTATAAATTTTCTAGTTTTATAAATACAATTAGCGCAGTTAAATAAATCCACTTCGTCTATGTAAAGATCTATCAGCCATCTAATGAACCAAGTAGATATTTAAGCTAGATACATCATTTGGTCCAATGATTGCTTTCTATTAATTCTATCAATTTTTATTCTAATCGATTCTGAAGAATTCGAGGAAAAAATATTCCAGAAAGCAGGAGGTCTTCAAAACTTTTCGTATAATCCTAAAAAGATGTGTTCTATTGAAATATTTGATGTTCAAAGGGCTACGAAAATCATAGAATACTGAAAACGACTAGCAGCTCTGGAATCAAATAGAATTTCTAAACCACTGTGTCTTTTTGCGTTGAAGGTAGGTACTAAAGAACGCAATTTGAATAAAGACAAGGATCCACGTCATCATTTATTCACAGGGATGGCATTAAGCTATCAGACCGAGGCACCGTTTTTTATTTAATTAATTTACACCAGCATACTATGTCTGGCTTTGAAACGAAGATAAAATGCGCGCCAAGTGACAGCGGCAATTTTTCTTGTCATTTGAGCCTCGACTGTTTAGAACGCAGTCAAGTTGGCTTTCATTATGAAACATTTTTGTGCAAGTACTCCAGCATCAATTAGCTTTCAAAAAAGGCTTATTCTCCTCTTCCACTCTTCGTTGACGAATTCATTTGAATATAGCTCTAATCTAACACAAAATAAATATCACGAATATAAAGAACTTCTTGAGAAATGGACAATTGCTAATGCAAATACTTTTCGAATTTTTTTATTTTTTATTCTGATGATAATACCCATTGCAAATCATGATTAATCATTAGATATAAAGGTGATCTTCTAACTTCGAAGAATTTTCTCTCGAAAAACAATTTTTCCTTCAAAACCCAGAGGCATCAAAAGTTCCAATCAAAAATCAAGCTGTAACAATTGATAGAAGTATTGAAAAATAAAAGGGTCTTTCCAACATGGAAATATAATATATCCGAGATAAAAGTAGTTCTTCAAATAAATGAAGTTAATACCGTCATTTTTGATTCTCCCTGGTATTTTACAACACGTACGGCTAAACATCAAAGGAACAGATGTATTTTAGCGTTTTCATATGTTAGCGAAGTAACTTTGGTCGAACTCTAATAATAAAAAAAAAGTTATGGGGGATATTTTACTTTATGAACATATTTAAGAATTTTGAAAAGAGAGTCATGAGGGGAATAAACAAAATCTGGTTTTGTAATTCTAATTTTGTAATCTCATTATTGAGGCAACGTATTATGAAAGCATATTTTGAACATGGTAAAAAATTTGATTGGGTTCATGTACGAAGGTTGTAAAAACTTGGAGGTTGGAATAAGTTTTCAGGAAAAATTCAGTTTTAGTTGATAAATTTCGATTTAATTTTCTTGATGAATAGTTGCTATTTTGAAGAAATGACCTCATTCACTGTCTGGAATTATCCGCCTCATTCGTTTCTGTGGAATAAGGAAAAAATGAAATATAAATAAATTGAACTACTTTCCATCATAATTTTCTCTATTGAAACCTACCATTTGAAAATTGTTAAATTGGATAGATTAAGGTAAAATCGAAAGAGTTTAACCCTTTCTCGTTCGAACTAGGCACTGACGATAATTGTTGTGAATTAATAATTGATGATTATTGTGGGAACCTATCATCTGGAAAAAAGGGGTTGAAATAAAGAATGGCAAAGAACTAGATTCTTAACACTTGCAGCCTTAAAAATTAACCAATTACAGATTCTAAATGATTGGTAATATTCAGTTGAATTAATTTAGCTATTACTAAACAAAGCTTCTGAAGAAAATGGACTGTTTTATTCATTGAAAATCGATCTTCATTTTTGTGCGAACAAGTAGGCCTAGGAATATTTTATGTTCTGTGTACTGTTGTTGTACTGGATTTATATTTACCACACTCACATGCGATTGAACATTTCTCAAACGCTCATAAAGGTTATGTGGAGTAATTACTACAACTTTAGTGGAATGTGATCTACGTCCACTGTGAACGCGATGTCATAACTTATTATACAGGGTGAGTCAATAATGTGTACCAAGCTTTCTGGGGGTAATAGTACATTAAAAAATACGTAGTTTGATGAATGGAGTTATGAACCGAAATGCGTATTAAGGGAGATATATCCTTCCAAAATTGATAAAAATAATTTTTTTTTACCGCATTACTTCTGAACGGTGAATGCTACCAGGTTGAAATTTTGTGCATAAATGTATGTTGTTAAAATACATTTTTTGATTACACTTCTACATTTCTGATATTGTTAAAAAGGTGATTTTAGAGGGTGAGTCATGATTTTTTTCAGACAACCTCTTTCGTGGTATTCGTTTTGCTGAAAAAATGAAAGTAAAATTACATGAAAAAGGTGCTCTTATTCAAATACAAAAAATTGAATCGTTTCCGAGAAATACAAGTTTTTGTAGTCATATGATGTCAGCAGATTCATTCATCGTGGAATTCATCAATAACCATAGAAGTTGTCACAAAAAAGTCACATACACCGGCAAAATTGGGAAAATGAAAAAATGAAGTTTGTAATTCATTTTGTCTTTGATATTTCGGACAATCGAAACAATTTTTTTCTTAAATTTAGCTCAATTTTGTGGAATATTTAACTATTTAAATGCCGTCCTCGGTTACTTCACATTTTTCATTATACAGGGGTGAGCAAAAAATTGGAAAGAAAGCGTTTTTTCCAGAATATCCTGTGAAATGAACCGTTGACATCCGAGTTAAAACAAAGGTACTGAAAAATGCATCTGAAAATTAGGTTTCCGATAAATCAAACAAAAAACTTCGTTGAGATTTTGTTCGTTCTCCTAATTTTGCTGGTGTGTATAATTTTATTGTTTTCGTGAGAAATTCATTATGTGATGTCCACTTTAAATTGTTGAGCACTATGGTCAAAATTTCAATGAAATATCATTCAAGCAGAACACTAATGTTAAGATATATTGGATTCTAAAAAAAAATTCGAGCAAATCACACAGTACCCGAGTTGAAAGTTTCCACTTCTGCAAGATAAATTAGAAATAAAAATCAAGCATTGTGTTGCGGTTGACAGCCCGTTGAATTTCGATCTATATTGTGACAATATTGTCATCTCCACATCTAATAAAAACGAATTTCCACAAGTATATTGTAGCGTTCAAAGCAAATCCCCCTGCATGGAAGTGCGAAGAGAAGTCGAGCTTCCTTTTGTACCATTGTGATTATAAAAAGCTTCACTGATTCATTTTGGCCAACTATCAACGACAAGATATCCCGCAGAGAAGTCCCACAACGAGTTCTTTTGTGAAATGTCGGGTATTTTCGTAGACGCCCACAATACAGGTTGGCTGACCGTGTTTTCTATTGAAAGCTGCATATGAGCTCATCTGAAATAGAGGACAACGATAAAGTTTTCCCAACTTCCCCACGTTCGTTTTCCTGATAAATCTTGGATCTGCGGCATCCAATGAAACCATGAATGTGAAATTTATCTTGAATATATTTCAACTAGCACTTTCCGATAAATATCTGTTCAAACTCAAATATCTGTTCAAACTCTCAATGGAGGATTTTTTTGTATATCAGTATTAAAGAAAATGATGAATTCAGTTTTGAACTTAGAACATTAATAAGAGGAATAGAAATCGTCTTGTAACAGATGCATTTGTTTTGAGGCCAAGATTCGTCACTCCTTGTCTAACGCTATAGCAGTAGATTAACATAATTTGATCAATTTCAAAAATATCAATTGATAGTCAAAAATAATTAACAATGTGATTTAATCATAAAAATTCATTCATGTTTCAAAAGGGACAATGTTTTTCTCAGTTTGTTGATTTGGCCATAGTTATGAAAAAAGGATTCCTGATGAAGTTAGTAAAGGGTGATTTTTTTAGAGCTATAGAACTTTAAATTGCAATAAAACAACGATGGATTATTCGATTGACATGAATTTCATTTATCCGCAAGATAATCTTGTGGCATTACATTTTGAATATGATTTCTGGCATATGACTGCTACGGTTGGCTCGGATGTAGTCCAACCTGGACGTCCAATTTTCGATGACTTTTTCCAACATTTGTGGCCGTATATCGGCAATAACACGGCGAATGTTATCTTCCAAATGGTCAAGAGTTTCTGGATTATCCGCATAGACCAATGACTTCACATAGCTCCACAGAAAGTAGTCTAGCGGTTTTAAATCACAAGATCTTGGAGGCCAATTCACAGGCCCAAAACGTGAAATTAGGCGGTCACCAAAGGTGTCTTTCAATAAATCGATTGTGGCACGAGCTGTGTGACATGTAGCGCCGTCTCGTTGGAACCACAGCTCCTGGACATCATGGTTGTTCAATTCAGGAACGAAAAAGTTAGTAATCATGGCTCTATACAGATCACCATTGACTGTAACGTTCTGACCATCATCGTTTGTAGAAGTACGGACCAATTATTCCACCAGCCCATAAAGCGCACCAAACAGTCAGTTTTACTGGATGTAACGGTGTTTCGACATACACTTGAGGATTAGCTTCACTTCAAATGCGGCAGTTTTGTTTGTTGACGTAGCCATTCAACCAGAAGTGCGCTTCATCGCTAAACAAAACAGAATGGACGTAGTGCGCGATACGTATTCCGCACAGAACCATTATTTTCGAAATAAAATTGCCTATTTGCAAGCGTTGTCCAGGCGTGAGTCTATTCATGATGAATTGCCGAACCAAACTGAGAATAAATCACTTGACAGCTGTTAAATCTGTCGCCATCTTGAACAGTAATGCCAACTTAAAGTTATATATATCTCAAATATCTCGAAAATGGTTCAATTATTTGTATTTGGATAAGAGTACCCATTCATGCAATTTTCTTCGCTACAATGAATGTCTTTTTTTTTCACTAAAACGATTAAAACTTAAGAAGTTTTCCCAAAAAAAATATGACTCACCCCCTCAAAACACCCTTTATAATAATATCAGAAGTGAAATAAAAATTGTATTTCAGCAACATACATTTATGCACGAAATTTCAATCTTGGGGCATTCATCGTTTAAAAGTAATGCCTTGAATTTTTTTGAATAAAATCAACTTTGGAAGTATAAATCTTCCTTAATATGCATTCTGGGCCATAAGTTCATTAATAAAACTATACTTATTTTTCAATGAACTATCATCCCCAAAAAGCTCGGTAAATATTTTTGACTCAGCCTCCATATATGACCATATTCTGTTGGAAATTCTGAGATTTATACTCCACGCAAATTCCCAAAGGAACAACCCTGAATTATCTGATGGAACAGAATTATTGTTCGTTATAAATCTATGAACAAAACGCAGGGGAATCAATTTTTCATTACGGTGAACGAACTGACGAAGAAAGCGTTCAGAGCTGTCATTTATTAAACACCGGACAGTTTCATTACAGTATAATAGCCATCATAACCTTACCTGAACGATATAAAATCCCCCATTTTACAGAATATAAATGCGAAATAGTAATCAAACTAATGAGCACCGTTCGAAGCCGACGAGGGTTACCTTTCATTTTAGCTATCGATCTCTATTACTGAGAAGCATCCATTTTTTTTTCTTTTTAGGTTGTTAGTGTATAGGCATTCAGAATTTGGGGAGAATTAAAGCAAAACAGAATTTTGTGATAGATTTTCGTTATTATAACTTTGAAATCGTTCGAAGACTCAATGTAGCAACTTTTTTTATGATATATTAGGCCAATTGAAAAGTTCCTGGTCTGATGCACAGATAGCGGTGCTAGTATTAAATCCATATGATTTTTAGTTAGTACCAACCTTCAAACGATACGTGTCAAAATTTGACAGCAGTCCGACCATTAGTTCAAAAGATATTGCGCTTTGAGTGTAGCTACTTTCGTTATTTGAAGAAAGATGGAAAAAAAAAGAATTTTGCTTTTTGAAGGGTAAATATGCAGTTGAAGCAAAATTTTGGCTTGATGAAGTGTTTCAGTGGTCTGCACCAGGAAAATCAACCATCATTAATTGGTATGCTAAGTTTAAACGTGGTGAAATGAGCACCGAAGACGGCGAACGCAGGGGACGCCGAAAAGAAACTGCCACCGATGAAAAAATCATGAAGGTCTCAAAATAATTTTGAATGAAGTTGATCGAGATAGTATACATCGTGAAGATATCATCTGAACGTGTACCTTCACGAATATTTGTACATTAGAAAGCTGTGTTGGAAATGGGTACCGCGCGATCTCACAATCGATCAAAAGCAACAACGTGTTAATGATTCTGAGCAGTGTTTGAACCTGTTTAAACGCAATAAACCTGGATTTTTGCGTCGATATGTGACAATGGATGAAACATGGCTCCATCATTCCACATCAGTGAGCTGAGTGGACTGCACACGATGAACCGAATCCAAAGCGAGGAAAAACACAACAGTCAGCTGACAAGGTTATGGCATCAGTATTCTGGGATACACAAGGTATAATATTCATTAATTATCTGTTATTGGATCGTTTGAAGGATCAAATCGTTAAAAAACGGACCCATTTGAAGAAAAAAAGGTGCTGTTTCATCAAGACAATGCGCCGTATCACGAATCAATTAAAACAATGGTAAAATTGCATAAATAGGGCTTCGAATTGCTTCTGCATCCACCGTAATCGCCAGATCTGGCCCCCAGCAACTTCTTCCTGTTCTCAAACCTCAAAGGACTGCTCATTGGAAAAAAAATTAGCGCCAATGAAGAAGTAATCGCCTAAACTGGGGCTTATTTTGAAGCGAAAGACAAATCGTACAAAATAACAAGAAAACAAAAATGTTTAAAAGAGTTGAAAGATCGCTATAATCGCCGTATTGTCTTCGAAGGCAACTACTTTGAATAATAAAATCGAATTTTTCCAAAAAATGTGTTTTACTATCACAAACATATAGGTACAGGGTGTCCCAAATTCGATGCTCACTGAAAACATTTCGGAAACTGCAAGCCTAATGTACAAAACAAGGATGACATCAAATTATTCAACGTTAATTCTTCTGTGGCTTTCAATCAACTATACCATCTGTTTCCAGTTGGTTGTCATCAATGTTTGTTTATGCGATACTGATGAGCTTCAAATGTTGTCTCACTCACAATAGCTTTTCTATCAGATCTAAAACCCGAATATGACCAGTTTTGATCCTCTACTCCATTGATACAGAGGAGATCTTCACCTGCACAACAGCAGGCAATCAATTGAATATCGTGAAATATCGAACCGCTAGCTTGATATCACTTTTATTCTGGAAATCTTTGTGGATCCGGAAAACCTCGGTTGAAAAGGTTTCCTGGCGTTTCGTTGGCTTATAAATATATATTATCTGCACGTGACAGTTTCCTGGTCGATTTCGCTTTATTCGCTCCAACATATTCGATCTGCAGATGTAGAAGCGTGAATTTATTATAGAAGGAACGATTCCTTGACGTTCCTTATATATACGGAATAATGTTTTGATGTTTCGATCCGAAGAAGCCATACAACAATTTTCCCTCTAACTATTTTCAGTCGGGAAGCATTCAATGAAACCTGTCGGTTGCGAGGGAATATAGCTTCTTTCACCAGCTACCTATATTTAGGGAAGTCTGGGATGAGGAATAAGACTTACATTTATATACAAGTATTACACTTTCAAAGAAAGTTCACTAGAGTCATTATGTTTCTATCGAACGTGCAATATATTCAATAATGCATTTTGATGTTTTCTTATGTTTCGTGCCAGACAGATATACAGAATTGTTGACTCCGGCTTCTTCCAAAGTTTGTCTAACTCAATCTTCAACACAAAATTTAAGAATTACAGGTTGTTAGTTGGAGAGCGTTCTTCGTTTCATGATGGAACGGAAAAAAGAGTAGAGACATAATAAATTCCACCAGACCTCTATAAGGTAAAAGGTTAAAATGAACTAATAGTTATTTCTGTACCAAGGACATTAAGTAGTTCTTTTTATGAGAGCGACAACTTCCAAACCCGAGGGCTCTTGGCCCGAGAGTTTATGAATTACTTGAAGGCTTCAACATCTATTGATACCCAAGGAATACCAACTTCAAGGAATTCGAAGAAATTCAATTCCGAAAGTACAAAAAGTCAGTGGAAACCATATTGCTGAAAAGTTCACGACAATGCTATGACAAGAAGCAAAATTTTGTGTGGCAGATATTGCAAATGCATTTTGCGAAGAGAAATTTTCAAAACGAAATTTGTGACCATTTCAAATGTAACCAATTCTTGTCGACCAAATTTCATTGATTTGAAATCAAATGTTTACTCTCTTATATCTGAATGGTTTTGTTGCTTTTCTTTCGATAACTTTTCTAGTTTCAGGCAAGTTCTTGTCGTTTGCATTATTGAGAATTTTGGATCAGTAATTACTTAATGTTCTTACAATAAACTTTAATTGAAAATTTGGTTTGTTTTGCAAAAATGCCTAGACGTAAACTAAGTACAGATGAAGCCGATAGGACTATTGATATGGACGATTTATGAACTAATCAGATAGATGTTTCAAATTTCTTTCTAGTTAGTAAAAACGTAGTTTCACTATCTTTCAAAATCAAAACGAATTTTTGACTACCATCCTAAAATAATGAAATTCCCCCCGCAGAAAATTTTTTGGATTCTGTTATACAATCATTTAACAGCGGATTTTGAACTATTCTGGTGTTTTGGTTTCGATTGAAAAAGATCGTCGAAGACTTCAAGACGTTGAACTACATTCTCGACTTCTTTCGAGAAGGATTCCATTAACTCAAAATCATATACTACTTGTATTGGAATAATCCAATGGAAACGTGAATTGAGAAGATCAATGGAGGTTTGTGTTGTTCAAAGATGAGTCGAGATATGGATTATTTTCGGATAGTCGGCGTTTTAGGTATTGATTCATTCTCTGGTGCCCAGAAATCATAGATCGATTCAAGATATTCATCCGTCCCATCGTGTGAAAATTGTCGATGAAGCTCTGGAAATCCGTGGTATTTGGCCCTGTCCTCTCGGTCACCAGACCTTAATTCCATTAAACACACTCGGGATCAGCTACAAAGAGGTTTGGATTCTCATCAACCACCTCCACATACACATCAGGAACTCAGACGGCTTTTACCGCAACTCAGAAAAAAACAGCTGATTAAAATATGCCAAGGCGTTGTCAATGCGTGGTTGATGTTCGAGGAGATTTTACAGTTACTTAATTAACTGATTGACTGATTTTGTACTACAAATACGTTAACACTAACTATATATCTTATAAAGAAATGGGCAAAAGAATAAGTTGAATAACTAGGTAAATATTTAGATTTCACATGATAAGGAAATTGATGAAAAAATTATATATTAGGTGTACAACTTTGCTTCCGCCGTTTTGCAACAGATGGATGTAACGGTAATTGGTAGTCGAAAGAAACAGATGAAGACAGCTTATGAACCAAATTCTTGTCATTTGCGAGAGGTTTTGATTTTCTGCTATAATATGAAGAAATCTGCGGCTGAGGCACATCGAATGCTCTCAAATGCCTATGGTGAGGCCGCTATTAGTGGAAGAACGTGTCGAGAGTGTTTAATTGCTTCGAGAACGGTGATTTCGACGTCGAAGACCAGCATGTCGGTGGAAGAGAGAAGGTTTTCGAAGATGAAGAATTGGGAGCATTACCTGATCAAGACTCATGTCAAACGCAACAAGAATTGGCAAGATCATTGGGAATGACGCAACAAGCCATTTCAAAATGCCTGAAAGTTATGGAAATGATTCAGACACAAGGAAATTGGGTGCCGTACAAGTTGAAGCCGAGAGATGTTGAACGGCGTTTGTTTGCTTGTTAACAGCTGCTTGGAAGGCAAAGACGGAAGGGATTTCTGCAATGGCACTTCGACCGGAGATGAAAAATGGGTTCATCACGTTAATCATAAGCGCAAGAAATCATGGATATTCCGGCCATGCTTCCACGTCGACGGCCAAACCGAATATTCACGGTTCCAAGGTCATGTTCAGTATTTGGTGGGACCAGCTAAGCCTAGTGTATTATGAGTAAAAATCAACTGAAACAATCACAGGCGATCGTCATCGAATAATGCGTTTGAACCGAGCATTGAAATGTAAACGGCCGCAATACAACGAGAGACATGATAAAGTCATGCTGAAAGATGGGAGAAAGTAGTGGCCAACGATGGACAATACCAGTTTTTTACAATGAAAACTAGAATTTCGGGAAAAACGGTGGAACAAAACGCCTATGTATATGAAATATTTGAAAAAGTTTCAGTAAACATCCTCAACTTTTGTGGAGCACTATATTCATATTTTCAAAAGTGACCACAAAACTTCTTCCACCCCTGCTAATCTCGAAAGAATGTATGTATATCCTTTCAGAAAAATCTATGAATTTTCGTCATATCTGGTTGACCTGATTCAAAAAGCGAAGAGATCAGTCCTCAGTCTATAAAAGAGAAATCCTGAAGAACTACACAATGTATCGACTGATCTCCGAAAAACTACAAGCTACAATAAGCCCTTCTTCTGAGACAGCTTATCTTGAAAAGAAAGCTGGAGGTAAAGCCAGAGTGCGAAACATAAATCACGATCTGAATTATCGTTGGAACATAGCCGAACAAGACCTCCTCAATTCAATAAACCGTTTATCCGATGATAACTTTTGATAAAATAAACTTGAACAAGATCTGGCGGCTCAACCAACTTTCTATATTGATTGTTCCCGATATCGATGGCAAAGGGTTGTTATCAAATCTAAGTTTAATTAATAGTCTCTGGGACCAAAGCAACTCGGGGAGATTGTGTATACACGTACAGAAGCCTCTCTCACCCTATCGGTAAAATTATTTGCCGAAGGTCTGTTATGCGTTCGATTGAATTCTAATTATTTGACAGCGGCGGACTCACAAAGGTTTCAGAAAGACTTTGAAATTACAGGTTACGTAGGTCTATCCGCCCACTTGAGAAGAGGATATATTATTCATTCACAAATAAGAGGCTGACTCAAGAACGAGAAGAAAATAGTCCGCAAGTTTTTTGTCAAAGTTGAATTCTGTTTTTTTTTTTGGTTTTTTGCTAATGTTGTAACGTTACAATTGCCCATAAGACTCTAAAGACTAATTTCTAGGGGTGGTTTGGCTCATTTGGCAACAAAACTCCTACCCAGGTTTTTAAAAATTTAATAAAATTAAAATATACAATGATCGATCCTTTTCACTCCAAACAAATAATAAAATAAAAACTTAACTTAAAACGATTTTAAATGAGTTACTCTGCTACTAGGATGGAACCTCTTCTGTAAATTATCTTCAGCCTTCTGAACACCAATTCTTATCAGGAAGTCATAGTATTCCAATCCTCATCCAACGAAGTTGATGTGATAATGCCAGGTATTACGCAGGTATTCTTTCGGATTCAGGAACCAAAGTGATCTAACATACGTACTATCCCAAATTCTGTACCTCAAGGAAGGTTTCTGTTGTTCCAATCCCACGGGAGGTGCGAGAATCCCGACACAATTCTCGCCGATAAATAAGATCTCAAATTAAATTAATAATGACTGGAATCTAAATATTAGGTACGTATCATTGCTGAAGTCTCAATAATCATTGAAAAGCTTTCAGAAGATTCTCTCTAGATCCGCGCATCTGCGATCCGACCGATGGTACACGATATGATACGATTAATTGACAAATTACCGCGTCTTCAAAAATTCCAGTAGCGTAACATGGAATGAAGCGTGCAAAATCGTTGCAATGTATTTTCATATTATTGGATTGGTTGAGCCAATGAAGTTCCAAATCAATTCTGGCCTTTTATGTTCCCAGATTCAAATACAATGAATTTTTTCTACCAAAAAAAAACCACGTCAACGAATTATTTCATGATATGACTATACGAACTGAATAAAATCGAACGTGTACAAGTTTTTTCAAATTCGATGCTCACTGAAAGCATTCCGCGAACTATAAGAATTTGAAGATCTCTTTTTTCGAAATATCTTATCATTTCGAAAAAAACTCCTTGAAGAGTATTATAGATATCTTGATTCGTTCTCGAGTTAGAGGGCGTTTCTGAAAAATTACTGTTTCAAATATTTCGCTAAATGTTGGTTTGTTTTGGAGATATTCGGAAAATTCAATATTATTTCGGAAAAGAATTCATACACCAAAAGATAACTCCTGAAGTATTCTTTTTAAGTATAGGGTTTGCTTGAGTAATCCCCACTATTTTTGTACTGAGAATCGACTGAAATAATGAAAAATATAGGTTCTAATTGAAAAAACTTGAGTTTTAATGAATTTGAGTTGCCTAAGTTCATGATCTTCTTATGAACAGCCTGTACATTTTTGGTCCAAACCGCAAGCAGTCTTGTGATACAACGTATTTTTAGAATCGAAAAACATTAATTTACGTAACAAGTCCGGAAAATAGGGTTTTTTTGGACGAATAGACAAAATGGAAGTCTGTGAGTTGAAAAAAACCATTTTCGGGCGTGTTGCGTACAATATTTTTTCGGCAACCATGTAAAATAACACTATCGCTGCTGCTTTCCATATTTTATTGCGATTGCGATCAAAAAACATGCGAATTTCTGACAACTAATTTCATATGAACTGTCAGCCGTTATCTCGGTTGCTATGGTTTCTATGATTCTTTTCCGGTCTAGTCCGGGAAGTACGTACTTTCCGGACTAGGCCGGGAAATGCTCACTTCCCGGACGGTTGCCCAAAAAAATATTTTTTTCGAAAAAAGTCACCAATTTTTTTCATAAGGATCCCATTAACTCATGAACCGTTGAGTTTTTATCCAAGGTATGTCATATTGCTGAAATTGTCGTCAAAATAGCTATCTAATGATGCAATAATATACCAGGTGTGCCATTTGAAATAAGGAAGTAGTAGTCTGTTTCCGGTATAACCGGAAGTTGTAGTGATCTGAAAATATTTTAGGGACAAAAATCATTGTCTCAAACCAAAACGTCTAAAAGGCCATCATGATGAATCACCCTGTATAATGATGCCTGTATCACACTTGCATAAAAAATAACTTTCAGATCTATATTTCTGATGTTTGGTATGAAAGTGTCTAAATAATAGATATTATACATTTATACATTCGAAATCTTATACATTAAGTTGGCACTTATCTATTTTAAGGTGTATCTCCAAATTAAGATTGAGATGGACTGAATAGTCATCCCGACGAAATGTTCTCTGGTTTTCATTAATGTTAATTAATGTTATAATAATAAAGCTGAACGACCCTTTGACTACTTCAAAGACGAAAACACTCATTCAGAAAATATCTTTTCTTCAAAGGGGTATAAAGAAGTTCCCTTTCAACAGAATAGTAGCAATAATTTTGGCTTTCAGTTGCTTCAGTGAACAACAAACGAAAAATTAGACGGACGGTTAGTATCTTGATGAAAAAAATTTAATTATAAAATACAATGAATTTTTCTTCAGAGTTTAACCCGAAGATTGCTGCTAATAGATTCTGAATTGCTCTGCAATTATTGAAAACGAAAAAGAAAACTAATTGTTCGAGATTCAAGTAGCCCTAGGAATTCCATTATTGTCCGGTTTTTAATGAAAAGTTCATACTCCGTAATAATTTGATACATAAAATATGTATCGTTAATAACTCCATACTGAATAAAAACCAATCAGTTCATCACGTGAAAATAATGGAGCAAATTCATTAATTGAAACTACTTTTTTGCCTCCTATTCGGAAATGATTCTGGTACAATAAAAATAATAACCATTTGTTATGCTGAACCGTAGTAGGTATAAAGAATGGCTGTACATATGATGTATATTACAGTCCGAATGTTGAAAAAACTTTTGTGGAGTAGTCACGAAAGATTCTCATTCTGTGCTGGTCCGATAACAGGCATTACCATAATGGAACAAGTTTTATTCAAACGCTGCCTGTTACGAGCTATATTCGTAACAACTTTTTTCAAAGTTCTGACTCTGATTTACGTGAAGTGAGCACACTTTTCTCATTCTATACTGAATCATTCACAATTGTAAACTTCAATGTTATGGTTAATGACGTTGACATTGCACGAACATGTGATAGTTATACAACTGATCATTGAATACATGTTGAGCTTGATGCTTAATTTTGCTTCCAATTTACTTAAATCCCGTGCCTAAATATAGTAGAAAATATGTCTAAAAACAAGACAAAAATATCCATTCTTCTTCTTCTTCTTCTTTATTCTTAAGACCATGTCTTGTCATCTTCTGTTCATCCAGCCTCTTGCGATGTTGACTTCCAACTTTCCATTTCCATTCATATTATATAATATATTATAAATTATAATTTTTTTTTTGCTGAAACTTATCTATCCGAAAACGAAGGTTTCGGGCTGAACCTTTTTTCAATGTCTAAAATCAATAATAAATTACAAACATCATATATAAAAAACAAACAGATAGAGATTCATTACCTTTTTGAGTGATATAAATTATACTTATTACAATATTTAGTTTGGAAATCAAATTGTTAGCGTTAACTTGTCACCTCATGTTGTCGAATACTGAATGTCATGAGCAACAAATGTTAGAAAGAAATAGGAAAACACAGTCTAAAATTTGTTGCTTATGATATTTAGTATTCGATAACATAGGGTGACAAGGTAACGCTAACAATTTGATTTCCAAACTAAATATTGTAATAAGTTCTATAATTTATATCACTCAAAAAAATAATAAATATCTATCTGTTTGTTTTTTATGTACATATCTGTATGATGTTTGTAATTTATTATTGTTTTTTAGACATTGAAAAAGGGTTCAGCCCGAAAAGTTTGTTCATATTTTTGACGTTGGTAAAAATCAACATAAAAAATTTTAGTAAAGGACAATCCCTACAAATCAAATACCCAATACATCAGATTATAAATTATAAATTCCCTATAAGAGTCCTCTTGATTTGGTACCATTTTGAAATAGTCAATGATATAAACTGTCGAATGAGCTTGTAAACAACAATTGAAAGAAACATTGTTCGGATATAATAGTTAATTGAGTATCAAGAATGGTAAGCATGTTCAACCTATCGAAGACATTTTTTATGAGAAGTGAAGATTTCAGTTATCGTTGAGATAGGTAATTTTTAACGTTCGTGATTCTTGAAGACATAAGTTTTCCACGATCCCATCAAATTTTTGTTTGATTCGAATAAATTATCATTTTTAATTTACAGAACATTCAGAAGTTTCAATGAATACCCTTTCCATCAATACACAAACCATTACTCTAAACAATTGCGCATTCATCTTTTCTGTTAATAAATTGTGAACTTGCCTTTCATTGACATATTCAGACTAGCAATCAATTAGCGTTCACCTCAGTTGGCTAATGAATTCTCTCAGGAAACATTCTTTCGGTGAATTGCAAGTAGGGAGCAATGAATATGCACACTATGCAGAAATGTAAGCGCTTCAACCCCCATGATGGTACTCTTTCAGGTATGCTGTGTACGCATCTATTAGAGAGGGATAATTCAAAACATCCCTGAAATACAAAAAGTAATTGCAACAGGTAAACATAGATCTTTTTTCTTACTCTCCTGTGAAATAGGTATACAAATCGACTTTTACAATTGAAAGAACAATTTTAGAGAGTTCAATTTCATCTTTTGATTGATGTTGACTTTAACCAATAAATGATTATTTCGAATTCTATCGAACTGTATTTTGAATTATTTTAGTCCACTTCATTAGCAACCATAAAAAAATTCTGAAAAATAGTACGATTTAACTGATCTACATAAAATAGATCATCTGATACAGTCACTGTTGACATTCCATTTGGAACAGTTTCGGGAATAAACGGGAGCCAAAAAACAATCGAAACTCAAACATTGAATCCCCTATCCAGCCACGTACGTCACACGACATATCATCATTTCAACTTCCCCCAATAAATAGTTATAAGGGTAATTGGGTCGAGTCTGGTCAAATAGCATGCTGTTTCATGAAATAGAACGTTCGTGTTGCAGATTGGAGCAAATCTTTTGTTCGATTCAAGCTATTAATTATTCCTGTCTGAAGCGCAATTGTTAGCGTAAAGTTCTTTATGGAAGCAACACATTTATCCTCATTCTTTATTCGTTCTTTTCGCCTTCATTTTGTTCATTGATCATTCAGTTTGAGTTTAAAATGAGAATATTGTGAAACTTCAGGTAGTTTTCAGAGAAATGTAAATATTGTGCCTTTCTTTCAAGGATTTGATAATAAATATCGCTCAAAACGACAGAAATTTTCGTTTTCGCTATTGCATGAATCATTTCTTAAAAAGAAAAATCAAAATCTTCACATTGGCCAAATCTGGTGCTGTTTGAGTTTCACATCAACAATTTGTACGAATGCAGTAGAAAAGTGATCAATAGGGGAAAAAGGCAAAGATTTGAAGGAATGATGGGTGTACAGATAGCTAGGTTAATTATGTGTGGACAATATGGAATTGGAATTAAAATATTGAAAAAAAAAAGAAAAAAATATACATGTTAAATTATTTGAAGTTTCTAATATAAGATATAATACTATCACCCAGGATACAGAGTTTATTATAACAAGGACAGTTGAACTAATCTACTATATAGGATCTAAGTCGAAGTGATACCAGTGAGGGCCATACCGAAAGCGTGTTAGGGTGACGGTACCTTGGTACCTGCCCTGTTGATTGGGTTCGATCATAGAGACGCATGCGCGTGATTGATTATAGCCTCAGCATGATGTGTTAGGATTTTATGGTCTTAGTATTACATGGGCTCAGTATTAAATTATTATTATGCTAACATACATACTCACAGAGAGATAATTTTGAAAGTTGATATACTAATAATGTTTTTCTGTTCATTTCACTTTGAGAAACTCGTAGGGTTGAAGTTGTTGAATGTCTCTTGAATATTAAGGTATTGGAATTGATAATCATTGGATTCGAAGCACTGATTCAATTCTAACTCTATCACAAACTTCAATTGCAAGAAGTGTCCTTCATAACGTCACAGAATTCAATTGGCAATTGGCAAATATACTATTACTATTTAGCAATGAAGCGACTGACAATTGAAACATCGCATTAAAATAAAATTCGTTCAGAACCTCTATTCCCTAATGCTGTTCTCACAGCCTTTCAAACGAGTTTTGACAGCATCATGAACGGCAAAGAGATATAATTAATTATTGAAAAAGTTGCTAATGAAATAAACATTTTCTTTCCATTCGGCCATAACCACGTGCAGGTGAAATGTTGTCCATAAGCTGAGGGTTATATTTAAAAATGAATAAGTCTGCTGGAGCTAAAACTTTGCTTTCAGTAAGGACATGGCTACTCACAATTCGAATAACGTGATTCTGTATAGTCAGTTTTCAGAGATATAAATATTTCAACATTTTTCCACGGCTTTTTAGGCTTCAATATTTATGGGTCTTATTGTCCACTACGAGGATCAATGCTGTTTGCATTCAGTGGGAGATGCCTATTTAGGTTTCAAGCATAATGAGATGTCGTTCAAATTTCAGGAAATTTCAAATTTGTTCTATAACGACCCCTACGATATGTCATTGGAAATAATGCACTGAAATCCTTTGAGATTCTTTCTCTACCTCAAATTCTCTCAGGCTCAGGCCTGTTCAATAAAAAGAATTCACTGAAGAAATTGCTGCATACATAAAGCAATACATATTTTCAGGTTTCTGAGAAAGTATTGAATGTGATCAGTGATCTGAATCGAACCATTATATTCCCACAAACTGCACTAGGTATATACTGAAGTAGAATGTGTATACGAATAGAATGATGGGGGGGTAATCTTTAGATTACCATTTCATTCCACAACATATATCATAAGGTTTATGTTCAATGGTTTCCTAGTTATGGCTTTGTCTAGTAGCATATACATATCTGCTTTTGATAATGATATAGAATGTAAAATGTGATTATAGGATTTAGTTTCGATATGTTTGATAGCTATCTGATAAATGAATAAATGGTTTAGGTTGTTTTTTCTTTATTGTAAAATAATGAACCTTGAAAATTGAATCCATAGACTTTACCTAACATATTATTGAGGATGAATAGTGCCACATCCATTGACAGAATTTGAGAAAATATTTTTTCCTTGGGTTCTCGGTTGTTAAATGTGTCCACTGTAAATTCGAGATGTTGCATAATCAAATCCAACCCTAATCTCATAAAATCCCATATTGAAGTGTTGAGTATGAAGTTGAAGGAAAACTCTATAAAACACTTTTGTTGGTGGAACCTTGTATATTGAATTTTCTGGTTACAGGTTTCGGCGTATTCGCCATTATCAAACCAAAGATTCTGGAAGTGTTTATACTCTTAAGCACAAAATATCAATTTGAGCGAAAAACTCAGAGAAAAGGTGAAAAAAGGTGGAAAACAAAATGTTACACTTTGGTTGATTGCTCACTGAAACTTACGATTTTTAAGGTTGCAAAGTTATATTGTAAAACACAAAGTGATAAAGATCAAAAATACAGGTAAAAAGGCATAATATGAATAGTCAAATAGATAATATAAAATGACGAATAAAAACATAAACAAAACAAAACAAAACTGACGTTCATGCTGACGGATTCTTCTTCTTCCAATCAAGGTTGACTCAGGTGTTGAATTTCCTTACGATGCAGTGGCGTCAAACAAGATATTCTAGAGGAGATAGAAATTTTCAAACATATCAAGAACACAGAATACAGGATACTAAATGCTACGTTAACAAACAATTTTAAAGACACATACAGGGTGTCTGGTGAGGAATGGGACAACGTTTAGGTGGTGATGAGGGATGTCTCAAGGAGTGAGAAAATGCCATTTGAATTCATCTGAGGTATATGGTTCCTGATATACAGGGGGTTTTAGAAAAAATGAGGAAATTTCAAATGACCATAATTCAGGAAATATGAGAGCTTATCCGATGATTTTTCGTATGAACAATGATAGAGTGAGTACGAATCTGTTTGAACGAAAAATTCGAAATAAAATCAGATCCGGACTCAGAAATTTTAGTTTTTCTGAAATTAGGTGAAAACAACACCCTGTATGCGGTTTTCAATTTTTTTGACTTCAGATTCTGAGAGAGCAGGAAAAATACTTTCGAACTCAACTGTCATCCCGAATGGCACAAATTTCTCCTCCTTTCTATGACCCTTCGAATGTCAATCTTCCGATTTTCGCTCCTTACATATTATTTTCTCGACATTTCAGAAACATGAGATCTTAGATAGTTACTCATAAGTAAAAAAAAAAGATCATAAACGAATCAAAACTTTTATGAAAACTATCAAAAATGCGAAAAACAGTTAACATTTGGAAAATTAATGACTAATTCTTCAAATATTGTTCGAAATGAAAACCGCCAACTTCTACACATTTATCTGCTCTTTTCATTAAGTTCAAAACTACTTAATCTAATGGTGTCATGTCGGTGGACCGAGGTGGCCATGCTCTTGGACCACCACGACCTATCCATCTATTTGGATATACCTCGTTCAAATGATTTCTCACTAAAATTGAGAAATGTTAGGGTGCTCCATCATGCTGGAAGATAAGTCCTCTCTGAATAATATTCCCTAATAAATTAGGAAGAACATTCATGAGGAAATCTCTATAAATTTCTCCGGTGAGTCTTTCTTCGAAAAAATGAGGACCTATTAAATTATTATCATAAACTGCGCACCACACATTAACACTGAAACGTCTCTGTGATTGTCTTTGTAAGACAGCGAAAGGATTCTGTTGATGCCAAAGGTGATTATTTCGAGCATTGTTTATTCCATCGCGAGTAAATTGAGCTTCATATGTGAATAATATTCTTTGGAAATTTCTTCTATGACTTCTTATCCACCTGGAAAATTGAAGCCGTGCGATCTCATCGCCAGCTTCCAACTGCTGGACAAGTTGAGGGTGATATGGGTGATATTTTTCACTCTTCAGAGTATTCCAAACGTACCATTTCGATACTTCATGAATTGAAGCCAATCGTCTGATACTTACTCCCGGATCGTTTTGCACAATTTCTAAAATATTTTCACGGATATTCTCTTCTATTGTATGTGGTCTTTCAGAAACTGTTTTGCTGGGAAAAGTACCATGTTGTTTCGTATGCGCAACAAGACGGGAAAAAATTTTGTGATTTGGAACCCGACGATTGGGAAAACGTCTACGATACTCCCTTTCAGCTGCTCTTCCGTTCATATCACATTTACCATACACCAAAAGCATGTCAACATACTCTTCATTAAAAAATGTGTGCGGCATGATTTTCAACAAATTGAAGTAAGATTGTATCAACAATTAAATCACTAGTTTGACAGATAACTAAATGCTCTATCTTTTCTCATCATAAATGATAGCACACCATAGAATTGACATAACTGGCAACTAGATTCAAGACTAATGATAGAAATATGTACATGACGAATGAAACTTTGGATATTACAGGAAAAAATGATCCAAACTCATCTGAAAGATCGACTAAGAGAAAAGAAGTTGACGGTTTTCATTTTGAACAATATTTGAAGAATTAATCATTAATCTTGTTCCTACTGAATCATCAATTAGTACTTCAGAAATAGTTCGTAAATTTTCCAAATGTTAAC
The DNA here is from genome assembly GCF_914767665.1 of Harmonia axyridis. Classification (NCBI taxonomy): domain Eukaryota; kingdom Metazoa; phylum Arthropoda; class Insecta; order Coleoptera; family Coccinellidae; genus Harmonia; species Harmonia axyridis. The sequence continues at coordinate 16,180,565 of NC_059502.1, read as the reverse complement.
TGTTTTTCGCTTTTTTGATAATTTTTATGAAATTTTTGATTCGTTTATGACCCTTTTTTTTCTTATGAGTAACTATCTGAGATCTCATTACTCTGAAATGTCGAGAAAATAATAATATGTAAGGAGCGAAAATCGGAAGATTGACATTCGAAGGGTCATAGAAAGGAGGAAAAATTTGTGCCATTCGGGATGATAGTTGAGTTCGAAAGGATTTTTTCTGCTCTCTCAGAATCTGAAGTCAAAAAAATTGAAAACCGCATACAGGGTGTTGTTTTTACCTTATTTCAGAAAAACTAAAATTTCTGAGTCCGGATCTGATTTTATTTCGAATTTTTCGTTCAAACAGATTCGTACTCACTCTATCATTATTCATACGAAAAATCATCGGATTAGCTCTCATATTTCCTGAATTATGGTCATTTGAAATTTCCTCATTTTTTCTGAAACCCCCTGTATATCAGGAACCATGTACCTCAGATGATTTCAAATGGCATTTTCTCACTCCTTGAGACATCCCTCATCACCACCTAAACGTTGTCCCATTCCTCACCAGACACCCTGTATAAAATTTTATATTGATGCTACTCGAGGACGCCACTGCATCGTAAGGAAATTCAACACCTGAGTCAACCTTGATTGGAAGAAGAAGAATCCGTCAGCATGAACGTCAGTTCTGTTTTGTTTTGTCTATGTTTTTGTTTGTCATTTAATATTATCTATTTGACTATTCATATTATGCCTTTTTGACCTTAGTATTTTTGATCTTTATTTTTCACTTTGTGACTTGTATAATTTTAATCGATGTTCCATCATATGACTTCGAAACCTTAAAAATCGTAAGTTTCAGTGAGCAATTAACCAAAGTGTAACATTATGTTTTCCACTTTTTTTCACCTTTTCATTGAGTTTTCCGCTCAAATTGATATTTTGTGCTTAAGAGGATAAACGATTTCAGAATCTTTGGTTTGATAATGGCGAATACACCGAAACATGTAACCAGATGATTTAATATACAAGGTTCCACCAACAGAAGTGTTTTATAGACTTTTCCTTCAACTTTAAATCCGTACCTGTAGAGTCGAAATGTCCACCCAGATCCTTTCGTTAGTGTCATCGCAGCTCGAGTGGTATTTAACTGATGCTGCTCCCTCCTATTAATATACCTGCTTTGCATAGAGTGTAGACATAATAGGACCTTGCTTACTATTTGCGTGGCTTTTAACGGCCTTGGGCGCCTATTACAGTTTACCTAAGCTGATCTTCATAAATATGCATGCTGCGCTCAAAGAGGACGGAATTTTTCTTAGGGTTGCTTTACGTGGGTTAACCTCGAAGCCATGCCGGTTTATGGGAATGCAAGAAGGTTTAATGTTACCTCATCGTTTAGTGGATAGCTCACGAAGACTCTTGGAATTAAGATCACGACCTCATAAACTCAGAAAAAGGAATTGGATCCATCCATTCCGATGGAATTTTAATGAAATTCTTGTGTTGTGGCATCTAGGAATAGGAGTTTTTTTGCCTTTTCGCTAATTTTAGTGTCACGGGATCTGCACAACATTTGATCATCAAATCAAACCTCTTGAATTTTTTTTGAAGACATTTGAGGGAATTATCGACGTGAAATCAGGAGATTTGCGCTCTATCCATTTTACATCAGTTCAGACAAAAATCACTCTTGAAATTTACATTGTGAACTATTCCCTCAAAAACATTCCACAATACTTTATTTTTAATCTATTATCTTATCACCCAGTATCTTCTAAATTGCGATGCGTAACACATACCGTACAGAATTTGAATTCCGTTGGAAGCACTTATGATGGCCCGACCTAAAATCTCAAACCAAATTTTATCAACATACCGTTTTTAGTACATGTGGCTTACTCATGCGCAAAGAAAAAACGATGCAACGATTTTGCACGCTTCAATTCATGTTACTCTACTGGAATTTTCAAAGACGTGGTTATTTGTCAATTCATCGTATGTCATTGGTCGGGATGCGGATGCGCGTATGTAGAGAAGAAAACAGAGAGAATTTTCTGGAAAATTTTCAAAAATTATCGAGACTACAGGAAAAATACGTACCTTGTTTCAGATATCAGCCATTACTAGTTCAATCTGAGATTTAGAATTTAATTTATCGGCGTGAATTTTGTCGGGATTCTGGGTACGTGTTGACATGAATATTTGCTTTCAACAAGTAAAAATCTTCCAAGCACGAATTGATTAATTTTGAAACAGTAGTTTTTTTTTAGAGTCATCCATCTTGTAGAAACGTATTTCAGGTTTGGTACAATTCTTTTTGTGTCAAATAATTCCAACAAAACTAATTCTCAGGTTTATTTTATGATAAATGTAATCATTTCTTTATAATTTCTTGGTTAGAAATCCGAGAAGGAGTTGTAAATTCAGGTTAACATATTTAATATATTTCATTCATTATGTTCATTTATTTTGTATTATTGTATTTTATCTTCGTAGATGTTTTCAATTCATTTAACCTGCTCTTCAATCAACATATTTGATTGTTCAATAAGCGATGAAAAGATGATAAGAGGATCCCCCTAAAATTTCACTGCGAGTCAGTCAGCTGTTTTTTCTTTCAGGTCAGACTTATCAAGGAATCCCGCCAACTTTTGCATTCAATTACCCTCAACTGAAAATTTTAAGAGTTGCTGAGCTCGCTCCTTTTTCTGTCGAATCGATAACTCTTAAGTAGTAGGGGTGACAGTTGTTCGCAGAAGGATTAATGCGGAAAGTTTGCAGAACGGGAAATACTTGGCAGGGTTGGAAGACCTCATTTTCATTTTTTGGCGACGTTGTATCGGATGGTCCGGATGCATCGCTCTATAAAATCACGGAGTAGGAAAGGTGTGAATAAATTATTGCATCGAAAATGAAAAATTGAAAACTTCAAGCTGGGTTTTCTTCCAAATGAATATGATACAATTTAAAGTGGTTACATTGGCAACACTGTGAATTATTTCTTAACATTCTTTATGTTTTTTGTGTTTAGTAGCTTATGTTATGTAGAATAGAATAGAATAGTTTTATTCATCCTGAAAGACATGTTACAATGCAGAGGACATGTCAGAAATGACTAGAACTATAGAATGTCATTTAGATTGAAACACTACACTATAATAACATTTCTGTAGCAATAGATTTTTTACTACTTCACGAAATTTTAATCTATTCCTTTGAATAGATTGTACAATAAATTGCTGAATGACTTAAAATCTTTATTTTATGTTATTCGGCAATTTATTGTACAATTTTATACATTGGTACATGGGTGACTTCTCAAAATTGCTTGTGTTATGGTTAGGAATCGATGAATTTCATCGATGAAATTGTATTCAATTTCTAATGCTCTATATAAAGGAAAATCTAATTCATTTTATATAAGAATGCTCAACTTGAATGAAAATCGAGATATAAACGGGCACACACAATTTAAGGTTAGTAGAAATCACTTGTTCTCTCAGAAACCTCTTCCGACTCTGGGATCCATACCGTGATTTTCACAGAACGCTAGCAGCGTGCCTCGTAAACTCCAGCCCTAGCTTAGGTCTGAGTTAGATATTGTACAGAATCCTCGCTCACCTTCCTCACTCCATGTGGCTTCAGAGATTACCCTTCGAAATTTAGTGGACGATTCACCCTGGTGGATTAATGTGGAATTCCAATATTTTAGGATCCGATAAATTGCCAGCTCCGCATAAATCAGAGGACCGTCGAATATTAACCGCTAATACACCGACCAATAGGGGGAGGACAAAAAAGCTGCCCAAATACCGATATAACAGGCAGAATACACACTTCACAGATTTCGACAATTCAGCCTTGACCCCATTCTATGTCCCCTCGTGCGAATGGATCCATTATTGCATCAATTTATTTCGACGAAATTAGAATTCGAATCGCCGAAAGTAAAATTATGTCCCATTAGAAATATGAGTGTGAGTTTTTTGTGTCGTGGCAGTACATTCAACTTACAATTTCAAGGAAGCCACAGAAAAGTTCTATACCAATTTTCGCCAAAAACTGTATTGAAACGATAGAATTTATTAAAAGAGTTGAAAAAAAATATCCCTAAACTAAACGTGGTTGTAAGGTTTCTGGCTGTCACCTTCTCGTAGGATGGCGCCATACGCTATACAATACTCGGGACAAAGATGCCGCTCAGGATAAAATAGCCGTTAATTGGAACAATCACCATACTCTGCTGTAATGGTGTGTAAGGCAGAAACCACTGATTAGCCTTACTTAAGATCCCTTCAGTGGTCGTAGGATGAAATTCCGCAATCCCACAACTCTGAAAGTACCCCAACTCAGGATTGAGAACCTTTTCCAAACATAAATATAATTGTCAACACTAGGATTCAACGTGAACGTACTTGGTACGGACTATTCTTCAATTGGGCTTTCTGATTATTTGAGTGTTTTCCTCATTTTTCAATATAATGAAAGGTATTGAAATGTATATAATTGGGATAATCTCCTCAATTATATGTGGTTTACCGCGTTTATTGTATTGAAGAACTATAATTTCGTTGTCTGGTTGCCGCAACCAGCCAGCGAATTGAGTTTTTTTCCGGTTAGTATACTTGTTTGTGAGGTACATTATTGATTATATGCTCACCAAAATGCCTGGTCATCCTCGAATGAATTTACCTGAAAAAATAAAGATATGAATTAGCAACACATCAAATATAGAACATATTATATAACTGAGAAAGCACTTTGTAAATAACAGATAATCATTGTTATTAGATAATCACTGATATTCCTTCGTCATTTTTTGAAAAGAAAAATTATATAAAAATAAAAAATCTGGAAAAGTACGGCAGGTTCTACGTTGATTCATTCAATAAACGAAAACAACTGGCACTGCAGTGTGTGATATATTTCTGTAAGACCCTTCTTACATGAATGTATCTTACATGAATGTAAGACCCATCTTACATGAATGAATATATTACACACGGAAGTACCGTCGTTTGCATTTATTGATGTTCAGTGTATAAAACCATCCTTGTCGGTCAATTTATTTCTAACCTGTTTTCTTGAACTTGTTATTTTGGTATTTTTATTTTTCCTTTTGGTTGATATAATAATTTTCTGGTCTTTGTTGAAGCAATTGTATTTCTGGGCACAGTTCAATAACTAAATTCCTATCATTGGAAAAATCCTTATCAAGTATAGACTCGCTTGGAATGTATACGCAAGATGAAACATGGAAATAAAAAAGAAATAATATTAAATATTATGTAAGAAGAACTTTTCGAAAGGATCCAAAGCACAAAGGAATTACTGGTTTCAAAGTGTTTAAGTGAATATCGAGTACAATATTTTGTTCAAGAGGTTCTTCAAAAATCGGCATGGTGTGAGTTGCAACACCACCTCATTAGTATGCACCCATAAATACAGCTTGAAATTCGATGAAAGACTCCCTGCTGACTTGCCAATTACTCACCACCTCATGCAAGAAGACCCATTATCGCGAATGACGGTAGATTCACTCGTCAACCCTTTGTAAAACATTCCATTATTAAATATTCATTCCATTCTCTGTTGGCAAAATCCTTCCATTCGTGAAATGTGGCTCTTTATAATATGCAGAACGAAGTGCCAATAAAATGAGGAAAGGCACAGAAGAATAATGCAGTTTGCGACGTAATATCTCTATTATGGCAATATTAATATTCCCAGTCTCAAATTTGAGTCTTTTCATGTGAAATGAGCACTTCGAGAATCGACATAAGCTCTTTTGATCTTCGCGCAGACTGGATGCTGCTTCATGCGGAAACGACAGGGTCGGCCTGGATCGAGTCAGTTAAAAACACATCTGTTCCACTGAAGGCGAGCCAGATCCTGATGGCTGCTCGGTGCTTCAGTTTACAAGAAAACAGAACTGTGATCCACTCATACTTTTCTAATTAATAGTTACTCTAAAGAAAATCATGAAGACGATCACATGTGTTTCTTTTTGTAGTGACTTTTTGCTTGCCCGATAGGTGGCGACGTGGGCTGCGCATCTCTCGGAAGATCGAAACCGCTTGGTATTCTAATCTAACCGTTTTACGGTAAAGTCACCATGCTCCTCTATGGGGATGGAAAGTGTATTTGTCATTCCTGAAAAATTTTCTGAACAATGGGCACCTTCAAAATTTTCTGGGAAAACCTCACCAAATCTTTAAAATTCAAGTTGACACAAAAACTCGTACAGAAAAAAAGGAATACACTGACGTGAAATCAGGAGCTTTTGAGAACTCGTTCGTTCATGCTCATGCATACCTAATTATGAGGTTCCAAGGGCGCCACTGGAACATGAATGAACGATCGTCTAAAAGTTCATGACTTCAAGTCAATACTATAATAATAATACAATATTACACTATTAGAACTTTTATAATAATGAGAAAAGCACGTAAATTTAGGGGCTTTTGTTCGAATAAATATGAATGTTTTTTCGAAGAAATATCGTATGAAATTTGAAATAATTACCTCACAATCTAGTTGTAGATTTCTGCTTTAATGTGTTCATGTTTTAATTTCAACTTTCAGTAAGATATTCCACTGATAATTTTTTCTTCGATAATAGACTTTTGATTCAATATAGTCTTTTGATTATTAAGAAGTGGAAGTCTGAAGTTTCTTGGTCTTTTAATTTTCATAATATGTGCCCAAGAAGTCCAATCATTATGGAATTAAAATACTCTGGAGAGTGAAATGCTATGAAGAATTAGAAATGAACCGAATTTCATTCGTCACTTTGTTGAAAAAATGTTATTGAGGAGAAAAAAAAACATTGAAAAAACATTTTTTCACTCATCTCATAGTATTTTTCTCCTTTCTTCAGACAATCAACGCACATTCCAGAATGAATCATCTTTCTAACTATAATAGTATACGATTTGATCCTGGTTTTATTACTGAAAATTTTGAATGATGATGATTGTCCCCTCTGAGATTTTGAACAAGATTCGAATGATGTTCTGGATCTAGTTGTAGAAATGGTTTTGAGGAGTGTGCACTCTAATAATAATATTAATCAACTCTCGTTCATTAATCCTTTTTTGGTTTGTGCTGAAATGGCAGGTGCTCTATGGGATTGGTTCGTTACTTTGAACTTTTTCGAGCTCATTTCAATATTTTCCGCATATCTTTTCGACCATTTTGATATTGAATTCATCACTACAGACATTTTTTGTACCAAACCCTGTTTTCCAATTTGAATTAATTGACAGTTGGATTTGTCGATTTTTTTTTCCATGAGTTCAAGGTATGAGTGAACGATACATAAATCTGAAGTTCTCCAGAAGACCGTACTCTTTTTAGAAGTAATTGTGCAATTAGCTGCCAATTAGCTAAGCCAATTCGAAGAAGAATATATATGAGTGAATTTTTTTTAGACCATCTGGCTTATCTTCATTGTAATAGTTGGCCATACTCAAAATCTCTTCGGCCGATAATTTTTTGAAATTTAATGTTCTCTTTCTAGTAAAGTTCGTAGCCTTTTACCCTTTGCATATACTGGATCGATCTTTTTATCATATTCTTTGAAAAACTCTTCTTGAATGATCCCTGCAGAGATGTGCCATGAAAGTTTCACACTGGATCTTTATTTTTTATAATCTTCTTCATTTTGAAAACGTAGTTTTCTAATATTTCTTAAGTTTTTCTGGGATTGTTTCTTGATCTACGAAGTATTTTCTGTTCATTTCGCAAACTGATTCCACTCATAGATTCTTATTTTTTTTGTATCGAGAGACACCAGTAGAGCAATTCTATTTGAAAATATATTTCTTACTGATCAATTTTTCGAATGAATAAACGACAAATATGTTTGTGATGTGATCTAAAATTGACTATTTGACAAAAAAATTTTTCTAAGCTATCTTGAATTTGATAAATTTCGAAGTGTTTCGTTGAAAAATCAATTGGTTGGCTTCATAAAAATGAAAGGAGTAAAGTAGTCAATGGAAAAATTGAAAACTTCTCTGATCTGAAGAACCATTTGGGTATGAAAACATGATTTAATATTAAGCAGCAATTAAATCTTTCACTGATTCACAAATATTTGATAACTTCTAACATATCCCTTCAAGTTTACATCATTATTCCCACAAGTGCCGATTCAAACAACGTGATTGTACAAATTGGCGAATGCGCCAGGAGTAAAAATTCAACAGGCGTTCCATGAAGATTCCACACAACACAAACACCTTCCAACAATATCAGAGTTGTCACGGAAACTTCACAAATTCAACACCGAAGAAACCGAACATAATAAGAGTTTCTAGCGAGTGTTCGTGACTTAAAACGTGAAATTGGAAGTGTAATTCAATTACAAGTACAGCGGTTCGCATTAGCAAGAGATTCGAGCTCATTTGGTCCTTTGAATGTTATCCACGTTTTGCGTCATCTTCAATTTGCCTAATGTGCGCCGTTTGTTTGGGCCTTCTTTGTTTTTGGCTACGTCTTTAAGGTTGTTAATGCTTGTTCCAGACTAAATTTTAATTAGAATAAAAGTCGGTTGACTCGAAGAGGAGGGCTGTCACTGGGGAGGGCTGAACGGTCCCCTTGCGAGGTGTATCTTTCGTGACAATCATTTTCGTAACTGGAAACTTATCCAAGCTAATTGGCGGTCTGGCAACAGGCAGAATGACGCTGGATTCGAGGCATAACTCTTGAGGATAAAGTTTTTCACTAATTAGCACAGATTCATTACGTGATTAAGGGAAGTTTATCAGTGAAGTTCCATAGATTCATGTCAGGCCAAGCCTTATTTATCACGGAGTTCCTTTGAGTACCCTGTCGCTTTCATTGCCACCGGATATTTTAATAAACTATTGTTCCGGTTTTCCACTAATGTTTTTGGAAATGAGAAAATTACGAGACCTTAATTTTTCATCATCTTTAATTTGACCATTGAAATCCGTGCTTTTTTGTTTTAAATACTAACGTACACAGCCATCTATGGAACAATCAAGTATCAATTATAAGTTGCCCTCGTCCATATGCACACACCAGCAGAAAAACTCGGCCACCTAAAATTTTGCTAAAGTTCGTTGACCAAGAACTTTCGTAATTTCAAATCGATTTCAATTGTTGCCACATCAAATTAAAGATGGATTCTTTGGTATTGAAACAAAGTCCAAGGTTATCTAAAAATGTTGATAGCTCATTTATACAAAGTCATACCATAACAGAACCCCCTTGATATGAGACTTATTCATTTAGCGTAGAAACAATTGAAATCGATGAAAAACTATGAGAGTTCTTGGTGAACGAAGTTCAGGAAAATTTTTGGTGGCCAAGTTTTTTTTGGCGGATGGTGTAGTTCCATACGTTTCATTTATAATATCGATTGCCGTTTTGGAATATCTTGGTTGCTTCTCTTCCGAACTATCAATTGATTTTGGATTATTCAGTGGATTGAACAACCTTGAGAATTTATTGGTACTTTAGATTTTGTTTTAGTGTGGAGTTTTATGGTATATTGGGCCAATAAAGTTGATATTTTTCAGGTTAAACAGGACATATTCTCAAAGAAACCCACTCCGATCTAAGCTGTTTTAGAACATATACATTGTTGATATGTTGTAAATTAGTGCTCATTTGACGACTCCCACGAGCATTGAACAGAGGAGATTTAGAATTTCGAGATACAGCTTTGAACCTCATCAAGTTCTGAATACATCGTTTATAAGTCGATAATCAGCTTATTGGATTGCTATAATTCAGGTAGGTAAGTAGTAAGCAATGATACTTGAAATGTCATCAATTAACAATTGAATATCGAGGACAGTACAAGGTCAGTGTATTTCAAACTTTCAACCAGTACATAGATGTACAATGAAGTGCGATGTTTAAGGAGTAAAATTGATTGAATTTTTGATTATGTGATCATTATCTGGGGTTTATTAGTTACTGTATATTTTTATGAAATCTCATTTGGTTCTTGAGTTTGATTTGAAATATACTTAAGATATCGTCATATAGCCGAGCCTGCGATATCATTCTGAAATTGTTATAGTCCTGATGATGTCCAGCTTGAAAAATTGAGCAAGGAGCTTGAAAATATTATTTCATATGAACAGCCGAAAACAAAATAAGGGGGTATTGTTTTTTTCTATAGTCAAGCGATCAACATGAAATTCTGCACGAGCCCTGAAATTGACATTTTAAATCAAAATTAAAATGTTCATTTCGATCTGAAATGTAATTTTAAATAAATGGCATAAACATTTCGAATACCATCATTACAGAACTCCTAGTCGGATTTTGCCCATTAAAGCTCCCATAAACCAACCCCCCTACTAATTCATTATCGATTGATAGTTTGATAATCGGAAGTACCGATTATCGATTGATAGTTTGATAATCGGTAGTATCGATTATCAAACTGTCAATCGATTATGAATTAGTAGGATCCAGACGCAGATGATCGATACTACCGATTATCAAACTATCAATCGATAATCGGTACTTACGATTACCAAACGATGAATGCATAATGAATTACTAGGATCCAGACTCAGATAATCGATACCACCGATTATCAAACTATCAATTGATATTATTTGTAGCGCATCTGAGTCTGGATCCTACTAATTCATTATCTATTGATATTTTGATAATCGGTAGTATCGATTATCAAACTGTCTATCGATAATGAATTAGTAGTATCCAGACGCATATAATCGGTACTTACGATTATCAAACTATCAATCGATAATGAATTAGTAGGTTCCAGACTCAGATGCGCTACAAATAATATCAATTGATAATTTGATAATCGGTGGTATCGATTATCTGAGTCTGGATCCTAGTAATTAATTATCTATTCATTGTTTGATAATCGGAAGTACCGATTATAGGTTGATAGTTTGATAAGCGCATTTGACGCGTTGGTTTGTGAGAGCCTTGTACTTAACCGCTGCATTCAAGATCAAAACCTTCTTTCAAAATCTCAAGTTTCTAGCTCCTTCGGTTCTAGAGCATTAGTATTAAAAATTCGAATATCATAATAATTGTGGCGAAATGATTTATCAAGATAACTAGTTGGCAATAAAACGAATTGGTAGGATATATTGAACGATTTCGCTCTGAGTTACTTTTGTCATCGTTTTCCTCTCCTTGTCTCCTCAAGAAATAAACTATCCTCCGTATTACACATAAGTGAATGGATGTTACCAAGCAATAACTGTCACATCCACCAGAAAGCCATATACGTTTCAAGAAGTAACGGCAAATGTACGACCTCGATGTAAGAATAATTGAAAAGGAAACGCTTGCCCGGGTAACTTTGTATTTTGACTAGTATCCACCTGAGACGTCGCGACGCCATCTTATTTATAACGGAGCAATTCGAGAAGGCGAACTTCAAAGGTATCGAGGAATTTATGAAAATCGGCAGCTTGGTACGGAAAGTTCACTTTTGGATGTGACAAGTCCTGGCTACTTTTCAAACAATATTCAGGGTTTATTGAAATTTCACGTCTCCGGATTTCAAGCTTTGGAAGTGTAAATTGGAAATTCTTTTGGAGGTGACCAAAAACAGAAACTCTTTGAGCTTGGTTGTGGTTGAGAATTGTTTCTCAGACTTCATTATTTTGTAACCGAATTGCTATGTTTGAAGCTGAATGAAAAATTATTTTGAAGCCATCTTCAGTTTAGTTGTTTGGAATTCGGCATTCTCCTGTATTCCATTAAATTTTGAAATCTCGAACTATAAAGAAGTTTCTTTATGAAGATAAAATGTTTCGTGATTGAAATATGTTCAAAAACATTAGATGTACCTATGTTCAAAAACATTAGATGTACCAAAATTTCATTGACTTAATAGTTGATCTTTTCCCCCTGAACGGTAGTAGTTATATAGTTAGACAAAGAAAATATGAATGCATGTCAACACATTTATTTTCACTGAACGGTTTCAACTTGATTGAGAAAAACACTGCAAATTCCAAACTATGGTTTATTTTTTCTTCTATCGACGCCAAATATCTGGAGTAATATACGAAAATAATTGTTAATAAATTTCAAGTAATATACGGAATACAAATAAGAATTTAAAATACTTATAACTCTGTAAGTATGATGGGCTTTCCTTTGTAGTAAATATTATTGAATTCATTATATGTTGTCAAGTTTCCAAGAATTGATTTTTTAAAATTGTTCCTTCAATTTTTGTTTCTTTTGGATCAGAGGACCAATACGGTATGAAATCGATCTTAGAATTTTTTGAGTATAGCTCTGCACCAATTTATTTCGAATTACTTCTGAAAATCTCAGGGCAATTCGAATTGATTTTGGGAAACTATTACAAAGAATAATTATCAGAAAAAATGAATGGATAAAGTTTAAGTAATGGAGAAATTGTTGCATTATCTCCAATTGAAATCCTTCGATATCTTAACATTGGAAAAATGTTCGAAGTTTACGTTTTAAAATGTTTATAATACAAAAAAAAATATATAATTTTCCAGAACTTTTCTCGGAACCTTTAGGAGCTATTTGCGTTAAACTTGTTACAAACTTGTTTACTACATATTTATGATCCTTCTAGTTCGAGAAGTCGATTCAATGATATTAAAACTAAAAAACGAGAAATCAAATTCGAAAAAAATTTGCTACTCAAACAACCAATGCAGTCACTACTGCGACAACCAATGTAAAATTTTCACCACATAATCCCGCCTAATTTTTGAGTTATGAAGTTTTGAATGTTTTATTTGGATTTCCGAACAAATAACCTCGGATTCGAATCTCGTCGCTTCATTTCCATTGAATTTTATTGACATATTGATTGATTTATTATATGATATTTTCGTGCCTATGTGTTGTGATATTTCGCGATGAAATTTGAAACGATGAAGTATAATGGGAAATTCCAAAAACTGTTGATTGAGCAGTCAAAATCATTGTATTATAATTTCGGAACTCAGTAATGAACTCTACGCAACCGCACCTTAACTAGTAATTTGTTCCGCAGAGGTCCCATAAAAAACATCAAAAATTAAAAATTCATTCTTGAGATAAAATACCACAATAAATGAGGCGATAGAATTACCGTTTCTTGTTGTAATATTTCTGAAATCACTCAGTAGTTTTTCTACGACAAATTCTAAAATTGCTTTCATATACATCGTGACACCAAGAAGGTAATTTTTTTTTTTGTAGGGCATTTTATGGAGCGCTACGAAGAGGCTAACGTCAGTATTTTAAAATAATAACCTAATATCAGGGTGAATTACTTTCGAGTAATGACGTCACCGTCAATTTTGCCTCAATTTTCCGATTACTCTAGCTGAGCTGATTCCAAAAATGTATCACATGTTGATTCCAATTGGTACAGGATGATCAGAAATACAATAATTTTGTGTGTGCTCATAAAGTAAGGCGTAACATTCTTTATTAGTTAAATTAACAATTTTATCAAAAATACTCATTGTCTAGCGGCAATTGGTTTGAATGTAACATCCTGTAGTTTGTTACATTTTTAGATTAATAAAAATGAGCTGTTTCCAAACATGTTTGGTACTTGTGGTCTAGCAGACAGAATATGAAAGAGATTATTTCTTATCAATTTAAAAAAACATAGTCGTCTTGTTTTTTGTGAATTGTGATTATTTGTTTATTTCCACTGGACCATAAGTATTTTTAATAATATCGTTAATTACTTTATGAGCACACAAAAAACTATTGTATTTTTTTCCACTCTTTACCAATTGGAATCAACATGTGATACATTTTTGGATTCAGCTCAGCTAGACTACTCTAAAAATTGAGACAATATGGGGTGTTCCATTTAAAAAAAATGACGGTGACGTCATTACTCGAAAGTAATTCACCCTGTATATTAGATTATTATTAATACGATAAATTATAATAAAAAATCGACGTGTTTCAGGATTATTTCTTAAAATGGTCTGTTTAGCTAAAAATGAATTTGTTCCATAATTTACGGACACAGTGTATGAAATTGGAATTGAGTAAGCATAATACTGCTCCCATAATTTCTGACTAGTTACAAGCAATTGGTGGCAAATTTGAATCTCATTCAATATTCATGTCCCTCTACACAGTTACATTTCAGAACGACTGCAAAACTGAGCTGAAAGTACGCCGAAAATTGCATCAGAAGGGTTCAAAATCGCGCACGTCTCCGACTCCATATTGAATCTGAAAACGAGAAGCAAACGACAAGTTAACTTGAAATATCAATGTTTGTACAATTCCGGACTGGGGGATTTATTATTCATTTAATCTCGTAACGGAGCAGCGAAATTTCATCTGACTTCTCCAACTAGGCAATATGTGTTCGTACATCACTAGGTCGAGGAGAGGTTTCTTGTTACCATTGAGTGAAAATAATCAAAATAAACTTCACTCCGTCTCTTTGAATTAATTAAAGTGAATAGGGTCCCTTGACTTCCAGCTAAGGAATAAAAAATTTATGTGCCTCAGACGCTGTTTTCAATTTACTTCGTTATGGAATATACAGGGTGAGTCTTTGACTTGTACATATATTTTAACCCAAGATTCCTGAGGTCAAAAGAAACACTTTTTTCCTTTACCATTTTTTCCGATTCGGCCCGGTTAAAAAGATACAGGCTGTTGAAAATCGTTAAAAAAATGTGATTTTCGGCTATATCTCGTAAATGGTTGTATCGAAGGAAATGATTTTTGAAATATAGCTTTTTTTTGATGTGATACATCTTCTCCGAACACCAGATTCCATACACATTCTTCTGTTTCTTTGTTATGAACATAACATACCATAAAAATACCAGAAATTCGAAGAAACCAACTCTTAAAAATAATTTGAACGTTCATTGAACAATATTTGGCTAATTTGAAAAATAAAAGTATTCTTCATAATTTCTCGTACAAAGCACCGTTTTCGAATAACTTGATCTTAAAAAAAAAAAATTATCTGTGAAATTCAAAAAATTGGGTACTTTGGCTGAATGCAACTCTGTTCTATTGTGGAAAAAAAACCACAGAGATGAATATTTACTATGAAGTCATGTCTCAGATTTAAGAATTGAAGTACTAGCCAACTTAGTTTGAAAATGAAGTTATTTGAATAAGCTCACCTCAACTCCTCGATTTGATTAAAAATCACTGAGCTTTGGCACAGCTCTGATAATAATAAGATACTTCACTAAAATCAACATTCTTTTTGAAAAGTCCTGATTATTCATAAAACCCATGTTTAAAAAAGTTTTCACAAAATAGTCCCATTATAATGACAACAATCAATATCCCACTAAAGACTGCTGCTATCGAACAATACTGTATTCTTCTTCGGCTCATTCAAACTCACATCGAAACATACTACTAGGACTAGGTACATACTAGACAAATTTTCATGTGATTGAGATTGAATACTTTTATTCTTTTGCTATTCCATAAATTCATCCTAAGAGCTTATGATTGACATACTTCCAAGAGGGCCATAATTGTTTTAATGTGAAAACAAATTAGGTGAGTTGAAAGAAACCAAATATTCTATTGTGGATATTTACATTGAATACTTCTCATTTATTTTCAATGCCAAAATCAAGATGAATTAAGTAGTAAAGTTGGCTATAATGTAGGTACACATTAACAACAAATTTGATTACAAGTGGAGTCTAAAATTTTCCATTGATTACAGAGCCAGAATATTTTACATATTTCCATATTTTCATACTGATGGTTTCAAAAATATTGATGCATTTCAATATTTTTATGAGATAGTTGGAACAAATCAAATGCTTCATTTCATAACAAATATCTTATAACAATAACAGTGTAAACTGTAAATGAAAATTTTAGGTTAGAAGTTAGAACATAGATTATTCGAACCGAACTGCTGTGTTTATTCTTCTTCTTCTCAAATCACTTATTGGTGATTTAATGGGTTCGCATTTAGCATGTACCCAGATTGGTAGCTTACTCTGTGTTTGATTGATTTCTTATTTTCTCTGACTTTCCCACCCTCAAAAATCCAGAGAGAATAAAGGATAAGGTTGGGTTATTTTCATATGAGGGATCAAACATCCAATGTTAGTAGGTATCTACTGTATAAACATGATTCTTCTATATCTTTCATTAATCTGTTGAATCCATTTTAAATTTCTATTTTACCTATTTTACAAATATTGCTTATATTTTAATATCTGAACATTCCAAAAATTCATTCAATATTTGAACTATATCAATGCTATCTGTAAAGATTACTTCATAAATATTAATGGGCCTTTGAATCTCAAACTTTTCGAGTTTTGTGTATAGTGTATTAATATTGTGTACATTCAGGTTACATTCAAAAAATACATGCACCAACGATCCAACTTTACCGCATTCACAATTGGGTGAGGAATTGATTTTGATCTTATATAAATGTTCTGGTGTCAAACAATGTCCTGATCGTAATCTCATCATAGTTGTAATGTGTTTTCTTGTCAAATTATTTTTTAATAGTTTATATGGCTTATCAATTGTACATTTTTTATCCCGATTACGCATATGAGTGTATATTCTTCCCTTATTTCTACCCCACTTTTGTAGTGTTCTGATCCAATTTTCCCTTATTTTATCCTTGATAATATTGTACATAAATTGTGGACCTCCCTTGTAGTTTAATAATTCACCGTATCTACCTTTATTTGCAAGATGATCTGCTTTATCGTTTCCTATTATTTCTGAATGACTCGGTATCCAAACTCCCTTTATGATCTTGTTATCATTACTTAAATCTGCCCATATCTGCTTAACCGTTGCTGTGATGGTATCTATTGATGAGTCTAACTTCCAATTTTTTAAAGTTAATAATGCACTTAATGAATCCGAGAAAATGACTGCTTTGGTAATATTTTGATTTTGAATTATTTCTAACGCTTTTCCAATTGCTAATAATTCCGCTGAATAAATTGACCAGTATGAAGGTAATTTTCTGCTATATTCTAAAGGTAGAGACGGTGAGTATATTCCTATTCCTACACTTATGTTACCGTTAATATTTTTTAATGAGGCATCAGTATAAAAACTCTGAAAATTTTCAAATTTATTCTCGCAATAATTTTTAAAATTAATCTTTGTATCAGGTTCTTTTTTTCCAAAATCTGGAATATCTATATCACATTGGGCCGAATGTTATATATAATCCAAGGAATAAAACGGAATTTGTTCTGCTTTGTAAATGTTGTTTTTAAATTCTCTAACGTTTTGAAGGGCTGTTAAATATGCTGGTTTGTATTTTTTATTCCAGAAATGTTGATGTGAATTTAATTTATTAATTTGATCTATTATAATATTATTTTTAACTTGTAAATTTTTTAAAATATATTTTGAGGCTAATAATTCTCTTCTTTTTTCAAGTGTTGTTTCTCCGCTTTCCGCTAAAATAATGTTAATTGGGGTTGATCTCATGTATCCCATTGCTGTTCTAATTCCTTGATAATGTATCGAGTTCATTTTGTTGATAGTTGTTTTAGATCCACCGTATATCATAGAGCAGTAATCCAAATGTACTCTGGATATCGCTTTGTATAAATTTAGTAAACTTTGTGGTTGGGCACCCCACCAAGTCTTACACAGGCACTTTACTATATCAATTCCTCTTTTCGCTTTACAATTTGCCTGCTCAATTTGCAATGACCATTCCAATTTTGGATCGAGGATAACCCCCAAATATTTTACTTGATTTTTCCACATAATATTTTGATTACCAATTGTTAAACATGGAAGTATATTTGGTGTTTTTTTCCGTGCAAACAACATCGCGTACGTTTTTTCAACTGAGATTATTAAATTTCTTGATGAGAGGAAAGAATCAATGTTATCCAGAGTTTTAGTGATCTTTTCATAAATATCGCCTATATCTGATCCGGTACAAATTATATACTTATCATCTGCATATTGACCTATTTCGACCCCTTTAACTTTACATTTTATTACATTTTTTACATATAGGTTGAAAAGAAACGTGCTTAGTTTAGACCCTTGCAATATTCCTTTACTATTGAAATAAGGACCCATAATTCTGTTCTCCCTTGTGCATTGAATATACATTTCTTTGTTATTTAGTAGATGATCTATAATGCCTATGATATCCGATGGTATATTAATTTCACGTAAATCTTCCAATAATATATCTATATTTACACTGTCATATGCCCCTTTTATGTCCAGGAATACTACTACTGTGAATTTTTTTTCGGCAAACCCTGTATAAATCCGTGAAGTCAAATATACCAAATTATCGTTAACCGATTTCATTCTTCTGAATCCGAACATTAACTTATTTTGATTAAGACTTTTTTCAATTATATTTTCTATTCTATTTTTTATTAAGCTTTCTAATATTTTGATGCTACATAATGATAAAGCAATTGGACGAATACTATCCATATTTAACAGCGGCTTATTGGGTTTATTGAATGGTAATACTAAAATTTTGTTTTGACCTATAATATTAACTGGGTTTTTTAATATTTCATTCATTATGTTCAAAAATTTTATTTTTAATTTTTTACTTAAGTTAGTATACATATCATCAGTTAATGCATCTAAACCCGGGCTTGAGATCTTCCTATTTTTGAGAGCCAATTCTAATTCAAAAAAACTGAAGGGGTTGGATTGATTTTGTTCCGAAATGTTTTCTTTTCTTATTTGTGATATTTTTGTGTTGATAGGTTTGGATAGATTGATCATTAATTGATCTAATATTTCTTCTGTAGGTAGGTTTTTAACATTGATGTTCGATTCATGATTTTTGAATTTTTTAATAGATTTCCATGCAGATGTGAGAGGTAAAAAATTTATATTTTCACAGAACTTTGTAAATGAATCTTTCTTTTTTTTTTTCATTATTAATTTTACTTTAGCTCTTGTATTATTTGCTTTAATATATAGTTCTTGAGTAGGGTTGTTACTATATTCTCTAATTATATCCCGTCGCAATTCTATCATATTTGATAGTTCTTCATCCCACCAGATAACTCTATATTTATTATTATAAGATATTTTTTTTGTTGGAAATTTTTCTTCTGCACTGTGAATTAATAATTTGTTAAATTCATCTAAATTGTGACAATCTGAGTATTCTAATTCATTTTCTATCTTAGTGTTATACCCTTCCCAATTAGCCTTCTCCGTTTTAAATTTTTTTGTGGTAAAATAAAGATTTGTAGCTATCGATTTATTACCTACATTTATCTCTATTAAAATGGGGTAGTGATCACTTTGCGCTGGATCGAATAATACCGTCCATGAACATTTATTTGCCAAATTCAAGGAAACAATACTTAGGTCTGGGGCGCTATTTCCTATTTGGGGTGGTGTACACCTGGTTACTGTACCATCATTCAAAACAATTAATTCTTTTTCATCTAGCATTTCGTCAATGACCTTACCATTAAAGTTTTTAGTGTGAGATCCCCATCTGGGACTTTGTGCATTGAAATCACCTATTAGCATATATTTGGTTCCGATCTGTTTTATTATTTCGTTAAGATTACTTGCTTTTAGCTTGATATTTGGTGGATTATATAAATTTACTATTACAATACCATTTATTCTTACTGCTTGGTATTGAAAATTGGGAGAACATACACTCACATGTATTGTAATTTCCTCATACATTATATTACTCTTAATTAGGAAGGCTATACCTCCCTTACCGTCATCTCTATCTTTCCTTAGAATATTGTAATTTGAGATTTTAAGCTTTTTACTTTCCCGCAGAAATGTCTCTGATAAAGCGACAACTTCCGGATTATACTGCTGAAGTTTTCCCGTGAGATCCAAAAAATTTGTATTAATCGACCTAATATTCCACTGTAGTATTTTCAAAGTCTTCCTATTCATGTTTTTGATTTATTTATTAGATGTTTTATTTACTGTTATAATATTTAAAATTTAAAATTGATGAGGATACTTAAGTATTTGATTTTTTATGTATTAACGCTTGCGTATGAATTTCATTACTGTATTCTTCAAATTCTACATTATTTTCTTGAGTTGCATTATAGTTTGATGAGGAACTATTTTGAGAAAATTCCGAATAACATTCTAAAACTTCCATATCTACTGAATTATTATCATCTTCATTTACTTTTGATTTAGGTTGTGACCAATCTGATAATTTATTTTTTTTATAATTTGGGGTATATTGGACAAGACAATCTTCAATCTCCTTTTTATTATAACCTGGCTTACTTTTCTGTGGTCTATTTTTGATTTTAACTGTTGTAATTTTTTTTTGTTTAAGATCGTTTTGATTTTTCAACCCTTGTTTTATGTAAGTATTACCATTTGAACTTGTTTTTTGCGCATATGTAACTTGTGAAACCGTAGGGGGTAATTTTTCATTTAATTTTAATGTTTCTATTTTATTTATTTGTGGGAAGTTAGTTAAATCGTTTTTGATATCACCGCTATTAATATTTTTTTTCTTAGAAATTAGGTTTGCCTCAAAATAAGTATATTTATACACCGCCATCATATTTTTAATTTGTTTTTGTCTATCATATTCAGTACATTTTTTATATGTGGCTGCATGCGGACCTTTGCAATGATAACATGTAAAATTCTCACTGTCGCAGGTATTAGTCTCGTGTTCATTTCCACATTTATTACATTTCTTTTTACCTTTACATAATTTTGAAGTATGTCCATATAATAGACAGTTATAGCATTGAACAACTGGGCTTACATATTGTGTTACCTCTAATATATTATGATATAATGCTATGTTATTCGGTATATTTCTATTTCTGAATGTTACTACACATGATTTTGAATCTATGTATTCTACTTTATTTTCAACTATCGATCTCCTTTTTAACCTTCTTACGTTCAATATTTCATATTTTGATTCTGCACCCTCTTTAATTTCTTCCTCCGTAATACTAACATCGATGTCTGAAATAACTCCCATACTGATAATGTTAATAGGTGGGATATAAACATTACAATTCTCGAATTTGATATGTTTGACAAATAAATTGGCATGTCCAGCACTAGCAAATTCAATTCCAACCCTATTTTTCCCTTTCCTTTTTATATTTCTAATATCAAGGTTAAGGTTATTATTTTCATAAAGATGTTTTCCAAGTTTTAAAGGATGAACATAACCAATGCTACCATTTGTACCCTCAATGTACACAACATATGGACCTAAATCCGTTAATCTATATTCATAAACAGTTTTTTGTTTATTTTCATTAATTTTTATGTTGTTTTTTACAGTTTCAATATTCTGCGATATTGATTCTATTTGATTTAACATTTCAAAATCTTTATTTACTTTAGCCTGTTCTCTCAATTGTGATAATTCTAATCCCAATTCAGCTAAATCTGCCCAAGACAATGTATTTTTATGCAAATTTTCAATTGTTTTATTTGCTTTAGGTGTTAGGTAGAATGAAGACCGGGATCCACTGGATCCCGGGCTATTATTATTCATCTTGTTTATTCAGTAAAAAAAATTAAACTCACCACAAAGGATAACCCCAGTATTAGATGAAAACTTAGGATTTTCGATAACAACACTAGAATAATTTAGGATTTCTCTCAACGACCCGACCCTCTAATCTCTCTAGATTTGTTCTAATATCTGAAAATACGTCTTTGTTTTTCAAACACAGTTTATCAAACACACACGAGTAATATCGTCCTAAACTTTTCTACTCAAAACTTATTCGAAGAAATTTAAACCAACTTCTAAACTGCTGTGTTTATATTTGGCATCACTCGAAATTTGAAATTCAAACTTAAAACCACAGATTACTATAGTCTGTGTTAGATCTTTTATAGATGAATATTATTTATTTGAGATTTTAAGGTTAATTCTTGCACGAAAAATAAACAACGATATCATATAAATGAAATATAATGAATGAATGGATATGAGTATCAGAGCTAATATGGGTGGTAGCGAGCTCAATTCGTTATAATTATCGAAAATGAAATAGAAATCAAGAGAAGAATATTTAATCTTTAGCGTCAACGAAATTGGAATAACTCATTTATTTGATTATAAACACTACTTTGTTCAACAAATGGAATGTTAAACGTGAGTTTATGATGGTTTTTCTAATTTAGTAGCTTATTTCCAAGGTTCAAGAGGTATATCTTATGCTTGAGAAAACTTCAGTGTTCCGGTTTTCAGGGGTGAATTAGCTCTGAATTGTCATTCTTCAAATGCATACTGTCATCTCGATCGAATCTGCAGCTTTCAAATCAAAAGTTATACAAACTTTCGAACGTCATATTTACTGAACCCCTAGACGGATTTTGCCGTGAAAACAGATCCGTCTCAGATGAAATTTAGCGTATACAGGGTGTCCGGGGAATAACTGTACATACTCTTACCAGAGATAGAGTTGGACTAGCTGATTACTGATTGACTGTAAAAAATTAATTTCTGGATTGCCCTAGAAAGATACAGGGTGATTTTCCAACTTCATGGAAATACTTAGACCATCATAAAATCCAAACTTATTGACGAATAGTATTGAAACTTGGGAGATTATTGGTACATGCTAAGGTCGAGTCAGAACGATATAAATTATTTCATTATTCCAGGGCCGGACTCATTAATCTTCATTTAAATTGTTCAGGGTAAAAAAAACACTTTGTATTTCGAATTACAAATAATTGATTCGCTTTTTAGAAAGAAGCTAAATTAAGCTTCAATTTGCGGTATCGTTTAAAGTTGTCACATCAACAATTATTTTTTTATGAATTTTTGAATTTGGATAAAGTTCGAAAAATTGAATTTTTCACCATGAAGAGAACTGAAAATCTCATGTTTGAATATAAAATGCGAAAGTATTAGTAGAAAATTTTCAAAAAAGTTCAGAGCTTTAATAAGCACATTCGATAACGAAACAATAACAAATGAAACAAACTAAAATACATTGAAGAGTACCTAATAAAAACGAAAATAGGAACGAATGAATTGCAGAGCCAACGTTATTTCAGAAGTGGTTCGAAATGAAAACCATTAGCTTGTATACATTTCTCTTGCCGAATGTTCAAATTGGATACAGCCTTGCGAATCATATCGCCATTATTTCTTAAAATATCGCAACAGTTGATAATTCTGTTCATCAGTTGTTCTCTTGACTGGATTTCTTCAGAATATACCATATCCTTCAATTTTCCCCATAAAAAATAATCTAGCGGGTTGAAATCTGGAGATCGAGGAGGCCATGGAATGGGTCCTCCTCGACCTATCCACCTATTTGGATAGGTATTGTCGAGGTAACTTCTCACTTCCAAACCAAAATGAGGTCCAGCTCCATCATGCTGGAAATAAATTCCTCTAATATTTATTCCTTGTAGCATGCCGGGTAAAATATTTTGTAAGAAATCTAGATAAATCGCACTTGTAAGGCGACCGTCAAAAAAATGAGGCCCAATCAAATGTTTGTTTATCACAGCACACCAAACATTTACTGAAAATTTATGTTGTGAATTCCTCAGTCTTATACTGTGTGGATTATTTTCGGCCCAAATATGCGAGTTATGAATATTGAACACCGTCTCTGGTGAATTGAGCTTCATCACTGAATATTGTTCTGTACTGTAGTGACTCTGTGATTTGCTATCCAATGTGATAAACAAACATTTGATTGGGCCTCATTTTTTTGATGGTCGCCTTACAAGTGCGATTTATCTAGATTTCTTACAAAATATTTTACCCGGCATGCTACGAGGAATAAACTTAGAGGAATTTATTTCCAGCATGATGGAGCTGGACCTCAATTTGGTTTGGAAGTGAGAAGTTACCTCGACAATACCTATCCAAATAGGTGGATAGGTCGAGGAGGACCTATTCCATGGCCTCCTCGATCTCCAGATTTCAACCCGCTAGATTATTTTTCATGGGGAAAATTGAAGGATATGGTATATTCTGAAGAAATCCAGTCAAGAGAACAACTGATGAACAGAATTATCAAATGTTGCGATATTTTAAGGAATAATGGCGATATGATTCGCAAGGCTGTATCCAATTTGAACATGCGGCAAGAGAAATGTATACAAGCTAATGCTTTTCATTTCGAACCACTTCTGAAATAACGTTGACTCTGCAATTCATTCGTTCCTATTTTCGTTTTTATTAGGTACTCTTCAATGTATTTTAGTTCCATTCATTTGTTATTGTTTCGTTATCGAATGTGCTTATTAAAGCTCTGAACTTTTTTGAAAATTTTCTACTAATACTTTCGCATTTTATATTCAAACATGAGATTTTCAGTTCTCTTCATGTTGAAAAATTCAATTTTTCGAACTTTATCCAAATTCAAAAATTCATAAAAAAATAATTGTTGATGTGACAACTTTAAGCGATACCGCAAATTGTAGCTTAATTTAGCTTCTTTCTAAAAAGCGAATCAATTATTTGTAATTCGAAATACAAAGTGTTTTTTTACCATGAACACTTTAAATGAAGATTAATGAGTCCAGCCCTGGAATAATGAAATAATTGATATCGTTCTGACTCGACCTTAGCATGTACCAATAATCTCCCAAGTTTCAATACTATTCGTCAATTAGTTTGGATTTTATGATGGTCTAAGTATTTCCATGGAGTTGGAAAATCACCCTGTATCTTTCTAGGGCAATCCAGAAATTAATTTTTTACAGTCAATCAGTAATCAGCTAGTCCAACTCTATCTCTGGTAAGAGTATGTACAGTTATTCCCCGGACA
Organism: Harmonia axyridis; assembly: GCF_914767665.1. Classification (NCBI taxonomy): domain Eukaryota; kingdom Metazoa; phylum Arthropoda; class Insecta; order Coleoptera; family Coccinellidae; genus Harmonia; species Harmonia axyridis. The sequence goes on along the minus strand of NC_059502.1, from coordinate 16,155,837 downwards.
CCCTGTATATAAACACTAACAATTTCAAGCTTCTTGTTAATTTTCGTGCAGATGTCGTCATCAGAATCATCTAAATCAATCAGAATATCGAAGAAAATTTCATCTGATTTCTCCAACTGGGCAATATGTGTTCGTACATCACTAGGTCGAGGAGATGTTTCTTGTTGCCATTGAGTGAAAATAATCAGAATAAACTTCACTCCGTCTCTTGGAATTAATTAAATTAGAAAGGGTCCCTTGAGTTCCAGCTAAGGAATAAAAAATTAATGTGCCTCCGACGCTGTTTTCAATTTACTTCGTTATGGAATATATAACAGAAAGCGGGCCGGCTTGTAATATTACAAAATGTTTTTTCCATTTTTGCCAGGTAACAAAAGAAGAAGTAAAAACTTTGGTAATACATCAAACACTTTTAATAATGATTTCTTTACATCCAGGTTACTTCGAAAATGTGACAAAGGTCAGCAGCAGTCACAAGACCTCATTTAGAATTAGAATCATCAATTTAATGTTTCTCGAAACTCATTTAATCATTTTCAATAACCGCTCACAAGACTGTGATTTATCGTTGAACGCTCAGCGCTGAAGATTCTATGTCTTGACAGGTTCAATTAATAGTTTTTGCATTTTCATAATTCCCGTGTCTTTTGTTGAATATAAATTGGTTCAGATACTATTCAAAGCTGCTGATTCCATTACTTTGAAGGACGGCATTGAAAAATTTTTGAAATGATTGGGACAAGTCTGTAGAAAGTCTCATTTTAGAACAATTTGATTGGATCTTTCCAAATTATAATTTTATTCGTTTGATGCACAGATGGCGGTGCTAGTATTTAATCCATATGATTTTCAGTAAGTACCAACCTTCAAACGATACGTTTCAAAATTTGACAGCAGTCCGACCATAAGTTGATGAGATATTGCGTTGTGAGTGTAGTTCCTTCTGTTATTTGTAGAAAGATGGAAAAAAAAAGACTTTCGTGTGCTGATAAAATATTTTGCTTTTTGAAGGGAAAAAATGCAGTTGAAGCAAAATCTTGTCTTGATGAAGAGTTTCCAGGGTGTGCACCAGGAAAATCTACCATTATTGATTGATATGCTAAGTTTAAACGTGATGAAATAAGCAGCAAATACGACAAACTTTTACCAACGAAAAAATCGAAAAAGTTCAGAAAATAATTTTGAATGAAAGTAAAGTGAAGTTGATCGAGTTTATAATAATAATAATGTTTATTTCATTTAGATTTCATTTAGATAACAGACATTGTGAAGATATCATCTGAACGTGTGAATCATATCATTCATGAATATTTGTACATAACAAAGCTGTGTGCAAAATGAGTACCGCTGAATTTTGCGTCGATATGTGACAATGGATGGAACAAGGCTCCTTTATTTCACTCCGGAGTCCAATCGACAGTCAGCTGAGTGGACTGCACACGATGTACCAAATCCAAAGCGAGGACAAACACAACAGTCAGCTGGCAAGTTTATGGCATGAGTAGTCTGGGATGCGCAAAGTATAATATTCATTTATTACCTCCAAAAGTGCCAGACCTTCGACAATATTATTATAAAACGTTATTGGGTCCTAAGAAGGATGAAATCGTTAAAAAACAGCCCCATTTGAAGAAAAAAGCTGCTGTTTCATCAAGACAATGCGCCGTGTCACAAATCAATCGGAACAATGGCAAAATTGCATGAATTCGCCTTGAATTGCTTCTGCATCCACCGTATTCTTCAGATCTGGCCCCCAGCGACTTTTTCGTGTTCTCAGACCTCAAAAGAATGCTCGCTGGAAATAAATTTAGCGCCAATGAGTAATCGCCGAAACTGAGGCCTATTTTGGAGCAAAAGACAAATCGTACTACAAAAATGGTATCGAAGGTTTGGAAGATCGCTTTAATCGCTGTATCGCTCTAGAAGGCAACTATGTTGAATAACAAAATCGAAAAAATGCCAAAAAAATTTGTTTCACTATGGTAGACCAGGGATATTTCAATTAGCCTGTTATTATAGACCATCGGAGAGAATCACCTTGTATAACGACAATGCTTCGAGGTTTCAACTTTCCAACAATTATGATTTAACGACTGGAAAATCACTCTGCGTTCAAACAGCTCATCAACAAGCGAATCAGTAGTGTTACACGATTAGCCTTCCAGATCGATTCCCGTTTTGCAGATTATGCATAAACGATGTTAACAACCATCTCTGCAGTGCTCTATCGATTGTCGAGCAGATATTCGCCCAGAAAACTGAAAATGTTAGGGTATCGAATGTGCCGATTTATGTCCCTACATAAATTCGGAAGTTGCGCAATGTTTCGTTTTTAATTTGTTTACAAACCAAGTTATTCTTTGTCCTTTATTGATATTTATTGTATATCCACCCTATCTTCGTTGTAATCGAAAAAGTTCCGTATTCAGCGCAGAGAAATTTGTCTCAGTGGAGATCTTGGGAGTTTCGGTCGCTTTACAGATGAAAAGGTGATTTTTCCCAAAAAGGTAGTTAACATATAGGGTGGGCCAAATAGGACATTTTTGAATAAAAAGTCACATAGACGAAAGCTGACTCCACCACTGAAATATCAAGTCCGCTATATTTTCGAGATGGTATTTGCAAGTTCTGTCGAATCAAGCAAAAACTATACAGAGTGTCCCATTTAAAAAAAAAATATTTTTCATGTCAATATCTGATATTGAAAAATTTAATTAATATCATTAAATTTTACGTGACAAGTTACTTAGAGGATGTTTCCACAGAAATGTAGATTTCTCAACATGAAATATTTTCGAGAAACTCCTTGTAACTGTAGAATGGTGACAGATATCGATATGAGGTTTTCAGCAATAAAAATCCCATGAGAATTGACCCCCAACATTTTTGTCTAACTAGTACAGAAATAGAACTCCCCAGTGAAAAGTGTCTTATTTGGCCCACACTGTACGTAGGAAACTAGGTAGGGAATGAATAGCATCTATTGAAATTGACTGAATTTAAATACATTTGAATTCATATAGGGAAATAACAGTTTCTTTATAATATATTGAAAAGTGAGTCATTTATATGTGACCGAAAAAAAACAACAACAAAAGAAATAACAGAATAGCCAGACTATTAATTACGTTGAGAAAAATAGATCGTTTTTATAGTTTATTGTGTTACGAAACTTCTATCATTCTAGAAATAATAAAAAAATCTTTTCTTCGCATAATTTACTAATTCATCTTATCAGATGAAATTCTATATGTCATATACTGATATAATGTTGATACTTGATTAAACATGCACAATCATTGATGGGGAATGGCCTATTTTTCAAATCTAAACAATAGAAGAGTTATCATTATTTTATCTCGAAAAATGTCGAAAATTTTGAAACAGGAATTGGTGAGCATATAGGTGTTATATTTTCCAGTCAAAACCAACTTAGAACAATGAAAAACACCATTTATCTTCTCGAACGAATATGAGGAAATTAAGAAATTCAAAGGAAATATCACCAAATAAAACAAATGAGCCAATTGGAAAAAAATGAGTTTTCATATTGAGAATTCTGAGGTATTTTTCCTTCATTCTTTTATTCCATATTGAGTTATTGATTGTTTAAAGAATATTCTCTTATTATTTTTGAGAAGTAACAAATACATTTGCAGAGACGATACATTCTAGTAATCTCAGTTATTTTTGAGCGCTTGTCTTCAAACAGATCCCTCAATCAATTTCGTTGAACAGAAGGTACTGAGAACTGAAAAGGTGCAGAGTAGGTTACGATTTTGAATAATGTGGTTAAATCTGACAATGCGTTCCACAAATATGACCTTTCGAATTTGTTTTTAAAAATTTGCATTCGATTGTAAAATGACAGTTCGAAAAATTTAGCAAATTTTTATATTGATCCAGTAACCATAACCATGAACATTCAAGAAGAATATCGAAAAAAATCAATATTTCCGGTACTACAAACTCGACGGAATTGAATATTGATATAAAAAACAACTTCGGGATATCTACTAGAATATTATAGAAAAGAAGAATCCAATATATCTGTGATTACATTCGATTCGATTGAGGAATGTGAAAAAACAATGCCAAGCTTCGTGAAAAATTTCATGTTAATAGCAGCGTCCGAACTAGAGAAAATTAAAGGATATCGATAAAATTAAGATGCACTGACGTGAGGTTAGGAGCTTTGGAGCACTAATTGAATTCATAAGCCTATTGGGTATACCTGAAGACAGTGTTTTCTAAGGGTGCAATTGGCGCTTTAATGATCAGCGCTCAAAATTTCTATCCCACAAATGGATTATTCTTCGCAATCCCAATCCCAAATTTCCAAAATAATTAGAACTACACATCCTTTTATTGTCAAGTGACAATAATACATGAAAATGTAAATCCTGGAAAATTCTCGAAAAATTTCCAAGCCTAGTTCAGAATAACTTATTCTCAATTATACTCTTCTCATACCGAAATATCTTACAATTCAGCTGAGTATGTTCAAACCGAGAAAATTAGTTTTCCGTATAAATTGGTTCATACCGAGTAAAATCCCCCGATTCGCAGATATAAATGCAGATGTAGATTCTGCGAAATTAGCCATCTGCGGAACATTAGGAATATTGGCACACGAAATTCTGGTTATCCCTTCCGAGTCCAGCGAGAGCCACGATTATTATAACTGGAATTGCTCGAAAATCACGAACGTTCAGGAAAACGCTAGGAGTACAATGGACCATAACCAACCAGATACCATTCCATCCTCAAAAACAGATTTCTCTAATTACCGTCACGTCTGGGATCATTTGAAGTAATCTGTTGAATTCAGATGAAAACATATTTTTTCGTCGACCTCTAGAAAGTGACATTTTACGTCCTTATTTCCGACTGAAAAATCGACTATTATCGGAAGCCAGTATTTTTCATCCGAAAACACTTTTCGTCAGCTGTGGTTGCGCCACCACCGTATCATAGTAACCACATCGAATTGGTCCGTGAAATAGTTTAGGATAATTTCTTTGTGCTGAACCAGATGTTACTTATTTTTTGCACCAGGTGAAATATTTTGAGTTATTTCGCTTTTTTTCATGCATCTTGTTCAACAGCTGAAATTAATATCAATAATTGAAGCAACTGTAATATTCACCTTTAAAGATTGAATTAATTTTGTACTTCAATTAAATTATAGAATGGACTAGTTTTCATTTTTTTGTTAAGGATTACTTCTAAAAATTTAAGTAAAATGAAACAAAAATGTGAAAGAATCATTGAAATATCTCTAGAAATGAAAAAGTTATGGGACTTTGAAGTTGCGCTTGAAAGAATAATTTCATAGTCTAGTGTGTGACGTCACGCCTCTTACACGAGGCGACTGGTATTCGCAGAGTGCTTACGATTTCATTGGTGTACAATCACTTGTGCCGTTTGTGTCGTGTTTTGTTCGTTACACGTTGGCTGAAATAAAAAAAAATCCTACAAATATTGTATTGTGCCTATGTGTGCAAGCACGACAATTGAAAACCCCAATAAATTGTTTTTTCATGTACCAAATGACATGAATCAAAGGAAGAAGTGGTGCAAATTAATGAGGCGTGACCTAATTGGACCTAAAACTACTTCATATGTGTATCTTTCAGTACTAGCTGTCTATTTCTTATAATAAAAATACTAAGGTGTAAGTTGGTTTGAGATAAGTTATTGAGTAAAAATAACTTTGTCCTTTCACGAAGCCTTCTTCCATTATGGTGACATAAAAACAAAACTCGAGTTAAAACTACACTGTACAACTACAAACGGCGCGAGAGCCTTGGCGCGGCTAAGTATTCAAACGTAATTTATGGTCTAGCGATCACAGGCAAGTGGCATGACGTCACAGGCGAGTCGGAGACCAAAGACGTTCCGCGCTAAAATACGTGAATTTAAATAATCTATTTCTCAGTCATTTGATGATGAATTTTCAAAATTTTTTCACTGATTTATCAGTTTTGCTCTATATTTTAATTCTATCGTGTCAAATATAGTATTATAAACATCACTAAACTAGTACATTGTTATACTTCGAATCAAAATACATTTCATTTATATTCATTAAAATTATGATTGGTTCTTCAGTTCGAAGAGGTACGTTGTCGAGATCATCAAACTGGTGAGTGCTTACTTCCAAAAAGTATGTGAGGACGACGAAAAATTAAAATGCTCATACAGACTATGATCTCTATAGTGTCACCTGCTTTCTTGCCTCGGCTCCACCTCGGCTATCAATTTACAGACTCGACTTTAATAGACAATTTTTTGTTCTTGCTACATAAATAACTATTTCTATGATTAGAACTGATGATTTGTCGATTTCTCATTTAACTCTTCTGAGCTGCAATTTTCCTCATAATCTACAACTATACCGGCATTTTCTGTAGAATGTTATAAACGGCCAAACAGGAGAGTAGAAACAAATGAAAGCTTCCAGGCGCGTAACATCGTATTATCAGCGTTCTACGGAAAATATACGAAGCAATATATGCAACTAGATGATAGCGAAGATGGCATAATCATTAGATTAAGTAGCAACACAGAAAACATAATATTGCGGCAGCGATATGCAGTAGATTGAAATATTATAATATGATCTGAAGACAGAAACGGCATTTCAAAACCTATTGGAGATATATTACCATATTTTCGTGAACAGTTAACCGACTTTCCAGATGTTATACGAAAAAGCAATCATGAGATCCATGCAAAATTTCAAACGAGCATAATTGTAGATCATTCGAGAAGAATATCGAAAAAGAAATAGCTAATATATCCTTTATAACAAATCCGATCGGGTTGATATTTTGTGTGTGTGAACAAAATAACCAATTCTAGCTTTTTGCAAAATTTCTTGTTGATAGCTCAACTGAAATCATGGTAAATTCAATATTAGTATCGAAACAAGATAACCCATAAAAATAACATTCATATTAAAAAACAATTTCAAGCTTTGTGGGAAATTGCGCCCTGTTTTTTATTTTAGATTCGTATTCTTTTATGTGAACATTTTTTCCCGAATCGTCACAGAATGCAATCGAATTTAAATTTTCCATCTGAACCATATCCGTTCGAAAATCATTCACGTTCACAGTTTTTTACTGATTCAACTCAAAAACTTCATCCAGGATATATGAGACGAGTTCATTAAATCACTTCTCTTTCCAATACAATAAATGATATTTTTAGAATTTATTAAATCACTAAACAGAATTCAGCATATGGCGAATTGAATTATTTTTTAATATTTCACACACTTTCAATTCTCTGAAGGCTTTTTATGTGAGGAAATATGCAGCATTATCAATTATCAAGTTTCTCGTATTCCTTGTTGGGTCGGCGCATTCGCCATTTTGTATTATAATTAAGAAAATTTCAGATTATTTGGTCGGTTACTGATAAATATGCAGTTTGAGTTCAAATCGACGTTCTAAAGTGGGTTAGAATTAATTTCAAAGTTTCCAAAATATAGATATAAATGAAGCGTGTTAAAAATAATATTCGGATGCAACGCTTCAGCTTTGAACGCCAGTTACAATGGCAAGAGATAAGTACAGCTCTGATCCCCCGGCCTGGAAGATTTGTAAACCCATCCAGGACGTATGATCGGGTCAACCGTGCAAAAGGACAATTTGGTGCTCATGTAACATTCATGAAAAGACCCTACAGAATGCATCTACATTGCTCTCGACACATGCTGCCTCTTATGGAATTCCTCAATTTATGTTCCCGTAAGCTCTTTCACCTTATACACTTCGGCACTTACAGTCAACGGCAACTCTCGGTCGCCTTTTCTATCTCCTCACATATTCCTCTTATTGATGTTAAAACTCAATTTATGCCATACTGAAAGTGCTGCACATAAAAAGGAAGATTAAAATTTCTCCCTTGACGCGGCGCGATGCGATATACGAGTATTCGCCCCTTTTTTGACGGAAATTTGTTGGATTGAATTTGATATGAAGTATCACCTTGAAACTCCTTTCGGAATGGATTTATGAACACCGTGAATGAGGCACTTGATTTCCCGTTTATCGATTTTATTTCTAAGCAATCAGCAGGTTATTCTTTTCGATATCGTAACTGTATCGAAATGATACAATACAATATATTCATCGATTCCAAGTACTTACAAAAAAGTAAAATGAATAAATCAACTAATTCACACAAGAGAATCAATTTGCAAAATATATTAAGAAACATCAAATAGTAAATTCTAAAACAATTCGCAGAATGGACTCCAATTCCAAAACGAATGCGAAATTGAGTGTCAGAATTGCCTTCTGCAACGAGTATTAGACGATAATTTCTTTATTTCAGTTAAATTTTGTGGAATATTGTCGAAATTCAATGAAAAATTCAGATTATACATCCTAGAGACTTTTATATTTCTTCTTAGCAATTGGTGTGACTGTTACGAAAATTGACCGATTATGGAATTTGAATTTTAGTCGTACGTATCGAATTTTGAAATAATTTATAATTACGCATTAAATCCGTGTAGAGTAATAAACATAGATAGAGGAAACATACGTCATTTTCGATAGGCAAATTTTGTCCCCAACATGAACACTCAAATTTAGCATTAGGGGCGGGGAAATGAAAACACATCAGTGATACGATATTTCACTCAATTCCATATTGCATTCTACGTCTATATTCAATTTAGAAAACAAACTTCAACCTCCCAAATGCCTTGAAACATCCGATGACACTAGGAGCGCAATAGTTGTCAAATCTTGGATTTTGGCAGGTATATACAGGAAATAATAAATATTCTGCTTACTATAAATTTGACAATTGGGAGAAATATCGGATTCCAAATATTCAAATTTGCATATTTAATCGGGAATCACTCGAATAAATATATTTCATTCAATATAATATACATTCTTTTATATAATATACATATTGGCTCTAAAGCCTCTGCGATTAATGTTTATGATAAAATAAACTACATATTATTATTTTTATCAATATTATTCATAACGATATAGTAAAATTGTGGATTTGAATATATATCACAATCAGGCAAGATAATCTAATCATTTTGGGGACAAGTAAAAATTGCTATCTACCTATATGTTTATACTCTATGATTCATTCCAATGCCCAACATATAAAACATATGAGTGTGCTGAAAATTTCAAATTTATTTAGGGAAGTCCATTGGCATTGAAGTTGTGATAACACATCTTTCGAGATTTTTTAATTAAGTGTGCCAGCCAAATTTCTGGCATCTGTCTACTATTATAATATGAGTTTCTACTCAAACGTGAACTATATAATTCAAATCAACTCAGCAGTGTAATTTAGTGCGTTTTCTTCAACATCAAGAATTCGAATAATTCACAGAACGAATCCTGTTCATAAGATGAAATTATGGGACTTGAAACTTCTATATTCATTTTTGGTCTTTACCCTTGAGAATGCTCACAGTTTCGTTGTAATTATTCTGCTAACAACATCAAAAGTATGAATTGGAATGACGAATCCAAACTTCCAAACTGAAAGTTCCATATTCTCAAAGGCTGACTAATCGTTGCAAGCAACAAGAGGTACTCAACTTCATATTCATAAACACAAAGCCGAAATTACATAAGCTGAATGTTAATTCGTTGAACTGAGGTCAAATGTCTACGGAACAACATGAATACCGTCAAAATGTCTGCAAACAAGCTTTCTCGCGAGCAGTTTTTTCTTTGTCCGAATGCGAAACAAAAGGTCTCATTCTAACTCTCGACCCCCCCATTTCGACATCTGAAATGCGGCTGGAACCCCCTCCATTTAAATGCAGAACAAAATCCACTTCTACATTAAGGCCCTTTATGGAGTTGCTAAAGTAACCAGTGAAATCCGCATCTATATAAACTTTCGTATATTTTTTGTCATCTCATCTATTATTCCGTTCCGTGACGCTGATCAGGACTGAACTTCTAGAAAACTCTCTCGACTTTGAAAATGTGCAAAAATAGACAGATCCATATTTCCCTATCAGGCAATATTCATGAGATAGAACAGATTTGATATATGAAAGTTTATGGGTCGTTTGAGATAATATTCCGAATATAAAGTAAGAAAACTGAAAATTTGGCACGAATGTTAATAATTTATTTTGTCATTGTATGAAGTAGTCATTATGTATATATTTACTGAAAATATACACACATCGTCAAAAGTATTGGCTCCCCCTATCAACTCTCAACCTGTTGAATATAAAAAGATAAAATTTTTTGTGTGTCAATTTTTTGTGTGTGGAATCTTCACTATCTTATCATTTCAATGAAAGCTTTATACCAGCGAAAATGTTTCTTTTTCGGGAGAATACAGGTGTATACGAAGTTAATCAGCGAATAACAAGAGAATATTCTGTGAAAATACCGGAACATCCAATTTTTCAGTTAGTCCGGGCTAGAATAGTAGCCCTACATCAATAAGCTTTGTCGAACCACCAGCTTGCGCAACGTTTGAATATTCCACAGACTTCAATAAGGCGCTTAGTGGCCTTTCTCCTGGAAGCCGGCAGAGTTGCGCAGAGATCAGTACTTGGTCGACCCAGAGTAACATCTGCAAGGAAAGACCATTATATCGCAACTTCCACTCAAAGGAATCTAACGGTATATGTAACAGCCCTTCGAAGTAATATGTTGAGGACCTATAGACGGGTACTCTCAACCAGTACCATAAGGATACGGTTGCATTCCTCAAATTTATTGGCAACAAGACCTTTAAGAGTACCTAGGCTATCACCTGGAGATAGAGCTACCCATCAGCAATGGGTAGGATACCCACAAGACTGGCTTTTACCACAATTGCGCAACGTACAAGTTGAGTATACAAGTGCCTTTTTCGTAAAACTATCTATAAATAGCCTAAAACTAAATAAAATAGGTTAGTGGAGTATATCTTGAAAATTGATTTAGAATATTGTCTCGTGACCCTAATACAAATTTATAAATGTTCAATTTTTTTCAAACAGCTCCTTTTGGCAAATAATCTTATTCCTCTAAGGAATAACCCTGAGATCGCAACGTTGATACTCTGTAGCAAATTCTTGCCGTCGTCTCGTATTTATCTTGCAGAGTCCTTTTTCTTCTGTCATTGCTCGGAATTCAATCCTTTGACGCTTAGTTCTCTGTACCTATCCAATTAGGTATAACCAAATCGGGTTGCCGTAGAGCAAACATTAGTCGACCGCTCTTTGATCAAGTATGCAGTTTAATCTATTTGGAAATGGGACTGGAGCAAAATCGTAATCTTTCGATACTACGCCGCAGGAATTGATATTTATTGAAGAATTACACTCTACATCAGAACTTGGAAATTAATGTTTGATTTTAATTGTTACTTGTATTACCGGAGAACGTATGATTCAGGTATTCTTTACAATCCCTAGATAGAATACTAGGTGATATATAACAGTCCAATTGAAAAGTCCCCGGTCCACCATAGTAAAACAATTTTTTTTGGCAAAATTCGATTTTATTATTCAACATAGTTGCCTTCGAGGGCGATACAGCGATTATAGCAGTCTTCAAAGTTTTCGATATCATTTTTGTAAAACAATTTGTCTTTCGCTTTAAAAAAGGCCTCACTTTCAGCGAATACTTATTCATTGGCGCTAAATTTCTATCTAGCGAGCATTCTTTTGAGTTCTGAGGAACAGAAAAAAGTCGCTGGGGACCAGATCTGGCAAATACGGTGGATGCGGAAGCAATTTGAAGCCCAATTCATGAAATTTTTCCATTGTATTCATTGATTTGTGACACGGCGCATTATCTTGATGAAACAGCAATTTTTTCTTCAAATGGGGCCGTTTTTTAAACGATTTCATTCCTCAAACAATCCAATAACGCTATATAATAATCACTGTTGATTGTCTGACCCTTTTGAAGATAATCAATGAATATCGTACTTTGCACATCTCAGAATACTAATGCCATAACCTTGCCAGCTAACTGTTGTGTTTTTCCTCGCTGTCGGGTCATCGTATGCAGTCCACACAGCTTAATGTAGATTGGACTCCGGATTGAAATTATAGAGCCGTGTTTCATCCATTGTCACATATTGACGGAAAAATTCAGGTTTATTGCTTCAAACTCACTCAAACAGCTTCGAACACTGCTCAGAATCATATACACGTTGTTGCTTTCAATCGATTGTGAGCTCGCGCGGCACCCATTTTGCACACAGCATTCCCATGTACAAATATTCGTGAATGATATGAGGTACACCTTCAGATGATATCTTCACAATGTCTGCTATCTCGATCAACTTCACTTTACGGTCATTCAAAATTATATTGTGAACTTTTTGAATTTTTCGTCGGTGACGGCTTCTTTTGGGTGTCCACTGTGTCTTCGGTGCTCATTTCAACACGTTTAAACTTAGCATACCAATCAATGAAGGTTGATTTTCCTGGTGCAGACCCTGGAAACTGATCATCAAGCCAAGATTTTGCTTCAACTGTATTTTTTCCCTTCAAAAAGCAATATTTCATCAGCACACAAAATTCATTTTTTTTTCATCTTTTTTCAAATAACAAAAGTAGCTACACTCACAACGTAATATCTCACAAACTAATGGTCTGACTACTGTCAAATTTTGACACGTATCGTTTGAAGTTTGATACTAACTAAAAACCATATGGATTTACCCGGTAGTTTTCAATGGGCCTAATATATTGGAATACCTACCATTGAATAAGATACTCAACAGGACATCGCAACTCATGGGAATCATTGTTACTTGTTAACTTATACCGGTAAAATTTTTCATTAAAGGCTGCGAAACTTCAATGTACATATCAGCATATTCCCCATCTAATATTAACCTCATAAAGTCAAAACCTATAGAGACAAAAGATGCAGTTGAATGAAATTCCATGAACAACTAGCTATAATAATCATTTCTATCCCTGCAGACACCGCTCTGACCTCAGCTCACCATGATGGCGGCGGAGATTGAAATACAACCTGGCCTGATTCTCAGGAAAATTCAAATCATGCTATTCAAATCATGCTATTCAAACCGTGTTATTCTAATAACAAGAAAACAGAATGAATTATTCGAACAATTCTATTACGGATGTTCTGGCAAGGTATTTGTGTTCTTCACTTAAGAGGATGAGAAGACGAAAGCGCTCACCATCTCAAAAAGCGTCTGAACGAAGTTTATTCGAGGCATGCTTATTTTCTTGGCCGGAAAATGGCGAAAATATGTGCCCCTTTGGTAGTTACGAAACATAAAGCATTCATATTTACACATAAACTTCTGAAGAGATATTTGGCAATTTCTCTAATCATTGCGATGCTGCGAGAATTTTCTCTCTGGAAAATACATTTTCGCTGTATCGCGCTTAACGCAAATCTTGGCAAGTCGAACCAGGGCCCTCCTTGATTTATTTGAGGTCCGCAGGAATATATGCAACCAACAAGGCTATATAACCAAATAAGTTGGAGTATTTTATCGTCGAATGGATGTTTTATCGAAACCGTCGACGTCTACGTAGTTGGGAATGGTCGATAACAGTAACATTATTCGTAGGAAGATGAAACTTTGATGTAAGATCATTTTTAATGCGTTTATGATGTTCATAGTTCTAACCTTGCCATGTCGAAGTGAGTCTGGCCTTATAACAGACATTTCAATCTAATCAGCACAGCTGAATGTGTACAGGGTGTGCAAATAAGCGAGGTAAGCGTACTTATATCTCAGGAACCACTCATCGTAGAAACTTGCGGTAAAAATTTTTATCACTAAAGTGTACAAGAAAACACACTGGAAATTGTTTTGAAGTTCAAACCTTTACCGCTATAGGGGGCCCAATAGCTATCGTCGAGTAGAAAAATGAATTTAACTAGAAAACGTTTCATATCAAGTTGAAGAAAAAGTATCATCACTGTAATCCTTGAAAAATTCTCTATCTTTTTGAATTGTCACTTTCGATTTTACGACATCAAATAAGGGTAGGTGAAAGGGAGAAATCAGACTGATTGAAATGCCTATAACTTCAGTTTGGCTCAATATTTTTGAGCAAATAAGATCTCGTCTGAGAGATAATATCTTGTTGATTGAGGACAATATATACCCATGATGAATTTGTTTCTGCTGCTTTCGATAGGGGGCGCTAAGTCAGAAGTTCATTGTTTTGTTTATTTGTAATGATAGGATTTTCTTAACAGAAAGAGAAATTTTATCAAATTTGCATGAAAAAACCTGAAGGTTATGGCCGAAAAAAGATATTCTCCAACTGATTCACTGAAAAACTAAATTGTGTCTTCTTTCGGCCATAACTCCAGAACGCCTGAAGCTATCGCTTTGCGACCTTCTGGTTTTTTCATACAAATTTGATGGGATTTCTGTTTCTGTCAAAACCTAAAGACACAATTTGGTTTTTCGCAGTGCATCAGTTGAAGAATATCTTCTTTCGGCCGTAATTTCAGAACGGCTAAAACGATCGCTTTGCGACCTTCAGGTTTTTTCATGCAAATTTGATGAAATTTCTCTTTCTGTTAAGAAAATCCTATCATTACATTTGAAATTTCGGAGTAAAATGAACAAAACAATAAACTTCTGACTTAGCGCCCCCTATCGAAAGCAGCAGAAACAAATTCATCATGAGTATATTTTGTCCTCAATCAACAAGATATTATCTCTCAGACGAGATCTAATTTGCTCAAAAATGTTGAGCCAAACTGAAGTTATAGGCATTTCAATCAGTCTGATTTCCCCCTTTCACCTACCCTTATTTGATGTCGTAAAATCGAAAGTGACAATTCAAAAAGATAGAGAATTTCCAAAGGATTACAGTGATGATATTTTTTCTTCAACTTCATATGAATCATTTTCGAGTAAAATTCATTTTTCTTCTAGACGGTAGCTATTACTCCCCTTAGCAGTAGAGGTATGAACTTCAAAACAATTTCCACTGTGTTTTCTTGTAAACTTTAGTGGTAAAAATTTTTACCGATAGTCCTGAGATATAGCCGCTTACCTCGCATATTTGCCCACCCTGTACAAGGATACTGTGAATGGAAAAACCTTATTCAACAAATATTTATGATCGATGAGTATTCACAGTTCTCCAATACAATTCATAGAAGCCTCAGTACTGCACTCGAATATTTCTAAATATCCGAGGGGCGAACAGCTTTGGGAAGTCACTGTAGTACATTCCATGGGAAGTCGTGGAAAATCATGTGAAGTCATGAGAAGTCCTGGCAATTTGGGTATTATTTATGTAATTTTTTTTCTTTTTTTATATCACCTGGATGCAAGATACGCACTTGAAACCTCATCATGATTTAGATCAGAGCTTGATCTTCAAAAAACGTTTCATTCGAGGGGCCTGTGACAAATATTTTAGGAGGTATAACGATTTTGTATAGAGA
This sequence comes from Harmonia axyridis, assembly GCF_914767665.1. Classification (NCBI taxonomy): domain Eukaryota; kingdom Metazoa; phylum Arthropoda; class Insecta; order Coleoptera; family Coccinellidae; genus Harmonia; species Harmonia axyridis. Next base: position 16,140,415 of record NC_059502.1, on the reverse strand, counting down.
TTCAGTTTTTACGCTTTTTTTCACAAAGTTTGAACTCAGTTTTTTCCTGAACGTCTACGGAAAATCAGTGAGTGGTGTTAGAATTGGCCAAATTTCGTACTCGTCCGAGAATTTTTATATCGAAAAATCACAATATTTGCAATACGTGGACCTTAACGAATATGAGAAGGTCCTTCATGGGAAGTTCATACTATTCTTTCAATTCATTTGGTGACGTAGATCAAAAGAATAGTCGCAGTTGGGCGATTAGGCCATTATTTCAGAAATTAAAGGTAAAAACCTGAAATTTTCGAGAAAAAAATTGATGATATTCCCGAGGCTGCAACTTCTCCTGGACGTGAGGTACTCCCTTCAAACCTCAATAAGTTAAAGATCGGAACATGATGTTTGAAAAACGTTTTTATTTAAGGGTTCTATGACGTGTAATTCAATTTTTTTCGTTTTTTTTCGAATTTCGAATTCAAATTTCCTCAAAACCGGGAGCTCTACGAAGGATCAATGAGCGGTGCCATAATTGACTATCTGTTATTAGCAGAATTTCGATCTCACCTGAAAAATTTTTTTTCCTAAAATTTTCGTAAAATTTTCCATACCTTACAAAATTCAAAATTAATTATAGGCAAAAATCCGAAATTTTCAAAGAAAAAATTGATAATTTTCCGGAAGCTGCCACTTCTTCTGGACGTTGGCTACGCACTTGAAACCTCTGTATGTTTTAGAGCGGAACTTGAAGTTTGAAAAACGTTTTCATTTGAGGGGTCTGTGACGAATAATTCAGGAGATATAACGATTTTTAGAGGCAAATTCAATTTTTTTCCAAATTTCGAGTTCAAATTTCTTCAAAACGGTGAGCTCTACGAAGAATCAGTGAGCGGTGCCAGAATTGACGATCTCAGATTAGCCGATTTTCGATATCACCTGAAAAATTTTTTGTCGAAAAATTTTCCATATCTAACCCTCAGAAAATGTAAAAAAATAAAAGTTTCTTCATGGGAATATTGTATCATTTTATTGATTGCTTCGACTATGTAGATCACGAAAATGCTTGCAGTTGGGCGATCAGTGCATTATTTCAAAAATTATAGGTAAAAATCTGAAATTTACCGGAAAATTCAATTCAAACCCAGACACGTTTTAAAAACACAGCTAGGGACACAAAAAATAAGGATACTATTGATATTCATTCAAAATGTCTGTAGAAAAAATAGTCCACTTGAGTTCGTATCCGATACCCTCATTGAAAAACGCGATAATATTTCATGTCCGACTTCAAATCGCACAATAGAATCGTATTCGCATCTATTCTACCGAATTTGGAACGCCCTTACGGATTGGATTGTTTTTACTACCGAACAGATTACAAAGAGCAGAGTGCTTGGCGATGCAGTATTCAAATGAGTGCTGCGAGCAGTAGAATGTTTTCCTTAAATTTAGATCCACTCCTTCTCCTCTTAACTGTGGCTGTAGCTATATACTATCCCAGTGAACCTATGTTTATATTGCAAAACTCATGCAGTAACATCAATACCCCAACTCTTCCTTCTAGCACGGAATCTTCTGACGGCACGATGATTGCTTTGCTCCAACGTTATTGCAAGGATCATGCCACTGTATAGGAATCCAGAGAGAAATAAATTCGGGATCGATAGATGTGACAGGTAATCGTGGCGTATGAAAGTTGCAGAGTTTGCAAAATGTCTCCTTTTAGGTTGTTCAAGCGACGGTGATGGTTCAGATTTAATTCTGCTACATTACTATCAACTTTTTTTCAATATCGATGGAAATGATAGAGAAGTTTAGAATTTGCTTGATCGTTCAATGTACCCATTCCAAATACCTACACCATTTATATCACATGTTCTTGATGATTCTGAGTGGTTTTTTCGGTAATATTCTTGAATTTAAGCTTAGTGTTTTTCCATCTTCATCACAAATTCACTTCATTATAAGATGACTTTTCATAGGATACTGATGAACTTATTATTCTCATTGGAGCTTCAATGAGTTATCAATATCACATCTACGACCTAACCTTATGAAATTGTCAATGATAGATCGCTTTGAGGAATGGGCAGTACATGTAGGTGATCCGACCCAAAGAAAATTGGATAAGGGTCAAAATCACCTGAAAATCAACTTTGAATGACATTGTAGGATATATCGTTGAATTCAGTGTTAAAAGTTTTTTCGAAAAGTGTCATAAAATATACAGGTCCGTATTGAAAAAATGAGGTTGAGGGTGGCCCAGAGAGCACGAAACGTTGGATACGAAATCTGATTACGTCAAATTGAGAACAATTTACTGTCAAATAAAAAATTCCTGTAACATTTTCTGATAATATTTGAAATAAAGTGGAAAAAAAGAAAAATCAAAATGACAGAATTTACTTTTCTTATGATATCTCAATAACCGGCCCTGATCTCGATTTGTTTGAACAGCTTGATAATGCTTCTATGCATGCAACTTTTTCTCCATTTGACCGACCTTTTAACTCTTATGGTTTAAAAGTTACCAATATAATCCCATTGAAAAAGTGGCCACCCTGTATAGCTCACATGAATCTTCAAAGACACATTAATTCAAATCCCTGTCGATTTTTTTTGGGTGGAGTGCGGTTTCTTTGAAGTCCGGATAGGATTTACTACGTAGGTACATTAATGCAATCAGATCGTTCGAAACATTGAAAACTGGAAACTGAAATATGCGTATAGTAAAGAATGACTCATGACTCTCCACTTCCTTCTAAATAATCTAAATGAACTGTCACTGTTTTAAGCAGCTTTGGAGCGCTCGTGGAGACCATTTATATATAATTCTGTGGTATCCAAAGGTGCACGGATGACGAGCTAAAAAGCTTCTGACTTCGAACGAATGTTCTCCTAGTTTTTTCCAAAATGCACTAATCACTTATTTAGGTCACTTGAGCGCAGAATATTGATATTATTATTCGTTTTAATAATGTTGAAAAATACAATAGGGATGTTGCGTCCTATAACAAAATCAAATGAATATAAGTTTTCCAAATTAAAGACCGATTCTAAATACTAAAATAGCATTTTCATTACCTTTTTTCTCGAATTCAATCTAATAAAATTGATTTAAATTGTGTTAATTCTTATCGACTAGCACGTTACTGCGAACGCCAATCAGGGCAATTTGACGTCATAGCACTGAAACGTTTAGAACATGGACAAACTAATGTTATCTAGAACTAGGGTATTTATGGTTTAAAACGCCAGATGATATAATCAAACCGACTTGACTGTCAATATCAGCTGATATCAGTTCAGTTTGACAGACCGTTAGCACATGGTGGCCATAGATAAACTAGTTTGTTTATGGTGGTGACTCTATTATGCAGTGACGTCACTATAATATTGTGACAGGATAGAGCGTTTCAGCGGGAATTTTGAGAACTTTTTTTATTTATGTAGGATCCAGTTTATTGTTCCCTGTAAATAATTGAGATGGTCAACCGGATGCTTGGAGACCTATTAGTCTCTTCAAGTGCCAAGGGCATGACAAATTCAATGAATTTACAGGGAACGAATGGTTATTGTACATAATGTAAAAAGGATGTGTTATTCTTCGGGGTGTCGAAGAATGTGTCATGTCGGTTGTAAAACTTAAGAGATTTACGGGGTTGGTAAAGTTCCAGAACAAGACGGGTGTACCAGATGTGTTTATCAGGTTCTAGTCCTTCTAGAATATTCGATTTCCAGGAATCCGCGAAGATCTTTGGGGGCGGTACGGCAAAAGCTCTCATTGGACTAGGAGATGGTACTTTCCCCTAAGGGTGTGGACAAGACGAAAGAAGGGATATTCGAGAGGGTAGTTCCAATCGGCAGAGAGCACAGTTCAGATAAAACCAAAGACGGGTACAGACGGTACAGTTTTAACTTAAGTCTAAGACAGAACAAGTTCGGTCGGTCAACTTAAGATGTACGACGTAAAGACGGTTCAAGGACTAGATTAAGACGAGTCGCGAACAAATCGAAGACGAGACGACCAAAAAATTGAAGTACGACGAAGACGTGATAAACGAAGACGTTTCGAGTGATTAAACTAAAGTTAAAGACGAAATTCAGTACCGTAGTGAGAAACTTGTAATTAAGACGTAATTAGGATCTTCTCAATACTGAGTTTGTACTGTATAAGTGTGGCTTTGTAAATAGATGTAAATAATTGAAAAGAGTTGTATTATAACAAATCCAACAAAGTCACGGAGAAAAAGACGAAAGGCCAGGTAATCGAATCATACTTTTAGACGATCGATTAACCAAGCCTACATTTATAACATCTCTATTATGGATATGGATCGATTCACAGCTACGAGAATCAAAGAAGTGCATAAACTGATATTCTCAGAAAATTTAATTCCACTAGATGTTATAATTTCCAATATACACTCTTGATCCTAGAATTTGCGAGCTTCGAGGGATTTAAAACTTCTCGAATGACTCTGAAGGCTTATTCGTGGAAATAACAAACCAGAATCCGTTATCGATCGATGTAACGGGTAAGTAGTTCCATAAAACGAAAATTCCTTTCTCCTTTCCTAAGCCTTGGTCGTAGCTAACAATTTTGTGCCATTAAACGCGACAAAGATAAATTCGTTTTCGACAAAATTACATCAATTTCAACTTCGTTATGTACCGAGAAGGATCCAAGTTTCAACAGAGTCAACTCGCTATGTGTTACTTACAGAGTTACGAAGACAGCATTAGTGGAAACATTTTCGTTTCTGATTAACTTGTCGCTCACGACCTCATCTCCTGGAGTTCTTTTATCTTTGTCGAAGCCGTTCCAGGTAATCGAGGAATTGGTTTTTGATGGAATTAAGATTGGGAATAGTATATTGTGTATCTAGTAGTAAAAGGGAAACTTTACCGGATGAAAATGTAAATTGAAGCGTTAGGCCAACAAACGTTGGATTTCAGGAATATGCTTTTACTACGAAATACTCGTACTATTTCTTCTGGAATCTCAATCAACATAATCATATATCAAGGATATTTTTTAATGCAAAATGATTTTCGTTAACAATCTCATTACCTATAAAATCGTTTTCTTGACAATCGATTCGCTTAACATTTCGAAAAAAGTCAGATAATTCTCGCTTATTTTGGTTCAATATCTACCTATCTTCCAAAAATATTTAAAATTGACAGTGAAGGTTAGTTCAGATTTGCGGGACACCAAAGCTCATAAATTCTACTGAAAATGTCATCTTGTAGGTATTTGTTGCCGAATGAATCCAAGGAAGAATATGTAGACGTTTCATGGAATATTGCCCAGTAAAAAAGAGGACCTCCCAATCTGAAAAATTGATGATTGCTCACTTCTTCCATTTGAAAGTATCTTTATTATGGTCACATTGATCCATGTCGAAAGCTACACTTAGTTCAAAAAAGTTGTTGCTTTTTCAGAATATTCTAAATTACCTGCTTTGTTGAAACGCTAGAATGATCAATATAATCCTAAGGAATAAAAAAAAATAAAAGAAATACGAATTCTATAAATGTATCTAATAATATATTCAATAATTATATGTTCTTGATTTGACTTGGTCACTACCTCAGAGTAATAAACATAGATAGAGGAAGCATATGCCATTTTCTGTAAGCAGATTTTGTCCTCAACATGAACTATTAAATTTGTCGCGCGGAAATGAAAACATATATCAGTGATACGATGTTCACTCACTTCAAGAGTTTCTCCACGTAACGCACTTCTCATGTCCCATAGTGAATCAATGTTCCATATTAACTCAAAATATATTGAAATGAATACCTAAATACAGAAAACAAACGTCAAGCGCGCCAAACGACGTGAAACAACCAATGACATTAGGAGAGCAAAAGTTGCCTAACCTTGGATTTCAGAAGGTAGATGCAGAAAATAATGAATATTTTGTTTATTATAAGGAAAAATATCAGATTTCATTTTTTTTTATCGAAAGAAAAGATAAAAAGTAGTGTACTATTAAGATGTGTATTGAGAATTGAGCTACCTATTCTCATGAATTTGAAGTGAAACTTTCGCGAGAAAATTTTTTATATTTGGCATTGTGTTAAATTCAAACAAACTGAATTTTTCAGGAACCAAATGAATAAAAATACAATTAAAACTACCGAAAACCACTCAACCCTATAAAGTTTCCAACAATAACTATCTCAAGAGGGCATAAATGACAAAATAGATGAAACCAACGAAAACTTCAACGATTCAATATCTTCTATAAAGCGAATATTATAGCAGTATTGTGACGAAAAATACGACTGCGATAACACACTAATAACAGCTTCGAGGTTACCGCAATTCCCACTTTTACAGGAAAAATGACATAAAGAGAACCACTTCGAGCATACATGAATAATGAAACTACGAAATTCTAATCGTTATAAAACAGTAACCGATGACTGGGGAATAGACTGCTTCAGTGCATTATGTCTTCAGATTCCATAAAGACTCAGCATAAATGAAACCTCGGATGTTCCCTAATAAAATTTATTGCGAACATCGTAAAATGGAGGATTCATCTTTTTTGGCCGCCCTTATAATTATATAGCTTCATAAAATGCGTGCTAAATTCGACAGCAATTTCGGAAAAGCCCCTTGATTGTCGGCACCTGGTGTTTATCGATGTTTTAAGACTGTTTCCTTGGATTATTTCATCTTGGAAAACATCTTTCGTTTCCGACATAAACAGGAATCCGCAGAGCCCACAGGACCCCATTCGTGTAGATGGTCGGCATAAAAGTTCTCCGCTCCTCGCCGCAGAATGATAAGTTTTTCTTGATGATGAAAACGAATTTGTTACAAAAGGCCTACTCCCATTTTCTTTCATCTTCCCTTCGTTCTTCGTTCCATAAGCTGGTCATTTAATAACGAAACCTATTATCTTGATAAGATGGTTTGTACTCAAGAGGTGTAAGTGAAACCGTATAAGACTCGAAGTTGTGAATTTTGTACACCTCAACAAAAATAGTATTGTTCGGTAAACGTTCGAGAATGTCACTTTTCCCTGCGGTGGTAAGAGTAAAAAAAATTTTTTGTTTGTCTTTCAATGCTCGGTTTGAACGTATTGATTTCGTTCGATAACGATCGCCTAGATTGTTCCAGTTGAGAACATTCGATGAGCCTCAGCCGCAGATTTCTTCATATCAAAGCAGAAAATCGAAACCTCCCGCAAATGACGAGAATTTGGCTCGTAAGCTAACATATTCAATCGAGAATAACTTTATGATGCAGACACAAATCGAGTAATATTTTGATGGCGTTATGTTCACAAATACCTAAACTGATTGTATGACATCTACTATCTATTTATTTCGATTACCACTTACCGCTACAGCCATCTTTTGCAAAACGGCGGTGGCAAATTTGTACAACTAATAGCGGGTGTTTTTTTTTTCGAGATATTTAACTTTAAGTTGGCATTACTGTTCAAGATGGCGACCGATTTGACAGCTGTCAAGTGATTTATTCTCAGTTTGTTTTGGCAATTCATCATGAATAGACTCACGCCTGAACAACGCTTGCAAATAGTGCAATTTTATCTCGAAAACAATGGTTCTTTGCGGAATACGTATAGCGCACTACGTCCATTTTATGTTGTTTAGCGATGAAGCGCACTTCTGGTTGAATAGCTACGTCAACAAACAAAACTGCCACATTTGGAGTGAAGCTAATTCTCAAGTGTATGTCAAAACACCGTTACATCCAGAAAAACCGACTGTTTGGTGCGCTTTATGGGCTGGTGGAATCATTGGTCCCTACTTCTTCAAAAACGATGATGGCCAGAACGTTACAGTCAATGGTGATCGGTATAGAGCCCTGATTACTAACTTTTTCATTCCTGAATTGAACAACCATGATGTTCAGGAGCTGTGATTCGAACAAGACGGCGCAACATGTCACACAGCTCGTGCCACAATCGATTTATTGAAAAACACGTTTGGTGACCGCCTAATTTCACGTTTTGGACCTGTGAATTGGCCTCCAAGATCTTGTGATTTAACACCGCTAGACTACTTTCTGTGGGGCTATGTAAAGTCATTGGTCTATGCGGATAAGCCACAAACCCTTGACCATTTGGAAGACAACATTCGCCGTGTTATTGCCGATATACGGCCACAAATGTTGGAAAAAGTAATCGAAAATTGGATGTCCAGATTGGACTACATCCGAGCCAGCCGTGGCGGTCATATGCCAGAAATCATATTTGAAATGTAATGCCACAAGATTATCTTGCGGATAAATAAAATTAATGTCAATCGAATAATCCATCGTTGTTTTATTGCAATTTAAAGTTCTATAGCTCTAAAAAAAAACACCCTTTATAACATAACGGATTAATTCAAGTCACTCCACTCTCTGTATCCCAATCACCACCTTCAAATATACAGAAATATATTACGTACGTAAAATCAACATAGGGATCTGAAGCAACCAATGAGCGAAAAGCAAAATACCTCAATTTAAACTCATATCATTCCAACAGTTGGTATTCATTACCTGAATAAAAAACATGACTGAAATTAGGCCACGATCCCCTCACCCTCGTAATCTGTATGCTGAGAAGATACAAGTTTTGCATATCTTATTTACTCTCCTTATTTTCACAGACGGCGACGCTATATTGGATATTGCGGACTGGGCACGTCAGCGAAGCAAATGCCTCGAAATATCAATGCAGTTTGTTTCGTATTTTATAACTGGAAAATCTTGTTTGCCATCCACAAAGGACCTATGTGAAACATTCCATATCGGAAATTTTTGCTATGTTTGACATGATATTTTCCTTTTCTAAAGTACACTGCTTTGAGTTTTCTTTGGGGAGTATTCGAATTGATGCTGGCAAAGGGGTCTATATATAAGTGATATAAGCTTCAAGTGGACTATACACTTCTAAGAAAACGGAATAAGGATAAACAGGATATTTTCCCCATGTTTCCTACATGAAGCTCCAATAAAAGAATGCAATTCAAGTATTCTCTCAGAAGATTTTCAACGATATCTTTTTCAATCCTGCTTTTTATTTATCCACTGTATTCAGATATGATGGGGGATTTGGTATTTCTACTTCGCCAGATAAAGATTACTATATAACTCTAATACTTTCATAAAAAGTGTTTGTGTTTCTAGAGGTTGGACGTTGTTTTGAAGTTGTAACTTCAAAGTTACATTTGATCATTGACGCATAATTATGGCAAAATATTTGTTCAAATGCAGTTGTTTGAATCTTAGACTTCTTCAACATGTTGCATAAATTTTAACTGGAAAAATATGGAGCTAGTAAGGGCTCAGTGATTAATTTTTATCTTACTTGAATTGAGAAAACTACCTCCAATATAGCCTCCAGTGCTTGGCTTTTTTTTTGCGCACAGAAATTGCAGTCCCAACTGTTTGTAATTTTTTAATTTTGAGCAAAAGGTAGTCTCCGTCTAGGTCTCTCGACCTGAATCTTTTAAAGACTAGTTCGTTAATAGGAAAAATTCATTCTATATTCTCCAGAACATTTTTATCTATACTGAAGTTGAAGTAACTACATTATAATTCACTAAATTAATAATTAATTAAATAAAAGAGAAGTATGTCTGTTTGTTCACCATGCGTCACTAAACCATTCATCTCTAACCATAACTTTTTGATGTTTTTGCGTACACTCTCTTGAAAATTTCTGACAAACCACTATTCCAAATTGAAACCTTTTAAAAAATTACTAGAAGCAATCTGACATCAGCGCATTCGCCATTTTGTCGCGTCATTTTTTTTATTACCTAAAATCTTTTCCCCGCCTTATAGCCAGTAGAAAACTACTAAAAATCAAGACGTTCGCTTCTTCGTGCAAGATTGGAGTGGACAAACTTCAATTAGTATTGAAGTAAGCTTCTGGCGGAATGTTTACTCTATTTCTGGTACTAGTGATACAATGTGCTCTCATAAGTTAGATTGAATACAGTGATGAAAGAAAATGATGATTAATCACTTGACTACTTTGATGATTAGATGATTATTGTGAAACATATTTGAAGCCCTATATTTTCTATTATGAAAAGCAAAGAGTAATTTCATTTTGTCTATGTGTATATATTGGAGTGTATTTCTCCCAAGCTGTTCCTGTTGCTCAGAAACAAATTGCTACTCCAATATTCTCCATTCATACTTTAAAACTATCGATTGAACGAATAATAAATAGATAATAGGCCGTAACTTCTGCGTTTACCAAGTGCTCCGCAATTTATATGGAAATTGAAGTCCTGGTGAATTTATTGATCACTTAATACACATATTTCCATATCTTTCTTCTCGATCTCCTACCGAACACTACAACGTGTCCATGAAGATCTTTTCTTTTTCGGATGAAGAGGATAGCCTTGCTTTTTAATTATTCATCGAGCCACCCTTATTGAAGTCTCAAAATGGCTTCTTGCAGGTATTTCGTTGCCATATTAGGACACCACGAACTGGCAAGAATGGCGGTATCATCACCTTAATATGCCATGGAAACTTTCCTGCTATTCGACATGTCAGATTCATATAATGTATTTATAACGATCACAGCACAGATCCCTGCGGGACTCAGGCTGAAGACAGTACTCCCTCGACGTAGACTCTAAATTTGCGAGAATACAGGTATGAGGCAACTAGTTGAACCATGAAGAAAGGAAAACCGGCCGCAAGCAGTTTGTATAGCAATCTTTTGGACCATTGTACCAAATTTCATCTAACATTTTGGCCACGTCCAAAAATACAGCCCCTGTGATTTGTTCCACTACTCAAAGAATAGTTTTGAGGAATTCTACAGGTTCATACATTCAAATTCAAATTCTCATGTCAGATTCATATAATGTGAACAATAACGGTTGCAGAAGAGATCCCTGTGGGACTCCGGCCTAAAGTGTCCTCTCTGAAGAAAGTACTCCCTCAACGTTGGCTCCAAATTTGCAAGAATGCAGGTAAGAGGCGACTAGTTGAACCATGAAGAAAGAAAAACCGGCTGCAAGCAGTTTGCACAGCAATCCTTTGGGCCATTGTACTATACTTTTTCAAACATTTTGGCCACGTCCTAGATACAGACCCTGTGATTTGTTCCACTACTCAGAGCACTTTTTGTACCTTGGAGTTTGAAAATCGAAATGTTCAATCTGTATGATCTTCAATTATTGCCCTCAATCTTTTCATTATCTTTCCTATGCACGAGAGAAGACTGATCAGGTGCTAGTTCTGCAGGAACTTGTGGATTTAAACCACGCATAGTATTCACTATATTTGTCGTGCACGGGAATAGTTTTGAGAAATTCTACAGGTTCATACGTTCAAATTCTCTCTATTATTAGATTTGAAGGAAAATAGCACCGATCTAGCTATCTCATTGACGTCCAAAGTTGTTGTAAATACGCTGGAGTGTCCCTAAATAGATGAGTATGTGCTTATCTGATCCAATCTCTTTTAATATGTTCGTAGGAATTGAATATAAAGAGAAGTCATACCTAAATGATTGAGTTGTGCTTTGTAAACACGTTCCTTTTCTGTCAAGCAACAGTTTGCATCCACAGAATGAGGGAATACATTTTTCAATTCACCAAATTTCCGCCACGAGCACTAAATGTAATTAATAACCGACAAACTTGGGGTGAATGAAATACCCAATACGTCTCGGGAAATTTGATTAGGAAAAATTGGAATGTTTGTTGCCGGATATTACACCTCCGAGTCATAATGACAGCCCCATCACATCCCCTTATATCCGTTAATGCTCCTTCGCGGGAACCGAAGTGGGCGTGGCAGTCGTCAAGCCAATCTACCAATTGCGGTTTGAATTTTGATGATATTTCTCTGAGGTCGGGAAGATTGAAATCGAAATGTGATGGGTGCTGGGATATTTCGAATATCTGGAATATCTCTCTTTTATGATGATTTGAGTTTTGTTTCCGCTCGTCGGCGGCTTACTGAACGAGGTCTCAACGGAAAATAACTGTTCATTTTGAACTGTGAGCGAACTAAGAGATTACTGAGTTGGCAACATTTCAAACACGTTATGTCTTTGAATGTTGTGTTTTTTATACAACGAAATGAGTCATTATATGTCTCATATCAAAATTTTTACTCTATTTGAGCAATCACAAACAAAAGGCAGCTGGTATCATCGAGAAAGCACCAGCTGTCTCCAAAATTTGATTGGTCTGAGAACTTTGGCGTTTTCAACGACATAACCATGGATACGGACAGTCTCTCACCAATATAAAGTTTTTGATATTTCACTTTGTTCGTGAAATAATTCAACAGAATACAACTCGTAACTTGTAGTTGAATTTATCCTATATGTAGGTATGTCTTTTATTTCATAACTTAACTGCGTTGCTGGAAGAAAACACCACCTTTCGTTATGATATCATCACTAGTGGTATTACTATTGAAATTTTCAAACAAGAGGTCAGTTTGATCGATCTATCCAATCTAAACCAAGCTTCGAGATTTTATCTGCTCTATTGTACAATGGACTAGATTTAGAAGGAGGTTTCATTACACCGTGACCTATATTGGTCTCATTTGACCCCCATCAGAGTCTATGGCTCGTCCTCCAGTTTCAGAGTTCTTATGAACTCCAGTATCTGGGATGACTTCAAGAAAGTGACTTCTTCACCTCCACATGTCTCTTGTCCAAAGCATTTTGCATTGTATAGCGACGGCCAGGCATTCCAACACCAGGTTATCAGGAGTTTCTTCCCCTCACCGCTGAATCTTAACTCCTCGTTTTCTGCTAGACTCATTCTCATGAGGTGCTCCCTGAGGCGATAATGTTCTATGAGGAATCCAGTGAGGATGTGTAGCGCTTCTTGCTTAGATCCAGATACTTTTAAGATCTTGCAGAACAATGTTCCAGAAAAACTTTTTTCAATGATCCCTCTACTGAATTTTTTTTTGTAGGTACATTTATCTATACCAAATCTGGACCAATGGTGACCAGTCACATAGATATTATTGGAATCGATATTACCAGAGCAAATGGAACATTTCAATCAAACAAAACAAGTTGTATAAAAAACACTTTCGATTTCGACCAGTGAGCTTAATACTTTGATTACAGTCTTAATGCCAGAATGTAATATCACGTTTCCTACTAGGTTCATTTCCACACATCTTTTGATTCCGAGTATCTCTGCCTGATGAAAGGCATTAGGACAGCAAACTAGCAACCTAGCGATAGTGAGCATCTGATGCCAGCCCTGAATACTCCAACGGCAATCTCCGCCATGTGATCGAAACCATCCGTGTACCATCTGATGGTATTCTTTTTGAGAGCTGGGATTGCGGATTCCGTTTCCTAATCTTCTTTTATACTTAGTTTCATTGTGAAAGTTTTCCAGATGCTAGTATGTAATTGGTCAAAGAGGACCAGGCTTCATTACTGATTCTCTGATTGCCGGTACCTTTCCTGGATAATGTTGAAATGAGCTCATGAACTAATATTTCTATCACAATCTTAAAAAATCTGTAATTATCTCCATGTTCTAGTTAGGTACGGTCTCACATAATAGCTCCAGTGATATAAACACAGGCTTACCTTTGTAATATATTGAGGACTGTTCTGGAGTGCTGTGGCATTCCAGACTATTGTCGCATAATTTATTATGGTCTCACAATCATGACATTCATCGAAGGATTTTTGGGTTACATCCCCAAGTTATTTCATATATCAACTGAGTTGCTTGAAGTGTGTTCAAGACCAGAGGTTACTTTAATCAATCTATCTGATCTAACCCAAGCTTCGAGATTTTATCGGCTCTATGGAACTATGGGTTATGTAGACCACCTGATTTTCTCACTATTTCAGAAGTTATCCGAAGATAACTATAAAATCAAAACAAATCTAAAGGTAAATATCAAAGTACAACACAGGAAATCAGTACTTGATACACAATGAAATGTTTTGTTATCGAACATTAAAGAGGAATATACTAAAAATTCCTCTTTAATCTAATTATTTCGAATAATTATATTTAACAATATGGTCATATTCAAATAAAGTCTCACCTACACATAAATTACCCTGAAAATCTGATGGAAAGCACTTCTAAATTTGTTTCGTTCAGCCAGATTATTGAGACTCAAAGGGTTTGTTCTAAGACTGATAATGCCTTCATTTTTAGATTCTAAAATGTTTGATTAATGAAAAGTTGATTTTTCCAAATAGGCAGTGAGAAGGAACAGTAGACTTCGAATCCAATGAGTTTCAAAAGTTCCTGATCGCCAACGACAAACTAAACACAGCTTCTCGGGAATGTGATAATGAAAGACGTGGAAAATTCAAATTTGAACGTTCCAAACAAAGAAAAACGGGGGAGCCAGAGTGAAGCCCTTGAATGAAAAATCAACGGAAAAAAACCTCATTAAATCACAAGAGAAAGATTAATTATACTCAGCATTAAAATCAGAATTTCTACGAGTACCTCAGATCTGTGCGGCGAATGGAAGAACTTTGGAGAAATGTAAATTTTTAAATTATAATTAAAGCTTCGCGATTGATAATGTTTCCGAGTATTAATCATGCATGTCGTAAATCATCTACTTTCGAAATTAAGGGAATGTGTTTGATTTAATCTGCACGGAAGAAGCAAAAGCTGAATTCCATTCTAAAGGGTTATCTTGACTTGATGGTATATCGATATTAGGTTTTTGAAGTGAAGTTTTATATACACAGATCAACAATTGCTAGGGATCACTTATGAACTTCTCTTCATTTGTATTTTTTTCAAGTTATCTCGTGAATATCTGTACATTATATATTCTCTAAGGAAAAAGTAAAGATGTTTTGAGTTGATTATATCAAAGTCTTCCTCACTTCATCGGCTCTTGTTCACAAAATCGATTATTATCTGTAGGCTGTTACAGGTGGAGTGAAAAGCAATGTGGTATTTGTTATTAAATCTATTTTTTCTCTCGTTCAAACACATAAGGTGACAATAATTGAAGAAATGAGAATAATATCAGCTTATCAGTCATGCCGAGAAGATGTTTGGCTCCTGTGCAACTGGACCAAATCATACGGTGGATACAGGAAGGTTTGTCCCAGCGAGAAGTGTCCCGGCGGTTGAATGTTTCGCAAAGTGTCGTGAGTCGGGCTTGGAATAGGTTCATCCAAAACAACTCAGTAGCTTATGTTCGTGGGGGAGGTCGGCAGCGCAGTACAACAGCTGCCCAAGATCGTCTTTTGATCCTCAATGCTAGGAGAAATCCCACTTACCCGGCGTCGCGGCTCAATAGATCACTGAGAGTTGCAACAGGAGTTCTAATTTCGAACCAGACTGTAAGACGACGACTACATGTTCGTGGTTTAAGAGCACGTAGGAGGGTACAACATCCCCGTTTGAATAGGGAACACCGGGTTCATCGACGGCAATGGGCTGAGGAGCACCGCAATTGGACACTTGAAGATTGGAGCCGATGTTTATTTACGGATGAGTCTAGATTTCGTTTGGTCAACTCCGATGGACGTATTCTTGCTTGGAGGGAAAGAGGTCGAAGGTATGCAGAATAGTTTATGGTACCCACAACAGCTTTTGGCGGAGGTTCTATATGTGTATGGGGAGGCATTTGTTTGAACCAACGCACAGAGTTGGTTGTTCTGCAGAACACCACCATGACCAGCCAGAGATATCACGATATGATTATTGAACCCATAATTGTTCCGTTTGCGGCTGCCGTGGGCGAGAATTTCATTTTAATTGACGATAATGCCCATCCACACCGTAGTCGTCTGGTTAATGAAGCGCTAGAAACTCATGCTATTGATAGGATGGACTGGCCAGCTCACTCTCCAGACATGAATTGTATCGAACATGTCTGGTCTGAGATGTCTAGACAATTGTCAACCTTAGAACAACCGATCAATAACCTGGAGGACCTTTCTAACGCTTTACGGGATATTTGGACGAATTTGCCCCAAAATTTTATAAATCGTTTGATCGAAAGGATGCTTCGTAGGGTAGAATGCTTGAGACGAGCTCGTGGGGGACCAACTAGGTACTAGCTTAACCGAAACTTCAGCCTTCTTGTGGTTTCATCATAAAATTTTTATGTTATTCAAACACAGAATTTTGAGTGTTCCTAATAAAGTCTTTTTTTCTCTCCAACTTTCCATTTTTTCATTCTTTTCTCAAGTGAACCATATTATCAACTGAAAATACTCTGATATCTGACTAAATTTATAATCTTGGAGCGAATATTTCAGAAATAAATTTAGAACAAGTAAGTGATCCCTATCAATTGTTGAGCAGTGTAATTGAATTCATTCAATAAGTATATCAAAATCAATTTTCTGATCACAAACTAATGCCACTCATCTATCTTAAAATTTATTTTCATATTTTTTTCTATCTCCCTTGCTATAGAAAAATATTTCCAAAACCATCTATCTACGTTCTACAGGGCGGTTCACAATGAAGTCCCTTATTTTCGAGGCTTATAACTTTTGATAGGAGAGTGCTCAAACCTTTCGCATAATATTCCTCATATCCTCAATTTGAATTTCCTTATGGATTCCTTTTGAAATTAAGCTTATCTCTTATTTCAGAAAAAAACTGCTAAAGGTTTTTTTTATTATCACATTAAATCTACAAATCAGCTGAGTTGTTTCAATAGAATATAAGATTTAATACACTTTACAAATTTCAAATAACCATCACACTGTCTCAAAGATATAGGTAAGTTGTTGTATTCCTTCATACTTGAATAAACAGGAAATCTTCTGCTCAGTTCAGAATGTACTTTCTTGAGACGAAATTTATCCCTATTTCTGGTATTATGTTAATGCAACTCACCAGATTTCCCCAACAGTAAATCATTTTTGACAAGATTATCATTAACTTTATAGATCAATTTGTACTGGTTGAGAATAAGTATTTTGTCGAATTTCATCAACTTTGTTTCTCTGTATAACACAGTTGTTGACGTGTCATAAGGAAACCCGTAAAGGGCTCTTATAGCTTTGTTCTGCAGCACCTGTATTCTTTTCAGGTTTGACCTGGATGTATTGATCTCTCTATGGCTGTCCTATCAGAAGTTATAAGCCCCGCAGGAACTAGACTTTTTTCTGAACCACCCTGTATATCTGAAATTCTCGACAATAATTATAACGTACAAAACAAACTGACATGAATTATATTTGAATTTTGATTGAATATTCAATAAATTTGCTGGATCTTTCACTTTCAATTTAATTTGATGAATAATTCTTTATTGGAAAATCCATAATAATATTCGATTTAATTCCTGAAATTCCTGTTTTTCTATCATATATTGTGAAGATATATGTCGTGAAACTAGAGAACACTGCTCATTCAATATAAATAGAAGAATGAAGTCAAAAGAAATAAAATTCCTGATGTAGAAAATTTTCCATATAAAAACCAAAGAAAATAATGCAATCCCAAAATTAATATTAAAAAAAAGTGAATGAATCCCCACATATGCACATACAATAGATCCTCACATGTGTATTCGATCCAAAATCATTTGGAGAAAAAGAAAATTTGCTATAAATTAACAAATATAAAAACCTGGACCACAACCCTGCACCCCTACGATGTCTGCAGGGTCTTAACAACTGCGCCACAAAGGCGGTCAAAATTGTTCATATATACTTCAGGCACGTACAATGATGGTAAACAGATGTTGGAAATCGTTTTATTTCCAATATTATTTTCAGATATAATATCCTTTTCTGCCGATATAAGGACTCCAATATTCTTATGCGTAAAAGGAATATCAGCAGAATATGTTATCTTTATAACATTATTAATTTAGTTTATGCGAAAATGGTATGAACTGTATAATTTCCATAATGTTACAATTATTTGAAGAGTGCTTTAGTTTAGCGAACTGTAGCTGCAAAATTTTAACAATTTCAATACTTTTTTTGAAGTGTGTAGCTTGCTGATTTTAGTAATGGCGTAGTTTTTACTTGTCAAATGTAGAAAATCTACAAAATTGTCGAGATAGCGGGCTATTGAAAACGAAATATTATTATTATTATTGAAAAACCCTTTGAAATTTTACTAGTTTCTGAGGAAGATATCTCTCATCAAAATAATTATTTTGATGCACCATGCACTTGAAAACTCATTTTTAATTTTGTTTCCTCATCTATTGAAATTTCGGAAGTATTGATATTTCACTATATTTTCAAACCCAATAAAATTTCGAATTGTTATTTATTCAAATATTTTATGTCTATATCCGGTTATTTCAGTAAGAATCATTACAAACCTATAGCTCAAGCAGCCATTCCAATTTATTTCTGGAGCATTTCATAGCATAACAACCTTTTCAAATTCTTTTCCTTTGATACCTCTTGAGTGAATAGTGCAAGGAGCTGATTAACAACTGACTTTATTCTAGAAAAAAGATTGTGTTTGTCTGCTGGATCAGAGAGATACGGTCTACTGATCACTTTAATTCGATACGATATAAAATAGCGTGAGAAATCGCATCGTCTTCTTGAATAGGATTCGATGGGAAAATGAAGAAATAATGCTAGGATATCATCAGAATTAAACCTAGTATATGTAATTTAAAAAATATATAACTCCTTCATAGTTGATTTTAGTGCGATGAACTCTAATCTGACCGCTATCCTAATTAGTGTTCTTTTAAATATATTTTGATAATCTTTATTGAGTATTAGTCTATTAATTTATAAGAGTATCCCATTGAAGTCTTTGCCATAAATGTCTAGCATGCTTGTTTGTTATGTCTTTAACATTCGTATTGATTTTCAGGGTTCCACTGGATGGCATTATAAAGAGATCTCGTACTACAAAAACTTTTATGATCAGTTGACTAAATTTAGTTCGAGCGCTCGTCAAATATGAACACTAGCAAGGAAAAAATATGCTATAGTTCACAGTTTTAAGATGAAGGCAAAAATTAAAGCCAGGCTGCTGAAAAAAAATTGTATATGGTCATGATACTGTAACAGTCAATCACGCGCAATTTTGGTTTCGTGCAATGTAAAAATTGCATATTGGGGATACAACAGATACAATTTTTAATGAAGGGGTATAGTAAGATTTAACGAACTGACGGTATATATCTTCTGATCATATCAGCGTTCCTGAAAACCTATACATTACATTCCTCTCACTGAAAAAGAAGATTTCGACTGTGTGGCAACCAAGGTGGGAATTTTGATGGCCATTTGGACCTCATCGTGCATTAATAGGTCAACGAAACAATGAAAATATTCAGCTCCAACATTCCATCACCCTATCATTCCCCAAATTGTTTTGAGGCAACGATGTTATACTCCACTTTAGAGGCGGATAACTCACACCCTAAATATGGAGCAACTAAATGCGTTATGCATGTTTTCCATTCAACTAATGTTATTATAATTGATATATAATGCCCATTCAGGTGAATTGGAGAACACTGTTGCACAGAGTGTATACAAAACATGAACTGAAATTACAACTTGGGTTCGAAGGTAACTTCCTAATGGTGTAATAATATTTATCAATAGGGGAATAAAATTCATGTAGAGTTTATTTTGTGCTTATCGTGGAGCTCATTAAGGGTTGAAGTTGATGTTGCAATTGTCGGAAATATTAAGCGGCTCAATTTTCTACAGTGACTGTACGATAGTGAATTATAATAGCATGCTATGATTGCAATCGTAATTGATTGAGGTTTTTAAATTTTTATGTTTTCCGCTTTCGTCGAATTTTTGATTTGATTCTAGTTGTTGTGATTTACAGGGTAAGAACTATTTAAAGGGACACAACAGGGATATCGAAAACCGCTAGAGATGCAGGGTTGCTTGAATTACAAAAAAGTTGCGATTTTTAGGGATGAGTGTGTTGGTGTTAACAGATCCAATATATATCCGATGGTTCTCGAGATATCTCGAAACACCTGAAAATCGAGATATTCTTTTTTTCTGTATAACTTATTTGTTTTTGAAGATAACTTCAACAGATTTGGTTCATAGCCATTATTCAATATAGAGATACTAATGAAGTCTTCAGATTTTTTCTATTTTCCATTGTTTCAGAGACGCGAATCTCGCTACACTCGGCTATGAACTATATGCCACGGCAGTCAATGTACTACTTCGATGCCTAGTAAAACAAATAACTATTTCTAGTAGACATAATTGCTACTTGCAATGCAGAAAAAAATTTCAACTCTGTATGATTTCTACAGAGTTATAATAATTAATATTCAAACATTCACTACTGGTCAAAAACTTTCTTATTTCAAATGGTATTTCAAAGTCGCCCATTTAATCTTGAGGTTTTTGAAGAATTAGTGAGAACACCAGTGTTTTAGACATCTTACTTATGCCATGTAAATATCGAGATAGCTTTTGTATGGTTGCCTGTTATACCATTTTTTTCAATTAATTAAATGCATTCTCACTCTTGCTTCGATTTCAGTTATAGGAGAAAGCCAACGAGTTGTTCCGATCGTAGACAGTAGTAGCCTCACCACTGGTTCCCACGCTAAACGAACCTTGAATTTTACAAACTCACTAATTCATCGCTCGATATAATCATCCAATCACAGTAACTGCAAGAACGACGTTATAAACAGTACTTCAAAGACAAAACTATCGAAGCACGCAGATCAACTAAGGCAATATTAAAAGGTTTCCTCAAATAAAAAAACAAAAAATTCTTAATTTCAAATTATTATGTTCAATTTTAGTTCTGCTTTCGTTGGACCATAGATAGTGATGAGCGATATTTTATTAACTGTGAATCACTGATATCTCCAAATCACAGGTATTCACAGTTCCTCGCCTATACACAGCTTAGAGCTGTGATATCATATCCTAGTCGGCTAGCTCCATATTTCACAGTTCCAACAAATCGTGATTCGTGAACGCGAGAGTAGTTGTATCAAAAATTATTGTGAAACCGTTATCACATCACGGTTTAAAATCACTGATATTGAAAAATCACAGTCACGATTCACAATGTGATTTCCAAATCACGATATCGCTCATCAATAACCATAGATTTCAAAGTAGAATCTAAAATCAACGAGTTGATCGATCGATCAAAATTTGTTAAATTCATACTCTGATGTTAAAACATGTCTGTATGAAATAATGGGAATATTCGCTAACACGGACTAATCAAACCTACAAATTATCGGATTGTACCGACAATGCATAACGTGAAGGGTAAAGGGCTGCGTGTGAATCCATGTTAGATATTAGTTCTGATAGAGAGTTGTTACATTTGATCGACCAAGCGTATCCATATAGCTCCTTCATTCGTACCAACTAGTGCATTGTATAAGTGATATTCGAATCAGATAGCTAAATCTCGCACCGAATGTATAGATTATGGGACTTTATTGGAATTCTGTCAACTATTGATGGATGTACCACTACTGGTTTTTTCAAAACGTAAAATGTAAGTCAGTAATATCTGAGACGAAAACATCTTCAAGATTCCAACAGCGAAAATCAAGTCTGATAAATGAAGTGAATTCCATTATTCATAGCTAAGGATATTGATTTCAGTTCTTGGTAGAGAAACCTTTCGAAAATTCTAGGAATTAATTATTGAATATACTTGCCGACGACAATCCATAATTGTACCTGGGTAAATATCAATTGAATGAAATTTCAAATAATTTGTTATAGGAAAATCATGCTGAGATAGAAAGGTTAGAACTAAATTTCTTGCCATTACTTGAAATAATCCTCAATTAATAAAACTCTGATAATTTCTTCAATTCATTAAAAACATCCTAGATGAAGATCCATAAAGGAATACCTCAGGGTTTTATCTAAGGACCTCTACTTTTACAATATATATTTACCACCTCCCAAATAACATCCCTTGCGATTGTGTCTGTAACTAAGCAGATGATACTTCCTTCTTAAATATTTCCAAAAAATCAGTGAGGAAAAAGACAGAAATCATGCTAAGGAAAGCAGAAAGTTGGTTCAATTCAAACAGTTTCCATTTGAATGTGGAAAAAACAAACATGTTGAAAATAGGAGGTAGATCAGGATCACATAACATCGAGAGTTCGAAATTCCTATGTATTCAAATTCAGAATAATTTCGAATTTAACAACAATAGAGTTATGCTTGATTTTTCCATGGTTCTGAACTTGGGTGCTTTCTTTTTTCATAGGCGCATGGCATTCATGTCTCCATATTTGCTTACCACATCACATTTTCACTGAGGGTAAGGGAAACCATAGACAAACATCGACGTCGATCAAACTTTGGAAATGGATAGGATCATAATCAAAATACTATGTTAGCGAGTTCAAGAAGCTCTCCATATATAAAGAAAAAGACAAACATTAGGATAATGAGGTGGTGTGAGCAATCGATCCAACCTCAGACATATAATGGCTCTGGAGAACGTACAAACTTGATATCAACGTAGTAAGTGAGTAAGGCACTAATTATTGAAGTCGTTGCACTTACATGGAGTGGTACATTGTTCCAAAGTTTACACAATGAATGGAAGAGTAATTAGAATACTGAATAGGTTCGCGCTAATTATCATCAGGTGAAAGAGATTATTCCGTGATTTGAAGGAGTGTTTGACTAGGAATATTATTTCAGGCGCTTGGATAATTATATGGAAACGAAGCAGCACTCGAGGTTCTGAGCTTTCAGTCACTATCTATTATTATCTCTCGGCTTACATCATTACTGAGATTAGCTGAAAAAATCGTGATTTCGGGTTTATTTATACGAAAAATGAATTTGGATTGCATATCTTATGTTTCATCATTCATAATATCATTTAACTTTGATCCAGATCATTCAACTTATTCCAGTTCTTCGGAATGATTGATGGTTCTCCCATATTGAAGCAAGATTAGATGAAGCAAGAAAAAACGCTACGATTCATTGATTTGTTTCAGTTGAAACTGCCTAAAACACTGGTGTGCTAACTTATTCTAGAAAAACCTCAAGATTAAGATGGCGACTTTTGAAGGGGCCAGCCTTCTTGGATTTCAATGGTATTGATCCCTTTTCACTTGATTTCCGCTTCATTTCTTATGGCGGGGCTCATGTCGTCTTTATGTCAATGTCCTTCTGAGGTATAAATATATATTTTATATTCTACTACTTTATATAGATCAGCATAATCTATCTTGACGTTTACTGGCAATTAAATAATATGACGTAAGATATTCAAAAAGACAGGTGTATCGACTGATTAGATTTTGTTTGAGAATCGAACTAGGCGATACAATTCAATAAAAATGGCCATATTTATATGGTAACTACTACAAGAAACTTCCAATTCTTTCTTTAGAAGGAGTCGCATAATGATTTTTCAATCATTTATTTCAGACCTCAAATGCGTTGAACAAAATTGGCACCGAGGCCTTTATCTCACAAACTTTAACAAGTATTAAAATATCGAAAATAAACCAATCAATAAGTTATCTTGAAATTGACTCAACTCAAATTCTGTTGTTAAAATATACTCTCAAATTGCAAGCCCTTTCATTTCCTCTCAACAATTTCCTTGGTATGTTATTAAATGTTTGTACACTTCGATAGATTGGCGAGCTTAGTGACTTAAGTTTTCTGAAATAGTAATTTCTTATTATATCTCTTGTTCTCAGATTATAATTATGTTATAATATATGAATGATGTATACTCTGCTTCAACTTTGTATCAATTTATTTTGCATCCTAAAGCTAATCTCGCACTAATCTTCAACATTGGATACTCCCTATACAACGCTTCACTAGCTGACTAGTAATCAATTGAAGAAATAGTTTTTATTGCCTTGTTCTTGTTCTTGTCTTTGTTATTTAGTCATCACATTTGTCGGAGCATTTACAAAGCATTACATTAGGTACTTTAAGTGCGGCTCAATGAAACAGTTCCCAAAATTGGAACTTATCCATAATGCCATTCACATATGCATTCCACGTTAACTTATCAGTGATTGTCAATCCTACGTATTTATAGTGTTGCACGCTTTTGATTTCAATGTTATTTTTGTTTATATTCATACTCATTGATGATTTTCCTGTTTGGCGCAACACCATGTAGACATTCTATTAGTGCACAGCCATTCAAAATATTCGTTTTAGGTCAATATCCCCTCGATTTCGGTTGCCTTAGTACCGGAGAACACGATCATAGTATCATCACAGAATTTAAAATACATAGCTCGGAATCTAGCATATTTCGGACTATGTACATACAGGGTGGCCACTTTTTCAATGGGATTGTATTGGTAACTTTTAAACCATTAGAGTTAGAAGGTCGGTCAAATGGAGAAAAAGTTGCATGCATAGAAGCATTATCAAGCAGTTCAAACAAATCGAAATTATCAGGGCCGGTTATTGAGATATCATAAGAAAAGTAAATTTTGTCATTTTGATTTTTCTTTTTTTCCCACTTTATTTCAAATATTATCGAAACATGTTACAGGAATTTTTTATTCGGCAGTAAATTGTTCTCAATTTGACGTAATCAGATTTCGTATCCAACGTTTCGTGCTCTCTGGGCCACCCTCAACCTCATTTTTTTCAATACGGACCTGTATATTTTATGACACTTTTCGAAATAACTTTTAACGCTGAATGCAACGATATATCATACAATGTCATTCAAAGTTGATTTTCAGGTGATTTTGACCCTTATCCAATTTTCTTTGGGTCGGATTTGTAGTGAATGCAAATTATCAAAAACTGCTGTTAATAAAATAGTCGAGAGACGCGAATAAAATGATTTTGAATTTGAATACCAAGCCTTGCAAAACTTATATCGTAATGATATCAAAATAAAGTTCGATTCTGTAATTTGTTTCAATGGAACAAATGACAAATCCAACAATAGTGATTTCTCGCGAGAAGATTGAGAATGTATTGGAAGGTATAAGAAGTATGGGTTCCAGAACCGTCAAGTGCATTTCACAAAATGGTGGACATTTCAAACACTTACTTCATTCATTTTCATTTACTTTCGGATAATCATTCGATTTTTCTTTCATTAAATGATAATTCGTTTAATTATTATGAATTGAAATATGTAAATAATTATTACTTGTTTCTTGATTTGATTCTGATGTGTTCCATTTAGTTAAAGATGAGTAAGTTGATTTTCTCATCGAAATGTATTGCATGTTGTTAATTAAACTTAAAAATTAAACTAAAGGTACCTAAAAGTAATACAGATCCGACCCAAAGAAATTTGGATAAGGGTCAAAATCACCTGAATATCAAGTTTGAATGACATTGTATGATATATCGTTGAATTTAACGTTAAAAGTTATTTTGGAACGTGTCATAAAATATGCAGGTCCGTATTGAAAAAAATGAGGTTGAGGGTGGTCTAGAGAGTACGAAACGTTGGATACGAAATCTGATTACGTAAAATTGAGGATATTTTACTGTCGAATAAAAAATTCCTGTAACATTATTTGATAATATTTGAAATAAAGTGGGAAAAGAAGAAAAATCAAAATGACAGAATTTACTTTTCTTATGATATCTCGATAACCGGCCCTGATAATCTCGATTTGTTTGAACTGCTCGACAATGCTTCTATGAATGTAACTTGTTCTCCATTTGGCCGACCTTCTAACTGTTACCTTATTGTTTAAAAGTTACCAATACAATCCCATTGAAAAAGTGGCCACCCTGTATAATAAGTATTCTTCTGATCGCAAAACTAAGCCCTGAACTTTACCTGTGCACAAACTTCAGTCTCTTCACTGATTTTTTTTCCTTCATAGGCTCCTCATCATTCCTCTCATTACACTTCACCGTACCTATTTATACAGTTTAGTATGAACCTTATCCTGATTATTATCAACTCAACAAAATAAGCCTATTGTGTGCAGCTTTTCAGAAGTGATGCGCTGACATAAATAAGGACTTTGATTTTTATATGTACCTCTAGATGAAGTACTATCAAATATCAAAATCGAAGTGAATACAGAAAATAACTTTTTTGATATGATATATGATACTAATCATAACTTCAGTTTCATAAACTAATATCTTCCAGACAAAATCAAGAATGGATGGAAATGTATTTTCCACGTTCTCCCATCTAGAAAGTTGTTACGAGAATTTCTTCATCAGCTCTCTATCTTTCTTGATGCAATATCCTCCTCATAATTATTCCAGAAGCTCCTCTACTATGGAATTCTTTGCTCGTAAAGGAACTCACAATATGTCTTAGCGATGTATAAGTTTAGAATTTTGCTGAAAGTATACCACATCCGGCGTTCTTATTGAATTAACATCGCTGTTTGAACTTGCCGAAACAAAATGAGTTTAACGATGACTTTACGTGAGGGAGATGTGTAATTTTTAATTTTTCTCATTATTCATTCAGGGTCTCATTTATATTGCGAATAAAACTTTTTAGTTTTCTTCAGGCTGTGTATCCATGAAGCTGTTCATCGAATTAAACTTCGCAATGTAAAATCTTGATTTTTCTTGATTACGTTACGATAATGAGCAGGCAGCTAAAAGCGAAACGTAAAATGCAAATTTGACAGACGACATATGCGTCAATGTCAAACAACTGGCATGTTTGTCAGAAACAATCTGAAGGAGTCATAACATAATCGAATATATTCTGCTTCAATTAATGTCAAACAACTACGATAGTTTGTAGTTTGATAACATCTGAAAAAGTTACAATATGGGGGAACGCTTTAGGTATATTTAAATTATTTATAAGGAGAAATCTACATAGGATGTATACAGTTTCGTAGCGAATAATTCACCAGCGTACTAGGCATTCAAAAATTGGTGAAGAAGTCAAATAATTTTCGTGAAAAATATTTCTCGATAGAACAACATGTTGTGGTTATGATTTTTTACTAATGCAGCAAAAATCATGAAATTTTATGTGATTCTTTGTGTAATTGAGAACTCTAATTACCACTGTGAACAGACCAAGACGGTTTCCATCAGATTCATCTCAAACTACCTTCATTTCAGATAATCTCAACGTTTCGAAAATTTTGTTTTCCGCTGAAATACACAGACTTTTGCTTTTTCTATCGGTTACATTGTTTTCGAGGAAAACGGATCATGAAAATTCACCTTAAAATTTTTAAATATTGAGGTACGAAATTTTTTAATGTTGAATTTACCCTTGAAATCTTGTTGGATAACTTGACAGAGTCATTCCACAACACCCCCGAACAACCTGTAGAAGTCTCATTAAGTTCGGAATTTTCTTCCAGTAGACTCACCTTTTTTGTATTTGTCTACTGGACTATATGGAGAAAATAAATTAAAAAAAAATAATATTACTCGTATGATGATTACATACTCAATGTATTTGAACCTATTTTTGATAGAAGGATACGATGAATTCTGGGACACCCTATATTATTAATAGATTACTTCACAATGGATTCCTGAAAGTATCTGATTACATTCTTGAAAGGAAAAGATTTAAATAATCGTGTGAAGGTCCAATTTTGAGAAGTATTTTTTTGTTTCTTTTTTCATTTAACTTGAATGAAGTTCTGACATTCAGCGATTAGGTTTTTTGGCACTGAAAATATAATGCAGCTGCCTGCTACTGTATATTTGTTATTATTCATGTGATGATGACCAGAGTTATCCACAGTCTCAAGTTTATGTGCCATGACTTAAGTTATAGATCGTTCTCTTTTTTTCGGTGAAATTTCAAATTTCGTGGTTGATCTCATCGCCTACTCTGGGGTGATATGACAAATTTGTCTTCCCCCAAATTAACAATCCAGAAATCGCTGGTGTTGCCATGGCTACTTAATACTCAAGAACATTGCAGATCATAACCTATGGCAATATAATTATGTTCCCCTTTTCCCGTAAACTCGATTTAGATGCCCGCCAATGACGAAACTCCATCTTGCATCCAGTCCTCATCCGAATTCGTCAATTTGACGTCCAATTTCCTACATAATTTCAGGGAACTTTCAGAGATTTTCTCAGGATATCGAATTGAAGGAGGCGTTGCGTATAGATAGCTGCAGGCTGAGAGACGTTCCGTCATTGGTCTCGGTGATATCCTGTGTTTTTTTGCTCTCTCATTTCGGCTGAGGGTTCTTCCAGACAGACGGTGGAAAACAGAACCAGTCCCAAGAAAGAAAATAGAACAAAGAGGAATGATTTTTCCTAGAAATCATATACCGAGAAAAAATAATTATTTCTCTATTTCAGTATCGTAATAAGTTCATTACAGTTCTAAAAACAGTGCTGTAATGAACTCATTACAGCATCGTTTTCAGTTATATTTTTCGATTTGTGGTTGTCTATACTGACTTCCAATCCTACCAAATTCCAACAAACGTCAATAATTGTCGATATAATATAATTTGGATATAGTGAAATGTTTGCAATATTATTCGCAATTTCTCTCAATTCTGGTGGTGTTGAATCGAATTCGTCAGACATAATTCACGAACTTAATGAGTATTTGTCAGTTATTTCTAAATTCTCAGCGTACAATTCATATTTAAATACCGTAATCTGTCATTTTTCGTAACAGTCACACCAACTGCCAAAATACAATACAAAAGTCTAAATCTGAATTTTTCATTTAATTTCGACAATATGTCACAAAACATGACTGAAATAGGGAAAATATCGTCTAACACTCGTTGAAGAAGGCAATTCCAACACTCATGCATTCGTGATGGAATAGGAGCCCAATCTGCAATTTGTTCTAAAATATACTATGTAATATGTACAAAGGTCATTAAGTAGATATTTATGACACGATGGCGGTGAAAAAATTTGGTTTTACCATTTAATTACTAAATTCACAAATATAAATCTATAATTTTATCATTGTGAATGTATATTGATTTTCTATGAAACGCACTATATTTACTATGGAAAAATTGTCAAACACTGAACACAAAAAAATGAAGAAAAGGAAGAGAATTATAAAATTCGCAAGAAAACAAAAACATCAGTAGACAAGCTATAACCAAAAAGATCACGATACTCCTTCGACAAAGGGTGCCAAAAGTTTTTGAAGTGGATGACGTGGTTAAAGTGTGAAGCCCCTTTGAGAATTTTTTTCTTGTTCTGATTGATATACTGTCATAATGTGTATGCTTTTTCCGTTCCAAATATACACAAAATATAGTTTTACTTTATGTAATTCTTTGCATCTGCCAGCGTTCAATGAGGTGCCTGCTATTTCGTTTGTTCGTCATCTTGGGTTGAGTTATGCGGTACTGATGATCCCTAACAAGAATGAAACCGGTATATCGCTACTCTCCTTCGATGGCGTGCACTCTCTTTGGTTTACTTTCGATTATGATTCCTACGTAATGACGTGTAAATCTTCAGTTTGACAATGGTTATGTTGATGGCATTTTGCCGATACTTCAACCAGATAGGTAATTAATATCGCATGATATTACACACTTGGAAATTATACTTCTTTTTCTTTACCAGGTGTCAGCCATTTTTATTTATTATGTAAAACGTCACTTTTTGTAGGCTACACTGAATGATTCACAAGTGCACACAAGCCTCAAAAAATGGCTTTAGACCGACTGACACTTTTTTTTCGCAAATGGCTCAGAGATTGTCAAAAGAACACATTCTGCTAAATTACAATAACTACACTCAAAGTTACGAGTAGAACAATATATATCAAATTTCTTGTTTGGAGTCTATTGTGTAACAACAATAAGAAATCCTTAATTGAGGTATAAAAGTCGAAATACTTACGTTTGCAGTGAATTGGTGCTTCAATAATGTAAAGCGAAAAGTACCTTCAAACGGTTCAGTGTCATGAAATACTCATAGAAAAAGGTCTCGCCTCTCACCTGAAAATGAAACAAATTGAAAAACATCGATTAAAGATTAAATAAATAAAGAACAATGAAATTCCATGAATGAAAAAACTGTTTGAATAATTGTTCAAATCCACATAGAGCTGTTCTTTAACGATATCGTATAAAGAGGAAAAACACATCAACACTGCTTGAAACCTGATACTAATGGCTGTCTCAAATGCACTGAGTCGATTGAAATATAAATTTAATGACTTTCTCCGGGTTTGTTATGACCAACTCATTTTTATGTTCAATTTCACTTCATTTTTAGATTCTATACGTATGTTTTGAACTTCAATGAACTAATTGATCAATAGATCAACAGTTCTAAAAATCAAAAATTTACAGAAATAAGACAAATAATGAATTGTTTTATTTTGACTCTTATGTAGCGCCTTTTCATGCAAAAAAATAAAACACATTAACTTGAATACATTATCAAGTACATTTTAAATAAATTTCAGGGCATTCAGACAATTTTTCAACTCTGGAAGAAGTACCTACCCGAGCGGGGCTCGAACCCACAACCTCCGAATTACTAGTCCGAGGCTCTTACCGTTGAGCTATCGAGCTATATTCCAAGGTTGCAGGTGGGATCCCCACTCGGGGAGGTACTTTTTCCAGAGTTGAAAAATGGTTTTTTTTTTAAACAGTGCCCATACAAAGAAAGTAATGATGCATTTTCGAACAAAAATTTAGCAAACTATCATCAATCAGACACACCCCGTGGAGTTTGCCGCACTTATTCACTAACATCATTTATGTAAAATCTGGATATTGGCAATCTTGAATAAATGAATTGATTCGTTCCAAAAAAGTTCATAGAAGCTTATCAAACTTTTCGCTACCGGTTTGCTATGAAATTCAAAGGATAACTGAATTATAGAAAAGGCATAGAAGGAATGTTAGTTATCTCTTGCATTTCCATGTAAAATGTTCCCGAAAAAAGTTTTCCTATCTACCCTTATTGTAGCGGTATATTTATAGTTTTCTTGCGGCTATGTATCATGGCCTACATTCGGCAGACTTCTCAGATCTGGCCACGTTCCATACTTTCCGTAATATTGCATCCAATATTTTATAGACTCCACGCCTACTATATGAAATTTTTAGCGAATTCGTTCTCCTGGGTTTTGTGTTGATGTTGGTTCGATAAATTATTGAGTGTTATTCTGAAAGTTTCAATATCCTTAAACGTCAATAATGAATAAAACAACTAAGTGAACGAACTCAGACTTCTCATTCATTCCACTGGATATAAAAACAGAAACTTTGCTATTAA
The DNA here is from genome assembly GCF_914767665.1 of Harmonia axyridis. Lineage (NCBI taxonomy): Eukaryota > Metazoa > Arthropoda > Insecta > Coleoptera > Coccinellidae > Harmonia > Harmonia axyridis. Next base: position 16,109,306 of record NC_059502.1, on the reverse strand, counting down.
GAAATTCAATGCAGTGTTTTTATCCCCAACCTTGTTTTTTCTGCGTCACTTTATACTTTACGAGGATCATGGAACACACCTTCAAGAATTCTTGAACGAAAATACAGCAGAATTGTTCATTATTCCCCTCCTCTCACAAAATATTGTTTCAATTCAAAAAATATGCAAACTTCACATGTAAATTCATCATTTCCTCTTTCGATAGAACAAATTTATTCATTGGGTTTCTACCGTTGTTGTATATACTACGCACTCACCGCTTCAAATTTGAATATTCACACATTACCTATTTGAAATAAATAAATAAGCATTTTTGAAAGGCAAGCCAATCAATAGTAAACTTAACACTATGTTGTCTCGGGAAGAAACCTATTATAGTAAAATATGAAGAAATAATAAAAACCAGTTGCCACTGAAAAATATTTAGGGGAAAGGTGCCCAAGATGATCCTCTTAAGCAAGAATTGACGTAATTCTTTCTTCCAGTAGCGCAAAACTGAAAATGTATACTTCTCTCAGAAGTACCCATCTTTCTATTGCCCTACTTAAAATATTCGGTCACAAAAGATTTTTTGAAATATTTTCTATTTGCTTAAACCTTACACCCCGGTGTTGACGATCCCTGTGGTATCGGTAAGATGATCCCAGGGATCATCTTACCCCTTTTTCAATTAGCTCCAATATTTTCAATGATGAAGTCCTTAAAACAAATATCTGCAGATTTTATAAAATGATTTTATTGAGGCATATAATATATTATAGATTATCAACAAAAAAACAACTAAAAATCAACATAAAGGATATGATATCACAAAAAAACTGAAACAACTTAAACTCTTTTCTGAGTTGGGGTTTCAATAATAAAAAAAACTATTAATGATCAAAAAAATTTTTTTATAGCTTTTCCATAATATTAATTGTTTTTTGATAGTTGTTGTTATGTTTCAAATGAATGAATTCACTTGAATACTCACTATCAATGCCAATACAGGCTGGCATTGATCATTGTATCCAGAAACGGAAGGTTTTCTTTTAGCCATGCAAGATCAAGTGATCTCAACGAGAAATTACTGCAAGCATATCATAAAGGATCGAACTATTACTGACGATCGATGCCGATAAGGGTGTCCAACAAATGATACAAACCGACATATCACGGGAGGATGTCAAGTGTTTGCAGGAAATGAATATAAAGGAAGACACGATGCAGCATGAAAGATACTACATCAAATATTGGCAACTAAATTAAAACTAATTCATTCTGAAAAAGAAAGTACCAAGTACCAACGGAAACTATCCTGGAAAACGAACGCTAGAAACTGTACTGGGATCGTACGGTTTTGACTGATAAAAGTGTCCCTCACAACAGGCCAGATATACTGCTAGTCGATAAACATCACAAGACAGCAATACTCATCGACGTAGCAATACCAAAAAACAAAATGCATCAAAAGGAGGTTGAAAATATTTCAAAATATAGGGTCCTCGAATTTCAGATAAAGCGGCAGTGAGGAATTATATCAACGAGAACTATTCCAATTATCATCTCAACAACAGGAATAGTACCCGAAAATGTCAAGAGAAATATCAAGCAACTAGGACTTAGTGAGTATATACACTGTGTCCGTAAAGTATGGAACAAATTCATTTTTAGCTGAACAGACCATTTTAAGAAATAATCCTGAAACACGTCAATTATTGATTTTTATTTACCGTATTTTAAATAATAATCTAATATAGAGGGTGAATTACTTTAGAGTAATGACGTCACCGTAATTTTTCTAAATGGAACACCCCCATTTTGTCCCAATTTTCCGATTACTCTAGCTGAGCTGATTCCAAAAATGTACCACATGTTGATTCCAATTAGTACAGGCTGGACAAAAATACAATAGTAAAAGTAACTCATAAAGTAACGCGTAACATTCTTTATTAGTTAAATTAACAATATTATCCAAGATCCTTAATGTCTAGCGGCAATAAATGAATAATGACATTTCAGAAAAACCTAGACGACTGGTTTTTTTTAAATTGATAAGGAATAATTTCTTTCATATTCTGCCTGCTAGACCATAAGTATCAAACAAGTTTGGAAATAGTTCATTTCTATTAATCTAAAATGTAACAAACTACAGGGTGTTACATTCAAACTAATTGCCGCTAGACAATAAGTATTTTTGATAATATTGTTAATTTGACTAATAAAGAATGTTACGCGTTACTTTATGAGCACACACAAAACTATTGTATTTTTGTCCACCCTGTACCAATTGGAATCAACATGTGATACATTTTTGGAATTAGCTGAGCTAGAGTAATCGGATAATTGAAACAAAATAGGGGTGTTAAATTTAAAACATTACGGTGACGTCATTATTCGAAAGTAATTCACCCCGTATATTAGATTATTTTTTTAAAATACGGTTAATTAAAATCAAAAATCGACATGTTTCAGGATTATTTCTTAGAATGGTCTGTTTAGCTGAAAATGAATGTTTTTTACGGACATAGTGTATGTAATTTAATGCAAAAAGGTGTTCTTTCAGGTACTGCAAAGACGGTGAGAAAATTCCTAGGAGGTGACGGACAGGTCCAAGGATCAGCGAGATCATGTGAAAGAGGACCAGAAGTTCGACGAGAACCAGGGGCACCACAAGGACCGGACACGACCGAGCTCCTCCCTTATGATATTTTAAATATCTGGGATTGAGTGAATGTTACTCTTATCGGGGAATGAGAGAGCCTACGCGTATAGGCTAAAGATACAAAGCAACAAATAGATGCCTAGAATCTTGAGAGCACCAGGTTAGGTTTATCGGGTACAGCATTCGAAATATGTCACCGTGCTCTTTCAGGTTAGTGCTGCTATTATGCCGAATTTTATTGTAGCCAGGATATAGAGAGCTAGTTTTGCTATTCTGGACGACTGAATTCTCGTACTGAAATATGAAAATCAGGAAGAAAATATACAACCAGCGCTTGTACCACTCTTATAAATCAGATTAGTTGGAACTGTAGCCCCTTGTTCTAATCTCGTAACTGAAATCGTTGTTTCCAGATAACGAAATTATAGCGTTCATTAAAAGCGGGAAACAATCACTCGGATATTCAGATCCGAGGAAAATGTTGTTCGCCGGTTATTGAGAAATAAATAGGTTACTGGTTCCAGTTTTCACGGCAGGTCCGAACAAAGCCATTGGTCCCGCTAACTCGATATCCGAGTCCGTCCTGTGGATCTTTGCAGGGATTCAATTTTCGACAATCACGTGGAATTTCGATTTCAAAAGCAATCTCCGAGTGGCGATCGAATTAAATGGGTCAAACGGGGTCACGTTGGAGTTATTGAAGATGAAAAAGTTCATGGTAATTAAAAATGACCAGTTTTAGAGAATTCATTAATGATACTGTATTTGGTTGAATCGATCAACTGTAATTCTATTAAATTGGGATAATGAAACACCGGATTTCTTAACTAATATATTGAATTTGGCTGTACAAGTTATGTGTTTACAAGGTAACAGCTACGAGCGTACTGGATATGATACCCCCGATTTCCTGGGGATGTTGAGTGTCGCTTTGGATTTTGCATACCAAAGCGCAGTCCAAGTCCCTGATTGGTCCACGTCTTCATTCCTTGCCCTAAGATGTGACTTCAGGATGACCATATGTAGCGACAATGTGGCGCCAAGGATGCTCTTGTTCTATTTTTAGCCCTCGCTGTACCCGCAGGGGTTGGTTTTTCGACCTAAGTGCGTCTTTCTGAATATTCAACTGCCCGTAAAGTTTGCTTGAAATTCACTTGACGCAACAGATACGAAGAGGAAAAGGAGTAGCTTATTGGAATTTGATTCGATTACAACATTTGTTTGATTAAAATGCTTCATTTGATCATACCATGAATTTGGATGCTTGTTGTACTTATTCTGAAATAGAGGAACCAATTCTGTTTGGATGATAATGATTTGAATTGCCTCCGAGTCTCAGAGTAATAAACATAGATAGTAGGAGTATATGTCTTTTTCAGTAAGCAAAATGAACTATCGAGGTTACCAGGTTGAGTTCTATTTACCCTTTTTAATGGTTTCTATTACAAATTCAGCTACACCATTATTCATTTTTTACTTTCGGGATATTTCTACATTTTTTACATTATTGGTAAAGGATTCTATTAACCAAGTGTAGGTATTTTTTTCAAGAATAATATTGACTATTAAAAAAAACGTGGAAACTAGAAGCTTTTGAAAGCTCGTTTATTCATGCGTTAACTGCTGATTATGTGATCGGCTTGAAATTTGAAGGAGCTTTGAATTGTTATTTCAAATCAACAGCCAAAATCACTCCGTCGGTTTGTGGCTACAGAATGGACTAGTTTTTTTGTTAAGGATTAATTCTGAAAATTTGAGTGAAATGAAACAAAAATGTGGAAGAATCATTGAAATATCTCTAGAAATGAAAAAGTTATGGGACTTTGAAGTTGCGCTTGGAAGAATAATTTCATAGTACGTGTAAGTGGCGTGACGTCACACACTAGACGACTGGTATTCGCAGAGTGCTTACGAATTCATTGGTGTACAATCACTTGTGCCGTTCGTGTCGTGTTTTGTTCGTTACACGATGGCTGAAATAACTTACTACATACATACATATGAATTACTTTTTTCTCTTTTTACTTTTTACTCCTCACATAAATATGTTTTGCCATTGATAGACTTTTCAACAACCAGTACTCAACTATAAAATGTTTATTAAACGTTTTTTAAATGAATCATCGTTATAAGTTGAACCATGATGAAGCAAACTCAAAAGTAGATACTTAATTGAAAAGTTTAACTCCTTTTATTTCAGCACTGACATAAGATGGATTGGAAGAAAAAAACTCCATCACTGCGAATATACCTATTTTAGGCAAATTGTCACTTTGTCCTTTCACGAAACCTTCTTCCATTATGGTGACTAAAAACAAAACTCGAGTTAAAACTACACTGTACAACTACAAACGGCGCGAGAGCCTTGGCGCGGCTAAGTATTTAAACGTAGTTTATGGTGTAGCGATCACAGGCAAGTGTCGTGACGTCACAGACCAAAAACGTTCCGCGCTAAAATACGTAAATTCAAATAAAATCTATTTCTCAGTCATTTATTGATGGATTTTCAAATTTTTTTCACTGATTCATCAGTTTTGCTCTAAATTTTATTCTATCGTGTCAAATATAGTATTATCAACATCACTAAACTAGTCCATTGTTGTGTGATTTATTTTCGAAATTCTTCTTGAATTTTCTATAGTTACGCAATCATTCAACAATAAAATGCGGATTATCATCTTGATGGAATCTACAGTTTTGAAATCAGCAAGAAAGCAAAGATATACAGGGTGTTTTAAATTTGTCTGGATACGATTTGTTTTCCGGATACAGGGTGTAAACATTTTTTTTTCAAGTTTTTTTCTCATACCATCTACCTTTCACAACATATTTAACTTAAATTTGATATAGATATTCCAACCCTAAATTTTCATCATGTGCTGATTTTGAATGCAAATCCATAGAGTGATATTTATTCTGGAACAGTGCCTGCTTCTCCCGTCCAAAACTTTTTATGGTGGATCATTGGTGATTTCGAAAAATGAAATAAGAAAATCTGTGGAGAATTGTTTGAAATTTTTTCTCAAAATAAGTAGCAGATATGTCAAAACTACAAGAAACCAAAAAGTGTAGTACTGGATACTACACTTTTTGGTTTCTTGTAGTTTTGACGTATCTGTTTCCCTATTTTGAGGAAAAATTTCAAACAATTCTTTAGTAATCCTCAGGAAAATTCAAATTATTATTTCACAACATATTTAACTTAAATTTGATATAGATATTCCAACCCTAAATTTTCATCATGTGCTGATTTTGAATGCAAATCCATAGAGTGATATTTATTCTGGAACAGTGCCTGCTTCTCCCGTCCAAAACTTTTTATGGTGGATCATTGGTGATTTCGAAAAATGAAATAAGAAAATCTGTGGAGAATTGTTTGAAATTTTTTCTCAAAATAAGTAGCAGATATGTCAAAACTACAAGAAACCAAAAAGTGTAGTACTGGATACTACACTTTTTGGTTTCTTGTAGTTTTGACGTATCTGTTTCCCTATTTTGAGGAAAAATTTCAAACAATTCTTTAGTAATCCTCAGGAAAATTCAAATTATTATAAATAGTATAAGCTATGATGATGAATAAATTAATTATAAACTTTGGTATTTATTTACCTAAGCTGTAGCAAAGATTAATAAAGATTCGATAAACTGGAATAATCATCACAAAGAACTAGGACTACAAGAAACACTCTGTATTACGAAAACAAAGCTTGTGCAAACCCTGTTTTTCTCAAAATTGTCCAAGGAATAACTCATTTTCCTTTTAACCTCCAATTTGGGAGCTCTCTTCCGTAGATAGATATTTACATCTTGTAACAAGTGTTTTTTATTGCATGAAGAAATGAACTACAACTAAGTTCAATACGTTTTATATTTCCTATGCCTAGGAAAATCTATCCCAACTTTCGAAAAATAAAAAATGGAATCAATCTTGTGATATTTGCTAAACAAACATATCGAAAAACGTGGAGGAAATGAAAATTATGAAATTTCCATTTCGCTCGTCGAACTGAAAATAAGTGTAATATCTTTCGGCTCCATCCGCTGCTCTTGAAAAGTTCCAATCAAACGTGCCCTTCAGATATTCCACTCCGGTTCGATTTTTGGCCGTGGAAAATATATCCGAAGGAATGAAGAATATCCATGCGAAATTTTTTCGATGTAATTTATAATCCAATTTGCAGGATGCAGAGCGAGGCTCTGGTCTTCTTGAATATATAATTTATATTCTCTAACTTGATTCAAGTAATACTTAAATGAGATTACCCTCAGCCGGCAGCCGTATTGATTCCGAAAAGCTTCAGCCTGTTCCTATTAATAAATCTGTTTTATACATTGTGGAAGCGGAGGTTTTGTGCAGACAAATAATTATAAGCGTCTGTCAATGAGGCACCAACGAAGTCTTTAGAAATATGTTGAAGCCTTGATGGGGAACTGAGTGGCTCTTTCATGCCAGCATGGTTCGAGCTATATCCTCTGTTATACCTTCCATCATTTTCTTTGCTAATAAGAAATAAAGTTATGAATGGCTTCTTTTACATCTCATTCTGCCTCTCTCATTTCTGGAATTGATACTCGAAATCCAACAAATTCGCATGAAAGGATGAATTCTAAGGATTCTTTTCAACAACGTGACTACTCATTAAATGCTCAACTTTGACAGTGAAGAAGGATGGAGATGTGCAATGAATGAAACTTTTGCCCTAGCGATAGCAATTTTCTTGATTAATTGATCTCAAAACACACTGTTTTGAAAACATTCTGTCAACTTTTTCATCCTAATTCAACTATTTCATGAAAATTCACGAAAGCTGCAAATATCATAGTGGCTAAACTATACTTCTGTATGTAAAACCACTACAATAATGATAACAGCATAAGAGAATTAACGAAAATTAACACAAGCATGCATAAGCTCAACCAACACAATCTTTAAATCTTTACATTCAAGTTGTGCTTGCCTTGATTCGTCAAAAAATATGAATTTAATAAATCATTTCAATCTTGAAAAAAAGAAAAATATAATGTCGTCCAGTTAGCAGCATTATTGAATGTCATTCTCCTGACAAATAATTTTGGAAGTATCAATGAAAGGTGTTATAAGAAGATTCTGTTTCATTCCTGTTCAATTGACTTTTATTCTCGATTTTTGTTATAGTTTTGTAAAATTTCATGATTTTATTGATTTTTGTATTTATTAGAATTTTCCATAAATGAAAACGATTTTTCTCTCCTGAATAATTATTCACCCTAAATCATATATTTCCGGGATGTTTATGAAATTAAAACGCGATGCGTTATATCTCATATCTACTTGTCACAGCCGCATGAACGATAGGCTGAAAATAATACGGTTTCGTTCGGCCCGTAGCGAAAAATTCCGAGAAATTTCAAAAAAGTGAATTCCCTAAATGAGAAGGATTACTCTAATGCATCAACGTCAGGCGAAATGTCCCATACGGTCTATTTTCACGCATGTGAGAACGTTATATCGAGGGCAGATCCATGGCACATCACAGAAAGACGAGTTTTATTAACATACATGTTTCAACTTTAGGGGTAGATATATTCCGGAAACGCTTCCATTGAACGGTAGGCTGTACACTTCGCGAGTTCATTTTGACGCGTTTGCTTTTTTTTATTACGAATAACTTCATATTGAAGAACCTGACTGCGTAAGTTTTGCCGATAAATTTCTCTGTCTAAATTGTGTGAAAACTTCAACGCACATTCACTTGGTGAATATTGCCTATATATACTGTACACGAGATTCCATCGAATTTAGTTGTTTTTACGGATTCTATGCGGTGAAATAATATGTATATTCGGGAAATATTTGGAATCTCATACCGCAACAATATCGGTATATTCGATGCATGGTACATTCAGAAAATTGGGTGTTTTCATCGATGAAATTACTGCGTTAGGCAGAGGATGGAATTTGTCGATAATATGGATTTTCTTCTATGTCAAGAATGTAAAGCTCATGGTGAAATTGTGATAAAATTTACAACAGACGAATTTTCGCCTGGCCTCTATAGAAAACGTGGGTCAGAATTTGCAATAAATGAAATGGGGATAATAATATACAGGGTTAGAACTATTTAGATGGGCACTACAGGGATATCGTAAACCGTTAGTAATACAAGGTGGCTTAAATAACAAAAACGTTGCGTTATTGAGGGATGAATGTGTTGGAGTGAATAGATCTTAAATATCTCCAATGGTTCCCGAGATATTTCGAAAAAAACTAAAAATCGAAATTTTCTTTTTTTTCATTTGTTTTTGGAGATAACTTCACGAAATTTGATTTGTAGCCATTATCCAGTGTAGGATAAGATTATAATGGTGTCTTCAGATCTTCTCTTTTTTCCATTGTTTCAGAGACGCGATAGTCAATTTTTTTTTTATGGACACCATATTGGTTCGCCTTAGGGGGAGATGAGGAAAGAATTACGAATTCAACAATGTATCATACTCTACAAAAATATCTAGTTACGCAAATTTAAACCTCCTTTTTATTTTTTTGTTTGCGTAGTAGGCTGGTGCCAGAATTGTAAAATAACTTGTTAGTTTGTTCAGTTGTTATGTGAAATCATCACTTAAGTTGTGTAAAAATTTGAATCATATTTGATAAGTAAAGTCCTATCAATTACATATTCATGCTGATACATAGCGTACAAATGGTAATGTCTGCTGAAATTGGCGCTTGAGTTTTTTCGAATTATGTAAAACAATTTCTACAGACATTGCCAATTGCGTGATACAAAACTCAAGTGATGACTTCACATAACAACCTCAGAGTAATAAACATAGATATAGGGAGCATATGTCATTTTCAGTGAGCAAATTTAGTCCCCAACATGAACTATCAAATTTGACATGAAGCGCGCGGAAATGAACACATATCAGTGATACGATATTTCACTCAATTCGCGAATTTCTCCACAAAGAAAGCACTTCTTATGTCCTATAGTGAGTCAACTTTCAATATTAACTCAAAATATATTGAAATAAATACCTAAATATATCAGAAATTCAGAAAACAAACTTCAAGCGCGCCAAACGACGTGAAACAACCGATGACACTAGTAGAGCAAAAGTTGACAAACCTTGGATTCCAGCAGATAGATACAGAAAATAATAAATATTCTGCATACTATAAATTCGACAATTAGGAAAAATATCGGATTTAAAATATTCAAATTTGCATATTCAATCGGGAATCACTGAAATAAATATATTTCATTCAATATAATATATACCTTCTAATGATATAGTAAAATTGTGGATTTGAAAATATATCACAATCCGACAAAGTCATCTAACCATGTTGGGGACATGTAAAAATTGCGTATACTTTCTCTTTATATGTTTATTACTCTATGATAACAACTGAACAACTGACACTCTTTTTAGCTCAAATGAAATTGGCAAACATTTTAGTCTCACTATAAAAAGTTAAACTTCTGCTCCTAATGAAACTTTCGAATATTCAATTAAATTGGGTAGAATGGAAGTGTTGTCTTGCTAGGATCACTCCACCCGGTATATCGTCAAATTTTCCACCCGGTATTCGAAGGGTTGAACGGAATGCGTTCAAAAATTGCCTTTTCCCCCGAAAACGTCTAACATTGATCGACGTCTATCCCGTTTTCTGCGGCCTATTTTTCCATATGCCATACAATTCGCTCTACCACCAGAATATTAGAGGCAAGTCTTTTATAACTGTCTCCGTCCCAAGTTTTCCGCCACCTATATCCACATTCTTATATTTATCGGCGTTTTATTTCTTCTCGCTCCACTAGTTATGTTGTTTCGTGTAAATTCTCCTCGGAAATCTTGCCACGCTTGAACGATCATTTCCAACTCAATAACCACTCTTACTCGGGATATTCTACACCGTCGATTCGTGCGAAACATTGTCACCGAAGATCATGACGCCCTGAACATGATGAGATTTCAATACTTCCATAGTATCCTCATCTCAAGCATGTGAAGTATGAAGCAATATAAGTTGTTGACAACTTAATGAATTAAAATGTTGATGGATTTGAGTTTTGTTCACGAAAAATCAGAAAATTCACGTTGTCCTCTTAGGTACAGAGATACATTTGATTACCAAAATATTAAATCGCTCAATAATCTGAAAATTACTTCCGTGGACTCCCATAATTACATTTGCATTCTTTGATAAATTTATATAATGTTTATTTTCAGTTGATATTGTAGGTCTAGGTACTATACTCATTTATAATATCACGAGAGCAAAGACAATATTCGATTATACACCGATTCACGAGACGTAGTTCGCGAAACATCACGAGAGACGAATTACGTCGAGTGATGTCAACTAAGTTGTCCTCTGTAGTTTCCTTGGCTTAATTTTATATAGATTTTTAGATTCTGACGTATACGACTTTCGATTAAATCATAGAATTTGATATCCAAATCATAATTAAAGACTTTTTCTTCAGCCAATGTAACCTTTCTGGTGTTCTTGTAATTCCACACCACTTCAAGAGTAACAACCCATCAAATTTTTGTGAAAGAGTTTGCAAGTGTAAATAACAAATTCTGACTTCTACTGTCAGTTAGATAATATGAAGGGACGGCCATGTTATGGTGGGTTTATGCACTATTCCTAAGAACTAAGAATTGAACGCTAACAAATCAATGAGGGCGTTTAACCTAAGAATTAAGAACTAACACTAGAAAGTTGACCAATTTTTAATGGTGGATTTATGCACCGTAGCTTAGAACTAAGGACTAAGAACTATGAACTAAGAACTAAATCTAAGAATTCACTGGCGTTTATATGCACTCTCTTGTTAGTTCTTAGTTAAGGCATGCGCACGTGCTCGAACTACTTTCTATTTGTTCTATACTTCGATGTTTGACGTTGATATTCACTGTGAAAAAATTAAATTTAATTTTTTCAAATACTCCTAGTACTTTTCATCGATAAATAGGAATAAAGAACATAAAAGAAACTGGTACTCGTTAATATTGAAATTCTATGCGGCGCACGTGTACTTTTATATTTTACCTGAGCCCTTAGTTCTTAGTTAACAGTGGGCCTGCTAGTGTTAGTTCTTAGTTCTTAGGAAACGTGCATAAACGCCCTCATTGATTTGTTAGCGTTCAATTCTTAGGTCTTAGTTCTTAGGTTTAGTCTTAGTTCTTAGGACTGGTGCATAAATCCACCATAACTAAGAACTAAGGGCTGAGGTAAAATATAGAAGTGCGCGTGCGCCGCATAGAATTTCAATATTAACGAGTACCAGTTTCTATCATTTTATGTTCCGTTATTCGTGTTTATCGATGAAAATTATGCGGTGTATCTGAAAAAAAATAAATTTAATTTTTCAACAATCAATATCAATGACAAAAACATCAAAGTATAGAACAAATAGAAAGTAGTTCGAGCAAGTGCGCATGCCTTAACTGAGAATTAACAAGATGTGCATAAACGTCAGTGAATTCTTAGGTTTAGTTCTTAGTTCGTAGTTCTTAGTTCTTAGTTCTTAGGAATGGTGCATAAACCCACCATTAGTGATGAATTCTTTGGTTTTCTGAATTATCAAAATATCTGAAATTCTTCTTATTTTTCAATTCTTAACAAAAGCAGAACTGAATTCCGGTCTTTTCCTGAATCTGAATCTTTCATGAATCAAGCAAAACCGAGAAAAAAGCATCAAAAATGTTTTTGCTGATGAGCAGTAGAGAAGGAAACTTTTGTACACACATAAAATTATATACCTACCTACCTACATAACACACCACCTTTCTGTAGAAAGATTCGACTTTGCTTCCGAAATAGACACTTCTTCATTAGACTCAAATTTAATTCCCTGGCGCATTTTTGTGCACCGTTGTGAAAGAGGATTTGAATAATATAAATCAAGCCATTGTTTTGCATGCATAATATATTTCTCATCGAAGAACAATGTTCCATCAATACACGAACACGTTTTAATCCATTTTTCAAACAACAACAAATGTAGCGTCACTTAACCTTCAAAATCTCGGTCGAAATTCAACTAAATTTTGACATACATTCTTTGAAGCTTAGTAATGAAGAGAAAAAAGTATGCAACTGGCGGTGCCATCTGTGCGCCAGACTTAGGAACTACGAAAAATTTGAGAGGAATTTCAGTTCCTGAGAACAAAATTCCATTGAATAATGATTTATCTCGAGTTTGACTTGCATATAAACATCGCGTTTAAACTTCTGTCGAACTTTCTGAAGAGTCTGTATGCACATTCATTTCCAGTCTCCTTGAATGAAATTAACGCTAATTGTGATAGTTTAGTTTCGAACTAACTCCGCCAAAACATTTTAACTCCGTTCAAGTTTCGAGTTTGGATAAAATGAAATTTCAATCTATTTCCATCAATTGTATTTCATGAAGAGAGGAAAATTGCGAACAACTAATGACTCACAACATCAGGCAATCTTCCAACATAACAGATTCCTGACGAATGTTGAACAAATGACCTAGCATCGGTCAAAACACTTTGATAAAGAAATATTTGGATAATTAATGTCAGAAAACGTTTATTTATTTTTTTCTGCCCGTGAACGTCACAGAATAATAACTTATGATAAAAAATAAGATAATGGTTGGTTGTGTAGCTTATGAATGTAGAAGAAAAAAATATAACAGGCCAATTCAAAATTCCCCGGTCTACCATAATAAAACATTTTTTTGGCAAAATTCGATTTTATTATTCAACATAGTTGCCTTCGAGGGCGAAACAGCTATTATAGCGATCCTCCAACTTTTTGATACTATTTTTGTAGTACGATTTTTCTTTCGCTTCAAAATAGGCCTCAGTCTCGGCGATTTCTTCTTCATTGGCGCTAAATTTCTTTCCAGCGAGCATTCTTTTGAGGTCTGAAAACAGGAAATAGTCACTGAGGGCCAGATCTGGCGAATACGGTGGATGCAGAAGCAATTCGAAGCCCCATTCATGCAATTTTGCCATTGTTTCCATTGATTTGTGACACGGCGCATTGTCTTGATGAAACAGCACCTTTTTTTCTTCAAATGGGGTCGTTTTTTAACAATTTCATCCTTTAAACGATCCAATAACGCTACATAATAATCGCTGTTGATGGTGTTGCCCTTTTGGAGGTAATCAATGAATATTATACCTTGCGCATCCCAGAATACTGATGCCATAACCTTGCCAGCTGACTGTTGTGTTTTTCCTCGCTTTGTATTCGGTTCATCGCGTGCAGTCCACTTGGCTGACTGTCGATTGGACTCCGGAGTGAAATGATGGAGTCATGTTTCATCCGTTGTGACATATCGACGCAAAAATTCAGGTTTATTGCACTTAAACTGCTTCAAACACTGCTCAGACTCATTAACATGCTGTTGCTTTTGATCGATTGACAGCTCACGCGGCACCAATTTTGCACACAGCTGTCTCATATACTAATATTCGTGAATGATATGATGTACACGTTCAGATGATATCTTCACAATGTCTGCTATCTCGATCAACTTCAGTTTACGATCATTCAAAATTATTATGTGATTTTTTTGATTTTTTCGTCGGTAACAGCCTCTCTTTGGCGTCCACTGCGTCCGCCGTCTTCGGTGCTCATTTCACCACGTTTAAACTTAGCATACCAATCAATGATGGTTGATTTTCCTGGTGCAGATCATGGAAACTCTTCATCAAGCCAAGAATTTGCTTCAACTGAATTTTTTCCCTTCAAAACGCAATATTTTATCAGCTCACGATTTTTTTTTCTTTTTTCAAATAACAAAAGTAGCTACACTCACAACGCAATATCTCACAAACTTACGGTAGGACTGCTGTCAAATTTTGACACGTATCGTTTGAAGGGTGGTATCAACTAAAAATCATATGGATTTAATACTAGCATCGCCATCTGTGCATCAGACCGGGGATTTTTCAACTGGCCTTATATCATTCGTTATCCGATATTTCAGCACCAATTTCATCCGATTTTGATGAAATTTGGTCAGAAGTATCCGATTTGGGTCATAAGTGGTCCCATAGAAATTTCAAGTTATTGAGTAATGTGATGCGCGTTTTGCATGCGCAAATATTCTATTTAAATGGAAAGACGAGGTTCCTTTTCCTCAAAAATAAATTATATTATATTATAGGGCTAAATCTCGCCCTATAATATACAGAGAGGGCCATTGAAAACGAAACAGCGGCTCTGTAAGTCGGCAGAACCGAGTTATATAAAAACGCTCGGACACGTCAACAACATTTTCGAGGGGGACATCGTTCGCGATGAAATTCACCCGAAATATATTCCATCCCTCGGAGCTGTGACCGCCACCCCTAAATTTTTAAATGGCACCATATGGCAAGTGATACCTCATTTGAAAGGAAGTTTCCTTCTTAATATCAAACAACAAAAATAAATTAATTCTAGCGAATCGTTTTTGAGATGGAACTTGAAGTTGGGAAATAACTTTTTATTCACTCAATCGTTACCATGAAGAGCACTTGAAATTTCAACAAGTTTTTAGATAGAATGTTTCCTGGAACTTGGATTGGAAGAATAGGCGCTATAGGGTGGCCAGCCAGATCTCCAGATTTAACCCCACTCGACTTTTTCCTGTGGAGTCACTTGAAAAACAAAATCTATGCAACCGAACCAGAATATCTGGAAGATTTACGACGTAATATTATTGAAGAATGACGTCGAATAACGCCGGAAATGCTACGAAATGTGAGGTCTCATTTTGAACAGAACTTGTACTATTGTATGGAAATGGGTGGTAAACAGTTAGATCATTTAATTCCTTGACAATGATAATTATCTTGTTGTTGCAATGTTAGATCTTATTTTTATTGATTGAGTGAATAAAAAGTTATTTCCCAACTTCAAGTTCCTATATCTCGAAAACGAATCGATAGAATTAATTTATTTTTATTGTTTGATATTAAGAAGGAAACTACCTTCCAAATGAGGTATCACTTGCCATATGGTGCCATTTAAAAATTTAGGGGTGGCGGTCACAGCTCCGAGGGATGGAATGTATTTCGGGTGAATTTCATCGCGAACGATGTCCCCCTCGAAAATGTTGTTGACGTGTCCGAGCGTTTTTATATAACTCGGTTCTGCCGACTTACAGAGCCACTGTTTCGTTTTCAATGGCCCTCTCTGTATAGTCATTTTATAGTGATTTGTATCAATAAAGAACATTATTATATGTCCAGAAAAGACATTGTGTTCAAGTATCACGAAGTTCATTTTCATAGCTGGAAATTTTGTGATCACTTTCAAAATAAAACAAATTTTTCAGACCATTCAAAAAAAAGCTTCGATCCGTGTCTGTCCGCCTATGTGTAAAAGTACAAAATTTAATGAAATTACGTTATTCCGTCAAAGTAGAGTAGAACAATTAAAAATAGTAGTATTCAATCTCGTTGAGAGCTGCATAAAGTACAAAGCGGAACGGATAGTTGTTTTTCAACTCTAAAAATCGCGTGATTTTTATAATATGACAGGGTTGTGCCTGAAAACTTCCACGTCCGTTGTTGGGTAATAAACTAATGGGTTTGATGTGAACGCCAACACTCAAGTCCCGATGTTGTAGTTGAACGCTGTGAAAAGCGAGGTTCTGCGAGAGTTTTCCTATTAGTATCATGCAATAGTTCGCGTGAAGACCAATTCAGGATGAAAAATTGTCCACCCGACCTAGAATGAGCAATTGAATAGGTAATAACGATTTTTTTCAACGGTGGGAATGAAGCAAATATAAAACATCGCAGTTAATCTAGAAATTTATTTTTTCCATGACTATTTACATTTTATATCTGTTGAGTGGTCAAAAAATATAACCTACTAAGAAATTACTCACATGAGTACTTTTTCCCGGACACATACAGGGTGTTTAAAAAAGATGCGGCAATATTGAAGGGGGTGATTGCCAAGTTCTATTGTGACTGGAGTCGAAAAATGGGTTTATTACGGTAATCACAAGCGTAGAAAATCATGGGGACATGCTTCCACTTCGACGGCCAAACCGAATATTCACGGTTACAAGTTTATACCCAATATTTGGTGGGACCAGCTCGGCGTAGTGTATTATGAGTTGTTAAAACTGACTGAAAAAATCACAGACAATCGTACTCGAACGCAATTAAGCTTGAGCCGAGTATTGAAAGACAAACGGCCGCAATACAACGAGAGACATAATAATAGTATGTTCTAAACCAAGTTGCAGAATGGGCTCCTATTCCAACACGAATGCGAAATTCGAAAACGAGCGACGAAGGAGCGAGTTTTGGAACGCATGAGTGTTGGAATTGCCTTCTGCAACGAGTATTAGACGATATTTTCTCTATGCAATGAATGAAATGCAATGAAAAATTCAGATCATATATCCTAGTGACATTTGTATTGTATCTTGGCAGTTGGTGTGACTGTTACGAAAATTGACAGATTACGGAATTTCAATTTGAATCGTATGTTTCGAATTTTGAAAAAATTTATAATTACGCATTGAATTCGTGAATTATGTCTGACGAAATCCATTTAACACCAACAGAATTGAGAGAAATTGCGAATAATATCGCAAATCATTTCACTAAATCCAAATTATATTATATTGACAACAATTGACGTCTGTTGAATTTTGATAGTATTGGAAGTCTGACGTCTGTGTAGACAACCACAAAACGAAAAATATAACTAAAAACAATGCTGTAATGAGTTCATTACAGCACTGTTTTTAGAACTGTAATGAACTCATAACGATACTGAAATAGAGAAAGTGATTTTAAAGCATGACAATGCTCGACTCCATGTTACTAAAGTGGTCAAGACATACTCTGAAATGGGAACCTCATCCGCCGTTTTCTCCAGACTTTGTTTCCTCCGACTATCACTTGATTCGATCAATGGCACACGGCTTGGCTGACCAGCACTTCCAGTGTTATGAAGAAGTAAAAAATTGGATCGACTCGTGGATTGCTTCTAAATATGACCTGTTTCTCCGAAGCGGTATTCGTACGATGCCCGAAAGATGGGATAAAGTATTGGCCAGCGATTAACAATAATTTGAATCATAAACGTATAACCAGTTTTTTACAATAAAGCCTCGAATTTGGGAAAAAAAAATAAAAATCATTTTTGAAATGAAATTAGACGAGTTTCTACTGGAGAGTACCGTGAAAAACTCGTTCGAAATAGCTATTTATAATACAAGTGCAGAAGGCATTGATATTCTTCCACGAGTTCAAAATTCAAAAACGAGCCACGAAGTGGCGAGTTTTGGAATGAACGAGTGGTAGAATGAGCCTTCTGTACGAGTATAATACATTATTTTCTCTAATTCATTGCATTTTCATTGAAATTGATGAAATATTTCCATGAATATAATTTAGTGATTTTTGCATTGAAAAAATGCAAGTTGGCAGAACTGATTTCTTTAAGGCAAATTGATGAATTGACGTCGTGGCGGAAAGTTCAGAGTACCAACATAGAATAATGAAATATAACCATGAAAACTGTGCGTTTCTGATATATTCTCGCACGATTTTGTTCTACAAGATGTGGAAGAATGAACGGAATAACCACAGAATTAGAGAATAGTATATTCTAAAATAAGTTGCAGAATGGGCTTCCATTCCAACACGAATGCGAAATTCGAAAACGAGCGACGAAGGAGCGAGTTTTGGAACGCATGAGTGTTGGAATTGCCTTCTGCAACGAGTATTAGACGATATTTTCTCTATTTCAGTCGAGTTTTGCGAAATATTGTCGAAATTCAATGAAAAATTCAGATTATATATCCTAGTGACTTTTGTATTGTATCTTGGCTGTTGGTGTGACTGTTAAGAAAATTGACAGATTACGGAATTTGAATATGAATCGTATGTTTCGAATTTAGACATAATTTACAATTACACATTAAATTCGTGAATTATGTCTGACGAAATCGATTTAACACTACCAGAATTATGAGAATTTGCGAATATGTAGCAAATCATTTCTCTATACCCCCAAATTATATTATATTGACAATTATTGACGTTTGTTGAAATTTGATAGGATTGGAAGTCAGCATAGACAACCACAAAACGAAAAATATATCTGAAAACGATGCTGTAATGAGTTCATTACAGCACTGTTTTTTAGAACTGTAATGAACTCATTACGATACAGAAATAGAGAAATATTTTTACCCACTCGTTCGACTAGTTGATCTCGACTTAAGCTTAGTTTATAGTTTTGCCTTGCTCGTGTGCAAATAGTTGTTTTCAAATAGTGTTGTTTGATATGATTTCTATTTCAAACAAAAATATGTAGGTATTCATCAGCTATAAAAAAATAATTAAAATACAGCATTCTACCTTGGTGCTATAGAGAGAAAGTGATTCATGATACTCGTCGTAAATTTTATTGCCCTGGTAAAAATTTATCATTACACTTTCGGTAAATGATAAAGTATTCCAGTTGAATTGATTCGGACTGATGGCATCACAAACGGAATATTTTGACATTAATTTCGTTCGAGTAGGGCAGTAGCAGAGTTGTGTGAAACGAATCTGTATTTATTGTCATGCCGAAAATGTTTCCGTTGTGGTTTCAACTGAAAAATGTGGAAGCTTTCGGCTGTTTTTGACGTTATTACTGTTGGATATCATTTTCGATGTGAAACATGAACTATTGCCGATAGACCGCGAACATTTGTGGCAACGTATCGGAGTTGAAACTGAATGTAAAATAAACTTCATCATCAAAATTCGAGATGGATTGCTGAACATGAAATTATGGAACAAGCATTGTATGGGATAATTTTCCAGATGTAAAATGAGCCCCTTCAATGCTTTTGTAACGCAAAATGGAATATGGTTAGCTATGGCGTTTTTTTTACCTACTAAAACAATAGTTATTTATTATACAAGGGAAAAAAGTATTAGATTTTAGCTCAAGGTTATGTTGCCGAGAGCTAAAATCTAATATTTTTCTTGTGTATAATACACTATTTTTTTCTGTGATAGGAAAAACGACAATTTAATAGTGAAAGAACATATTATTACAATATATTAAAGTCAGAATGTTATCGATATGAAATTTGAATTTTTAAACTAGTAGCTGCAATTAGACATGCATTGCTAAGGGAAACTTCAAAGTAATCAAATATCTGTCAATTTAATTTTGTGATTTGTTTCAAAAATTTGCGAACTCAGTAATAATTGTTTAGTAGTTATTTTGTTGAATAATATAAAGTTGAAAATAATTCTGATTCCGAGTTTTCTCTGACTCCACCGGAGTTGATAGAAGCAGCGCAAGTAGCGTCACGAAAATTATTGCCAGCTAAATCGCGGAAAATTTACGAAACCGCGTATTCAAGATTTATGGAATGGAAAATGAAAAAGACATGCAATTCTTTCTCGGAGACAGTGATATTGGCTTATTTTTAGGAACTGGCACCATAAAAAAATCCATCAATAGTATGGTCGAATTATTATTATTCCTTCATTTATATGTAGATAAATATATATCCGGGAAAAAAGTACTCACTTTTTTCCCGGGGAAAAAAGTAATTTTGTGAAAAATCATATTTTGTTACCTATCAACAGAGATAAAATGTCAATTTTTTTTCCCGTCACAGAAAAAAAATATCAATGTGTTCATATCATCAGAACCATATCAATTCAAGAAGAGTATTTGCAAATGTCTCATATAACCCTAACAGCAGATCCAATCGGTTTGATATTTTGTGTGTTTAATAAGACCATTTCAATATTTTCGCAAAATTTGATGTCTTGATAGCGGTACCAGAACCATAAAAACATAAAGAAGAATATATTATCGATTGTTTTGATGAACCAATAGAATCCGTAATCCCATAGTTACGGCGTATTGATAAGTGGATATACCCTTGACGACAAAGTATAATCTTTTTGGTGTTTCGCCTCCTACCATATTGGGATCATTTCCATATTAACATTTTGGACGTTCTCCAAAAAAATAAAAGTCAAGCGAAGTGAAATGTCATTGAATTATCTAAATGCAGTGCTTTGGTTTCAGTTAATGAAATTATTCCTTATAAAATAGTAACGAATACCAACTGGAGCATAGACAATATATTTCGATTATACGAACCTCTTCTCTCGATGTAGTTCGCGAAACAACATTCGAGCTGCGCTCTCGTGATGTTTCGCGAACTACGTATTGTGAATCGGTGTATAATCGAATATTGTCTATGCTCTTGTGATATTATAACTGAAAATATAACACCCACAAATATTACCACAAAACCGACAAAGTTAAGATTTTAAGTGTAATTTCAAGTTACGTACAAAATTTCTAGCTGACATACCTATCATCGGAACCATACAACATTCAAAAAGAATATACCTAACATTTCTGTAATATTTTACATGTAAATATAGAATAACCATTTAAAGCTTCCTGCGAAATATGCTTCATTGTAGCAGAACATCGTATTGACTATGTATTAGACAAATCTATAATAAAAACCCATATAAAAACAGAGGAAAGAACTGAGGTAAAGTCAGAAACTTTCGATTGGACGATTATTTGAATCCATATTGAGGTAATTTTTTCAGATAATATCAAATGAACTTTCAAACCTACTGCTTGATCATGTTTACAAATTGATGTTTGCTATTCGAGCGACGATCGACTTTTTCTAATACTGTAGATTTTTGCTTCAATGAATTCAGTCTTCAGAACAAAAATATTCCTGAAATCTTTATCGCATCAGGGTTCAGTCCTCGTTTATACCATCCAATTTCGAATTCGGGCTTTCATCAAAACAGTTTAATCTATAATGAAAATTCAATGTGAAACGTCAATCAATGGCGTTTTCATTCGAGAAAGTGAAAGTTTGATGAAAAATTGAATCAACCGGGAGTTCAGGGTTATTGGTTTAATAAAAGTTCATTTCGAATTCAGATACGCTGTCAGACTGAAAATCATCTACCATCGCAACTTTTTCGACTTGTTTTCCAGTCGAGTTCATCTAATTGAAGCCGAACAATAAAAATTGAAACACGGGAGATGCATCCACAGCGAAGTGTCTGTGAAATTGGAAAGTAGGAGGAGGTCTGAAAAGTTGGGATTGTTTTAACTCCAACTTTCGAAGAATTAACGGGTTCGATTCTTGTTGGGAACAATGACTGAGCTACTGCACTTTCGAAGAATAGTTTGAGCAAAAGAAGAATACGAAATGACCGACCCTCTCGCAACACTAGAGTCTATAAAATCATAAACTCAAACCCCAAAG
Organism: Harmonia axyridis; assembly: GCF_914767665.1. Classification (NCBI taxonomy): domain Eukaryota; kingdom Metazoa; phylum Arthropoda; class Insecta; order Coleoptera; family Coccinellidae; genus Harmonia; species Harmonia axyridis. The sequence continues at coordinate 16,087,397 of NC_059502.1, read as the reverse complement.
TGCATGCAGTATTTGATCGAAGTCTATTAATTTTTCGTGATCTTTGAGAATAGAAAAGGAAAGATTTTATTGGTAATTAATAATTAAACAATTTTCAGAAATGTGATATAGCAATACATTTTGATATTCAAAGTACTGAGCTCAGATATCATCGATTCTAAGATGGTATTGGAGTGCCGAAGAAAGTTCAATGAGATAGGCAAGAACAACAAGGTCTTTTCAGCCTGGGTTCCCAATCACTCGGGAATTAGGGAAAATGAAGAGGCCAACACTTGACAGAAAAAGAGCACAAACTCCTTTCATCGGCCCAGGACCTTTCTGTGGTATAGGCAAAGGTACCTACAAGAAAGAGTTTCAGGAGAAGTAAAACACCGAAAGAGAAACACTCTGGCGCAATCATCCTGGTTTGGATCATTCCAAAAAGTTTTTTCGAAACTTTGACATTGCGAGATCCAAAAAGTATCTGGATCTTCGCAAGAATATGGATTTCTCACAGAGCATTGTCGCCTTAAGAAATACCTCATGAGAATGGGTCTAGCGAAAAATGACCAGTGCAGATTCTGTGGGGATGAGCAAGAAACTCCATATCACCTGGTGATGGAACGCCTCGATATCACTAGCCAACGCAAAATCTGCTTTGGGCAAGAAACTTGTGCAAGTGAGGAAGTAGCCTCCTTGAAACCATCCCAGATACTGGAGTTCATTAGAACTCTGGAACTGGAAGGCGAGCTGTAGATCACGTTATGGAGAGAATAGCTCTGTTGGGGGGCAGTGAAACGGAAACTCTTCAATTAAATCTTAAACTTAAATTGCTCTCATTCAAAAATGGGTGAAAAGGTTTGAGAAGATCGGTTCAACACAAAGCAAACCAAAACCTGGGCGCTCAAGGTTATTGAGAACGGATGATAACGTGGAACGGGTCAATAGATTTGTTCGTGATGATCCCGACCTTTCTATTCGGAAGCGTGCAAGTTTTTTGAATGTGCATAGATCATTGCTTCACCGCATCTAAAGATCTAAAGCTGATGAACATGGTTCCAGCAGGATGGAGCAACATCACATGCGTCTAATGTATTGCTCCCAATCAATCTCCAACAGAAAAGGCCGCACTGACCTCCCAGAGTCCTGATTTGATGCCTGTGGACTTTGGCTGTGGGGTGATCCTTAAATATGAAGTTAACGGTAGTAAAACAACATTCCTAGCCCAATTAAAAGAAAATATTCGACCTGAAATGAGTGCCATCATGGAGCATACTTGCCAAGTCATTATCAAGAATTTTTTAGTATCAGATTGAATAAGTGTTCTGAAAGCGAGGATAGACATTTGGATATTTTTAAGAATTAATTTCCTAAATAGTGTATTCTTATAATCGATAGACATTGTATAGATTTTTTTTTTAATCGCTCTTTCACATATTTCTGTTTTATGAGCAGTTTGCATCAACAAGAAGTTATAGAAATATTGACTTCCATTCAATCATATTTTATTGCAGGAAATGTCGAAATTAGCAACAAAACAATAAATGCAATGGAAGACAAATGTTAATGACTCACGTTTATACTTCAAATCATCGAGTTCATTTATCTGTTTTTTTTTTTATTTATTTTTTTTGTCAGTTTGATGTATATCGTCCTCAAATGACTAATCTATCAGGATGTGGATAAATAACACATATTGATTTTAAATAGCCCATTCATACTTTCAAATAGCCTTCCTTCTTTAATAATGAAATTATAATACGTATTCATCACCATCTTAAATGAAGTTGGAACGTTCCATCGAATTATCTGGTATTTTCCGCTAGAGACCTCCATTCAGCTTTCCTTTCTTGATTAACAAACTTATTAAGTGTTCCTAAAACACTGACAAACCACTCAAAATATTTATTAATTCGGAATCAAATTACTCGGGAGTACTTAAACCTTCATCGGAATATCATGACAAGTCATCCGAAGCATACTACGATGAAGATCATCTTTCCGTTTATACGCTTCGTTCAGCGAAGCCTGGGAAGGTAAAATAATATTCGGGGGAATTTGTCATCGAGAAAACATCCTCAGCTATTCTATATTCAATTAGCCAGAATCAATTTCACGCAGAAATTGAGATCTGGAGTTCTATAGGGAAATTAGAAACCAATTTAGGGAGACTTTTTCGATTTTAGTTTATTTTGAGGGTCTTCAATCGATATGAATTTTCTGTTTCAGATTTCCCAGGAGTAATTTGGGGATCTATGTATGAATATTGCGAATTAAGCTCAGGTATTTGTTCGGACCATGAAACGTAACAAATGAATATCGAGTGGGTTGTCAATTCCTACACAACAAGGACAGAAACGAACTGATGAAGAGAATGAAGATGAACTATGTGGGTTGTGCAAAATGTTGAAGGATCGATCAACCCGTTGATTTTAGTTTGAAATCTAAGGTCAAACCAGAATTGAACACATAAATATATATCATATATTAATTAATTGAATAAATATCATATCATGACAATCGCCACAATAAAAATTTGGCGAAACTCACAACTTGGTTTTTTTTATTTCAGATTTGAACATACTATGTACTTTTTTCTTTATTTTGCCTTGTCTTATACTTTTGAATGTCTTAGGAGATGAATGAAGCTTAATTTTATTATATCATATTATTATTATTTATTTATAATCTATTTTTCTAGTCGAAGACATATCATTTCGTTGTAAAATCATTCTGTTGACCTTCGTTGTTTTAGGCAATCGAAGCTACATCGTTTCAACCGTACCCAGTCTTCCCTACAAACTGATTGTTTAATCATTATTTCAAAATATTTGTCATTACTGTCATTACTGATATGTCCAAAACTAACTACCGAAACAATTATTGACGATTCTGCAGAAAAAGGTTAGATTCTATTGCCATTAAAAAATTCCAAATTGAAAGTTCCTATTCAAAACTTAAGACGCTACCCCTGAAAAAAATTTCAACTCTTCAATCCCAATCAGGACAAATAAATTATATGGTATTATAAATACATGATGAACGATGAACGCAACTATGCAATAATATGCATATAGAAAATTTTATAATTTAATTATTTTTTGGCACATTTTGAGTTTGTTATATATTAGATTGTTCATTGTTGTTCAATCGGCCTGAGATTTTATGTTTCAGTTACTAGTTCAATGCAAGTTAATTTTCATTTTGAGCTGCTTCAAAGTGTCCTCCAAATTATTATTACCTTTTGAAATTGAGGTAAAATTTTTTACATATTTATAATTTAGAAAAATTGAATTAATAAGCTAACGCTTACTGAATTTTACTTCTTGAGTGTTTATATAATTGTAATCACAAAGGGATAAAAATCAGCTATTACAACGTATTACATTATAACTTTTTGATGCTTCAATAATTAATTTGAAAAAAAAATTCTATTACAAAATTCATTTTCCACATGAATTTGTTGAAAAATTTAAGAAAGCTGCCGTCAAATGTAATCATACCAACAGAAAATCAGATTAATATCAAATAAAATCTTGTGATAATTATCTTTTTTTTTCAAATTTTTCTTATCTCTAGTGTTTTAAACTTCAATAGTCAGTAATTTGGGAAGAAGAGAATCAAAATTTCAAATTGAAAACCCCATGTAATATTTGCTGAAGAGCCATTTTATAACTCTGCATGAATTTACCTGTATACGGAGTTCAAGAAACCTGTGTTGAAAAACAATTGAAATTGTTGAAACTCAAAAATTCCTAATAGAAAATCAAATAGAAACAAGCCAAAATTATATTTCATCTTCAACAATTTGGAACTCCACTTAGTACTCACACTCTCAAGGACGCATCTTCTTGAAGAAAGCTTATTCACAATTCCCACCTGTTGCGAAGTAACAATAGATGTGTGGTGCACCTGCTTCAGCTAAATGTTGGTTGGTAATTATAGCATTTTTACGGAGAGCAGTAATGGACTTAGACGTCCAGCACAAAATCGAAACTTTTAAATTTGTGAAATGAGGAAAGCACTGAAGTGAAGTCAGAAACTTTTGAACGCTCGTTCATTAATGCGCCAATTGCGCCCTTGGAGACCACCTAACTGTATTTTGATATATTTGGTGTCCAAAGGCGAAATTGGCGCATGCATGAATGAATGCTGAAAAGCTTTCGATTATCAGCTTGAAAATGTTATATCTATAATAATGATTGATTGGGTGTTTATTTTACAATAGTTTTCTTGGATTTTCTATGGTTTCGATGTATATCAGCTTGGAATTTTGTGAACTGATGCTCCAATGGAATTTTGCTCTAGAGACCATTGATTTATATGAGGTTTTCACTATTATTCATTTCAAATAGTTGGTCATTACGGATAGTCCTTATTTATAAGTTTTTTTTGAAATGGAAAAAAATTAGATGAACTTTATGTTGAAGAATAAATATATGCATGATATAACTTTCCGTACCATAAAATCTTTTTTCGAGGATTTTATGAATAAAAATATCATCAACATGTCAAAGACGTATAAACTTTTTTTGAATTCTTAGATTTGGAATTTCCTTTTGAAAAGGACGGTGAGTCAGAGGAACATTTGAGATTGCTTCACTTATCCTGAAAATTGATAGGATCTCAAAAACGCTCTGGGTAGAGGAATAGTTCAACTTTGGCAGATCACAAGAATGCCAAGGGGTGAAAACTCTTCTTAACCACGGTATTTGAAATTCGAACCTACCCTACATATTCCAAGTTTCTATGTCCGTCCGTTCGAAAGTCAGTCATGGTATATAGAACGGATGGACGGACAGAATCGAATTTGAGAGTTAATTCGTAATCGACAAACCTTAATGTTTCAGATGATTCCTTGTACAAAATTAGAAAACTATACACCTTGTAAGGAAATGATAAAGCGAACTATTCAGGGAACGAACGCACAAAATTACACGAAGCGTTCGAAGGAAGCACACCTGAAAATGGATGGCTGCATTGGCAGCATATTCTTCAAATTCGATAACGAGATTCGGACCAAGGGCGTAGATCTTCTTTTTTTTTCATGAGGGGGGTAATCGAAAACAAATTTTTCGACTTCAACATTTTCTCATATCTGTAGTGTGAGAAACAAAGTTTTGATAACGAAGTTTGAACCAAAAATTACCCGAAATAATAGCAAAGATTCGATTGTTGCTACCTTATACAGGGTGATCCTAAATTGGAAGTAGGAAGAGATTTGAATAATTTGAAGATTAAAATGTCCTATACACAGGCCCGCAAACGCTTTGTTTTCGATATACAGGGTGTTTCTTGTAGTCCTACTTTTTTGTGGTGTTTATAACAGGTTATCGAATCTTTATTGTCTTCGCTACAGATCAGATGAAATAAGTCAATCAAAACTTATAATTAATTTATTCATCACATTTTACTATTATCTTATAATAATTTGAATTTTCCTGAGGATTACTGAAGAATTGTTTGACAAGAACCGACAAGACACCAAAAAGTGTAATACTGAATCAGATTTTTTTTTTATTTTTTTTAAACTACCATAGTTTCACGAAAAAAAAATTCTGGAAAGAAGTGAGTGAAGTTCTGGAAAGAAGTGAGCCCTCTTCCAGAAAAAATATCACCCTGTAGAATCGCATTCAAAATTAACAATAATATCACATGATGAAAACTTTAAATTGGAATATCTATGCCAAATTTGAGTTAAGTGTCTTGGAAGGGAAGATGCTATGAGAAAAAAACTTGAACTTTAACATCTGAATCTCGAAAACAAATCGTTTTCAATTTAGGAACACCCAATTCAAAACTGGTGTCTTCTCAGATGAATTGTAATTTGAATGAAACACATTAAGTTGTAAAACAAAGCATAGACAATTTTTCGATGCGAATAACTCAGTTCAGTTCTTTGATAACTGGAGTATTAAAGTTTTGGGACGATAATGATACAAAACATCGAAAACAATGGTTAAGTGTGTCCCGATGACGAATGCAAAAATTACAGATGGCAAAACAAGGGGAACGCCGACAAAGTGACTAGATAAAGGAAAATAATAAACCTCGGCATAGACGTTTTCGTAGTGTGATAAAAGTACTCATCTTGAAAGCGATACTGAACTCATAAAACGTGAAAGGGTCCGATCTTTTACTGCCATGTCGATTTGAAGAAAAGATTATTGGTACATTTCATGGAAAAATTTTCGTTTTTTGTCTTTGAGAGAATTCTCAAATTTTATATTTTCGAAATCTTGGGGGGTAAGCACCCCCATATTTTTACGCCCCTGATTTTAACTTTGCATTCACAAGCCGGTAAAACGAAAGAGAAACAGCCACTTAGGTAATTCATCATTTTCAACTCAGAAAACATAAGAAGCTGGCAGTGAAATGTTTCAAGGTTCAGGAAATACCCTGACGCAATAAATTGATGCGAGTTAATGGGAAGTGGGAGCTCTAAAAGCTATTATTCCGATCCGGACCTGCATTCGGCCCTTTCTGGAAATACGAACGTCCGGAACTGGTGTCTTTCAGCGAGCTGTACTTCCTGTTGGGGATGATACTGTCAGTGTATTCTTTCCTGTCTCGCTGACCTCACATTGTCTGTTTGAAAGCAAGGGTTTTACGTTATAGACTCCTCTGCTTTGTTTTTAATATTTTTCGTCCTGAGCGTCAACTTTTTCCATTGTGCGATGTGCCATTATAATTTCGATATGACATTTTTTACTTTTATTATGATTTCTCTTCAGATAACTTTTGTTTGGAGAATAAACAAATGTGAAATACAAAAAAGGTCCTTCATACAAAATAATGGTTTCTATTCAAGTAACGCGTAGAAAAAATTCGGGAAAAGAAGTGTCCAGAGCTTTTGAACGCTCGCTCATTCATGTGCACAAACGTAATGGGTGTCCCAAATTAGTTTTCTAGTGAAGGGATCAGAATCTTTTTGAGCTAGAAAAAATGAATAGCACATTTTTAGGCTTAATTTCTGAGAGAATTAATCTCACCTCACAAATCCAACTATTTTCAAGCTACAGAAAAAATTGGAATATGGCGAAAAATGGAAAGTTCTCTCAACTTCTTTATTACTGGCGCTGTGAACATTAAAAAAACATTCTAGACATTTTGTTCAGTAGAATCTATTGGTTTAATAATTTGTTTTTCATTGCAATCAGTATATAATACAAACTTGTGTTTTTTTAAATGTTAACCATAAACCATGGCCGTTCAGGTTGTGGCATTTTATAAAATAACAATGAATTACGCTAAATTTCATAATTTTTGATAGTGTAAGTATTTTTTTGATAGTGGATTCAAGGATTGTAATGAATTCCTGCAATAAAATGTAATAACGATTATTTTTTTTGCTTCCAGGGTGGGGCAGCTGCCCTCCCCTACCCCTTGCTCGGTACACCCATATGTTACAACATTTTTTTTTTTTAATATTCCATAATTAGAATTTGGTATAGGAGTAAACTAAACTGCACTGGATAATTGTTTATATTTCAATGTTTTTATCAAGTCTCTCCTATGTAAGACTCATCAGAAGCTTACAATGCATCCCTGAGGAGGTGAAGAACTTAAAAAATTTCAGACTTTTTTCCAGGAAACTAAAACAATTGATAAGATCAAATAAAGACCTTTTCCAGATTACCTAAAAGACAAAAAAAAGTCATTATACCCTGCTCTTTAGTAAATTCTTTCATATGAATTGTCTGAACCAACAAAGTTGTACTAATCAGGCACAAATCAACTCCCCGGGAGTTAGGTGCAATAAATTATTATTGCAAAAATTTTTGTATAGAGTTCTGTAAATGTTGAAGTCGTTCGATAAAATGTATTGTATTGTATGTAGGCTTTGTCACTGTGTCCGATTGTCACTTCAGATACACCCTATTGATTATTCGTCCAATTAGAACAATATTTCCATGAGCTTAAGCAGATTCAAGTTTGCAATACAACCCCAAATATAAAACCAACACAGAATTTTCTATACACAATAATTATATCAGTCCTGTTAGCTCGAGAGTATAATCCCCAAATATTTTGAGGATTCGAAATGTACAAATTGAGTACTTCAATCCAAAAAACTAATCATTTTTTGCAAAGATGTTTGAAATGGTTATTTTGCTCTAAAAAAGTACTACTACTTCTGAGATTTCTTAATGTTTTTCTTTTTCATAAGTTACCACCCACTATTCTGACAATTCGATTTGATTTATTTTTTATTATCTTCAAGTAAATATTCTTGGTCTCATTTAAAATATTTGTATGTTGTAAGGAAGGTTGACAAAAAGATATGATCATTCTCTGCACTATTTGTCCTAATTTATGTATCACATATTCCAGGAAAAAAAGAGTTGGAATAAATTATAATAATTGTAATGAATATATTCATCAAGTATTTGATGCTTTATAGTGATCTAATGAAACCAATTATAGAATTGACAAATGTTAAAGGCTTCCATTTTGAAACCTAAGGACTTTTCTTTATGATCTTACAATTCGAGCTCCCCCTATTCTTTGACTACCTAATGAAGGTATATTGTTACAAAGTTTAGGTGCTGAATTTTTTCTCTGCGTCATAAAATCCACATTCAATATTCTCTTTTCGAATATACCTGGATGAAAATTTTATTCGAAGAGAAAAGAGAATAACTTCGAAATAGTAGACCTTAATTATACATGTATTTCCGTTGTAGTAAGTTCTAAAATATTCAAGGGATCCGAATGGAAAAACTGCTTTGAACAGCATCCCCGTTTCTCTGGAGTAAGAGGGAATTTGGGCATTCTGGAGATGCTGATTGATGCTTGAGCATTACGGATAAGGTTTACTCATGAAAAATACTCTCCTATTAAGTGCGAAATATATTAGGGCAATAACTCAGCTGCAAAAAGAGTGTAACATTTCACAGTCATTAAATATGCATAGAGTATTATGAATTGCTTATTTTTCAGGTTTCCATTTTCTTACCCCCACCTTCGCCCCATTCAGATTAAATTGAATAAACAGAATTAATCGTAATCGGGGTTGTCGTCCTTTACATCGATATTCCAACCCTCCAGGAGTCGAGAGGTAATCTCAATATTTAATTTAATTTATTCCTTACACATTTGAGCTCGAATATACTTGCAGTAGCCCCTCAAGTTTCGATTGAAGTAGTTCATTGGTTACAGGAGACTGAACCTTCAATATTCTAGCGATTAGGTTGTAATAAAATTGCGTTATTCATTTATTTTTTATTTCCCCAATATCTTTTAAACATTCTGTCAAGAAACGAACCTGCTCATTTAGTTAGAAATATAGCTTTCTGTGAATTTGGAATTTTTGGTATATTTTAGTTCTTGATGAGCTGATCAAAAATGTCGAAAGCTTCAGAGCTCAAAACTGTACAGTTTTCGAGATATGGGGCTCCGAAAATGGATTTCCTCCATTTTTGTGGTATTTGATTATCAATCGGAGAGCTCTAATTTATGTTTAGAAAGAAATTTCGATGTTCGGCGCCCAAAACCCAACTCTGAAATGATCTTCCTCAGTTAAATTAGGCTTCGTCATAATTAATATTTTCTCTGATTGACAAATGACAGCAAATATCAATCAGCAAAGTATAACTTCTCCTTCATAGGTAGCATATCCGATATTCTTCCAAAAAACTGTGAGATAGTTCATAAGTCATTGTCAAATTGTAATTATTATGGACATATACATTTTTTTAGCAACCAACCATTTCAGTAATTGCGATTTCTATCAAATTTCGTTTTAATTTATCACTACAGGAGAAATAAGAAGATTGTGGGAATATGTACCTATATCATTATTATTATTATTGACTGCAGGCAGTCAATCTACTACTTTGCTGCCTAGTAAAACAAAATACATTCTTTTCGTCACTGAATTAGCACAAATTTTATCATCGAGATACGCGAATATCATCTGCCTATCAGTTCGTTCACAACAATGTTGATAATTCAGCTTAATGTGCTTTACGTTTTACGATTGTTAGTTTATTATTGCTAATACTAACTTAAATATTTGAAACTAATTATTTCTGACACATTTTCATGGATAACTATTTTTTTTTTTATGACTGCTTCCCTAAAATAATGTATTTTGAAACACCCTGTATGATATTGAAATTATAAAATCAAACAGAATGATGGGGAGTCTGTATGGAATCACTATCAGAACATCTTGTGGAAGAAACCAACAGACTTTGCCTATTATAAATTATTTTGATATAAGGTACCACAGCAGATGTTATGTTGCATTCCAAGCTCCATCTGTCGTTGAAGCACCTGACGTTACACACCTCGTGGAATTATAAAGGTAGAGGGTCCTCCGGAAGGAGCTCATCTTGGATGAGAATGTTATATTATTGTCATGGACCATAATACTTAATATGATCTTGAAAACTAAGACTATTGTTATTTCAGTTTGGAAATGTTTCCATTGGAAAATATTGGTTTTCAAATGTTTCATTAATTGAATGTAAAATAATAAAATGAGAAAAGTACCGACGAGATGTCAGGAGCTTTTGAGCGCCTGTTATTGGTTCGTCATTTGCGCGAACGATTGAACAACATTCGATATGCAGACGATACTGTGATATTTGCTGACAACATGAACAGCTTGCAGCAGCTAATCAACCGGATAAATGACGTTAGCAATCAATACGGCTTAAAAATTAACATCAACAAAACTAAGTTCATGGTGATTAGTAAGGAAACAGGTGGGAGGTACAACCTGATAATTAATAATAAACCTATAGAGAGGGTAACCTACCTAGGTACCATGATCAATGAGGATTGGGATCATTCACAGGAGATTAGAATTCGAATAGAGAAGGCAAGGGCCGCGTTCAATCAGATGGCTAAGGTATTTAAGAGTCATAGTCTAAACATAGGCATTAAAATCAGACTACTCCGATGCTACATCTTCTCAATTCTTTTTTACGGAATGGAATCGTGGACACTAACAGAAGCAACGGAGAGAAGACTCGAGGCTTTCGAAATGTGGCTCTATAGGCGGATATTGAGAATCTCATGGATGGATAAAGTGACCAACAAATCAGTACTGGAACGAATGAACAAAAGCCTGGAAGTAATGAACACCATCAAGAAAAGAAAACTGGAATACCTGGGACATATTATGAGAAATGATAATAAATATGGCCTCTTAAAATCCGTTCTCCAAGGGAAAGTCTATGGTAAGAGAGGACCAGGAAGAAGACGTATATCATGGCTTAAAAATTTAAGGACATGGTTCTCGAAAACTACTACCGAGTTATTCAGAGCGGCCGTGAATAAAGTTATCATATCCAGGATGATCGCCAATATTCGGAACGAATAGGCACCCGAAGAAGAAGATTTGCGCCCTTAGAGACTTCACATAATGGTTTTCCTCATTTTTTGATTTTCAGCTTAATTTTCTATAATTATGATGGATAAATCACCACGAAATTTCGAATAAAGATTCAAATTGTTACCTAATTTAAATATACTTGCTAAATCAAATTCAATATTCATTTCTCAGAAAATTAAAACGTTCAGGTAATCATATAATTGAGAACATGTATTTCTAATAATTTTTATCACAATATAATAATGGAGTTCTGGAATTATCGGAATTTAATTGGATTTTACAACATATCCATTTAAATTTTGATATACAGGATGTACCTGAATAACACCGAAAAAATGTAAGGGGTGATTTTGTGATGAAAATTAAGGTGGATATTTGGTATTAAATTTTTCTGAAAAAGCTCTTTCCGGAAAAGTTACACCCCTCAGAAGATTAACAAAAAAATTGTTTTGCTTTCTTATCTTACAAGTTTATTGAGCCAAAGACACGAAACTTGGTAAATATTAGTTTCAATAAAACCATACATTTCGGATTTTTTTTAAACCTGAAAGAAAGGGCTGAAATAGTCACCCCCTAAAATATTTTTTGATACAACTTTTTTTTGGATGAAACTTTTTCCTTTGAAAAAACATGGCCGAAAAGCCCAATTTATTCACTAACATTTTTATATTCACAAGTTTTTTCGAAAACTTGAGCATTCAAGAGAAAAACATAAATATTGCAAGCTCTTGTTAAATAGCATTTTATTGAATAAGAGCCAACCAAATTATAATTCTACTGGGTTAAGACTTCTATAACTAAAACTATAACGAACAAACAATGAACAAAAACCTATCGAATATCAATAATACAATTAGAATATTTGTTGAAATTTTTTCTTGTTAATCTTCAGTGTGGTTTTTTTATTTTATACCTTAATTTTCATCACAGAATCACCCCTCACAATTTTAAGGTGTTATTCAGATAAAACCTGTATAGAAATTTTTTAATAAGTTTTTTTCATTTCTGTTGAAATGATACAATAAATAACCAGATCGTTTTTGTTTTATCCGAATTCCATAATGCCTAATAGCACTGCCAAATCGAAAACTCCTGGAGCAAACTCCCATCAGGAGATATTTTCTCGTCCAAGTTTTCAAGAAGCCTCAGCTACTCGGCGTTGATTTTTACGATTTATCAAAATATGTAAAATATCCATCCAATCTGCGAATCTCCTTCCAGGAGATTACCGACCTCAAAAAATTACGTGAATTCGATTTATCAGGACCATTTGAAACCAGGACGAAATCTGAAAAATTTGCATATTTCTAAGACGGATCCATTTTGCGATTACGACTACGTCGAGAAGCGCTGTTGCGACATTGGAGCTCTTGAAGCGCAATAAATAATTCATGGAACCGAGTAATACCTCACAGTTTAATTTCATTTATTCAACAAAATTATAACCTCGAATGAAAAATTCATGAGCGAACGGATTGAAAGGTTCAGAAAAATAGTTTGATGGCTTGAACAGTCAATAAACAGAAAATCGATAATAACTTTGAACAAGAAAAAACCTTCTTTTATCAGTCTTCATCCTCACCGGAAAAATTCAGAATACTCAAAAGATACAGAAGTTCAATGAATACAGGGTATTAGTGAATAGTTTTGTTTGCAAATACTTCTCATTTCAAAATACGGGGTGTTGCAATATTTCTTAAGAAGGAACACCACCACCTGTTTGCTCAGTTCAAAACAGAATTAGAGATATTTCTTTTTAAAAATCACAGTTTTTTATGGTGTTTCCACATAGTTTCAATCAATAATCTACATGCATGAAAAATAAAAATTTCGGCAACTTTTCGTTTTTCGCGAAAAAATTGGTAGGTACTTTGTACAAAGCATTGATATATTTTTAAAATATTCGTGAGAAAGAAACCTTCCACGAAATATTACAAAAAAGGTAAAATTATGATGTCGTGAAAGTCGTCGAACAGTGCTGCTCTCTAATTATTTGCTTGGAAAAAAGAAAGAAGACTGGGTGAATGTACAAATTCGCGCACCGTACAAAGTTTGGTCATCGCAGGAGCGACAGAGGGAAATAAATGGGTACCTAATGTTTGAATGCTACGTGGAAAGCCACATGGTGGTAATCCCTCTTAAAATCTGACTATTTATTCATTGCTCTCAAATTTTTGAAAGAGCAAGAGAGTAGACTACTGATATATTTCAAACTAAAAGCTCCAAGTTTCATTTGAATACCTCGACCAGTTTCAGAGTTATACATAAAAAGTCAATTTTTAGGAAAAATTTTAATATCCCAGATCTCCCAATAAGAACAAAAATTATAAAGCAAACAATAATTTCTTTTTCATGCAGAATTACATCCTGGAGTTTGTCGCACTTATTCACGAACACCCTGTGTATTAAATTTTCAAAATTTCGTGTTTATACCGGCGTCAGAACCATAGAAAATTGAAGCAGGATATCAAAAAAAATTCTTCTGAGAAGTCAAGAGCATTTGAGCGATAGTTCAATATTTCGCCAATTGTGCCCTTGGAGTCCACTATTCAAAACTAGATCTATAAATATTCAAATAAATCACTGAAGATGTTTTTAAAAAATGTTATTATTTTATTAATGAGTTTTCGGATGATGAGGATTCCAGTGAACTTCAATGAAAATAAGAATTATTATTTCATAGATTTATTGCTATTATTCCGACATGATCTACACCTGCGTGGTATATACTATGTTGTGGAAGATCAAATAAAGAATTATTATACAGTTCTCTGGTCTCCAAGGGGTAAAAAACTCATGACTTCCTCATTTTATGATCTGAAAAAATTAACATTGTAATCATGAATTCCGAGGTAGGGGTATATTTCTAATAACTATAATATTTCAACTTAGATTCGAAGAAAAATGAAGTCATAAAAATGCAAAAGACGTTCATCCGCTTCCAAACCCCGTATATTCTCCACATTGTAGCACTTAGAAAGGAAAATTCAGTTAATTTTAATGATATCGGTGTAAAAATTTTATGGTCTTCCCTCGCCTCCCTTTCTCTGACAATTTTCCATTTTTCCTTCTCTCGATCCAATTGAGGTTAGCACCATAACTTCACGTTTAGCCTGGAAATAAATTGCAATTTAGATGTAAAACCGAAGAGATGTGACTTCCACAATTGATGATCAACTCGGATTCACCGGGGCAGAAGTAAAGAAAAAGATGATGAAAATGTAGTTTTATTTCCCTAGAGCAATAAATTCTTTATTTCAGGAAGTAAGGAGAATCAGCTATTACACTTGAAGACGGTCTTGGACCGGGATATTATTGTTTTCATTCTTTTTACCCCACGGAAAGTATTCTGACCTTTGTGTCTCTGAAAGTTTCAAATATTCAAAGCTCTTCGGTGAAATATGTCGCACATTAAATGGAAAACTTTCCGAAGGAATTATGTTTGTCGTTCCAGCAGATGCTTCAAAAATACTTTTTGATCTGAGTATAACCGTGTTCTGAAGATATGGCTGATTTATTCGATTTCAACCGAATTCGTTATTAGACCATTAGAGAGATGGTGCAGTTTTGAAGTTCTTTTAATAAAGGATCCCTTATTTTGATATGATCACATTGACATTGAAACTGATTTTAATAACATGTCACTCAATAAATTTCGGGCCTTGCGCACAGATGGCACCGCCAGTACCGATTTTTCTTGTTAGTACCACTCATATCAAAATTTCGGAACGTTGAGGTAAGTCTAGAAGCTAGAAGCTGATCGAAAATGGAACATAATTTCAATTTATTCAATTAATTAATTAAATTAATCCAATTACATAGGCGGACAACTTTGGTTCCACTGTTTTTTTTCCGAAATTCGAGGATTCATTGTGAAAAACTGGTTATATATTTATGATTCAAATTATTGTCCATCGCTGGCCCCTACTTCCCAACATCTTTCGGGTAATCTTTTAAAGCGATCCACGAATCGATCCAATTCTCTACTCCTTTATAAGTGCTGGTCAGCCAGGCTGTGTGCCATTGATCAAAACAAGTGATAGTCCGAGGGAGCAACGTCTGGAGAATACGGCGGGTGAGGTAGGACTTCCCATTTCAACGTTTCTAAGTATGTCTTGACCACAGTCGAGCATTGTCATGCTGTAAAATCATTTTATCATATCTCAAGTTGTATTGCGGTCGTTTGTCTTTCAATGCTCGGCTCAAACTCATTAATTGCGTTCGATAACGATCTCCTGTCATTGTTTCAGTCGGTTATTATGGGGATATCCCCATGATTTTCTGCGCTTGGGATTATCGTAATGAATCCATTTTTCGTCTTTGTTCACAATGCGATGCAGAAATCTCTTCCGTCTTTGCCTTGCAAAATGCTGTTCACCATCAAACAAACGCCGTTCAAAATCTCTTCATCGCCATTCTAGTCTTCGACGTTAAAATCGCCGTTCTTGAAGCGTAGAAATCACTATCGGACGTTCTTTCACTAATAGCGGCCTCACCATAGGAATCTGAAATCATTCGATGAGCCTCAGCTCAAAGACTTTTAAATTCATGTTAGTGTTTTTTGATTAATGTATAGTGTTTTCGAGCTGAGAGGATCAATGAATACGCTCTATTAGTTCATCTGTCAGTTTTCGGAATCCGAACAAACAAACTGTCATTCAAATTAGTACGTTGTCGTTGAAGAAATTGGCTTATTTTGATAAATAAGATTATTCAAGGAACGATTTCACAATTAGTTGATAGACAGAAGGCACGAGATTAATGCCAGTAAGTTCGAACTTGAAGTTCAACTAATAAATACGTTTTTTTACAAAATCTGGGGAATAATACAGGATTCAAACTTAGTGGTATTAACCTAGTTCCTTCTGTCTATCAATTAATACCGAAATCGTTCCTCAAATACTCTTATTTATGAAAATAAGCCAATTCCTTCAACGTCGCCGTACTAATTTGAATGACAATTTATTTGTTTGGATTCCGAAAACTGACAGGAGAACCAAAAATGGCGGTGTGTGACATCACACTAATAGAGCGTATTGCATACATTTCAAAACGTAAACAAGTTTCAGGAGAGTTTTTTCTTCTTGAACAATCCCAAATCGAAATAATAAATCAAAAGCTATATCCCGAACGTATCGAACCCTTATTCGACTCGAACCTTTAACTTCTGCAGAAACTACCCTTGAAATTTTTACCCACCTACTCTCAATCAAACTCGAGGTGCAGTCAAACCCCCCTATTCGACTTACATGCAGATGGGGGTATTTCAAATAATGCCATTTGTTATTTCGAGTGAATCCTGAAGAGTTCATTAAAGGCAGGGGTTGAAATTATCCACAGATGAAATCCGGAAGGAGATCTGTTATCTGAAGTGATATAAAATGGAAATAATGAGAACTTTATTATTTGTCGGATGGCTAGGACAACAAAAAAAAAACTACTTCTGAACAGACGGCCTGTCATTAAGGATATTTTTCGTTAATGATAATTATTTCGTTATGCAGTTTGTTTCGGGATGCGGAGGAATATAACAAGGATCATTATTCCGTTTCGTTCAGGTGAAAAATACCGACAGAGGGGAAGAGGTTCGAGATGTTACTCTGAAGCGTCATTAAGAAAGTAGTGAAATTAGGGCTTGATGGTTTCGCACCTTTGATGTCGCAGTTTTCGAATGGAAGTTGGAATATTTAGCAAATTATTTTTCACGCTTTTCCTACCGTATCTTACAACTACCGGTGTGATGTCTTTGAAGTTCTGTTGGTAAGTCCTCTACTGGTGTGTGCCACAATTAACATAAGTTCATCGTACGCACCGAGGGTGTGTTGGAAAAAGTCAGCTTTGCAGATATTTTTTAACGAGTTCAGATATGCATATATCGTTTTCCGAACAGATGAAAGATGAAGTTCCACTGACACTGAATCCGTCATCAAATTCGTTTCTCTCCGTCCGGCCAGCCGGTCGACTGATGACAGGAAGACCAGGCTTCCACAAACCAAAGCGGCAAATACGAATATTCGTACCGCATCTCAGTCTGGATCCTGATAATTGATTATCGATTGATAGTGTGATAATTTGTAATACCGATTATCAAACTATCAATCG
This sequence comes from Harmonia axyridis, assembly GCF_914767665.1. Taxonomy (NCBI): domain Eukaryota; kingdom Metazoa; phylum Arthropoda; class Insecta; order Coleoptera; family Coccinellidae; genus Harmonia; species Harmonia axyridis. Next base: position 16,069,969 of record NC_059502.1, on the reverse strand, counting down.
ATAATCGGTACTCTCGTTCCGATTATAATAATAATAAATCATTAGGATCCAGACTCAGATGCGACTATTATCGATTGATAGTTTGATAATTTATACTACCGATTATCAAACTATCAATCGATAATCGGTATCTTCGTTCCGATTATAATTAATAATAAATTATTAGGATCCAGACTCAAATGCGACTATTATCGATTGATAGTTTGATAATCTGTAGTGAAAATTATCAAACTATCAATCGATAATACATTAGTAGGATCCAGACTCATCAGGTGCGGTAAAAATTTTCGCATTTGCCGCTTTGGTTTATGGGAGCCTTCAACGATCTAAACCACTGCATACTAATTCATTATAGGTTGATAGTTTCATAATCGATACAACTATTATCAAACTATCAATCGATAATAAATTATTAGGATCTAGCACCGAATATTATCGTTACAACCGATTATCAAAACTAACAATCGATAATGAATTATTAGGATTCAGAATCAGATGTGCTACGAATAGTATCGACTGATAATCGGTTGTAGCGATAATATTCGAAGCGCATCTGAGTCTGGATCCTAATAATTGATTATCAATTGATAGTTTGATCATTAGTACTACCGATTATCAAACTATCAATCGATAATCGGTACTTTCGTTCCGATTATAATCGATAATAAATTATAAAGGTTTTAGACTCATATGCGCTACGAATATTATCGATTGATAGTTTGAAAATCGGTTGTAGCGATAATAATCGAAGCGCATCTGAGTCTGGATCCTAATAATTGATTATCGATTGATAGTTTGATCATTTGTACTACCGATTATCAAACTATCAATCGATAATCGGTACTTTCGTTCCGATTATAATCGATGATAAATTATTAGGATCCAGACTCAGGTGCGGTACGAATATTCGCACATCAAATACGAACATCACAAACATTTGAAATCATCCGGTAACCATTCCTCATACATTCAAGTGGCTGGTCCTGTATATTCAATCTCGCTCCTGAAAAAAAAACAAGTATTCCAATATTGAAGAAGGGAGAAATACACGTCGTTCGATTATTTAGATTCGTTCCAATGACGTAGGGACATGTGGGATATTGCCGAAACAAACAAAATCCAATAATGAAAAAACAGTTCGAAATTTACGAGCTTTCGATACCTCGAACTAGATTACGCTTGTGTTGTGTCGGTGAATCGAAATTTCCATCTAGCGATCATTATCTGCATATTATGTACGGATCGGCAGAATACATTTTTTCGAAACATTGTGATGTTCGAACAATACAACCGATACGGTAGGTGTATATACTATCATTACTGGAAGCCTTTGAGCTCAACTGGGGTGCGAAAATTTCGAATTCGCTCACAGCCAGTGGAATATTTTAATCTGCCCCACGGACCGACGAATTAAAAAAAAATTGTTATTCATCTAATAACTTTTCTGATGCTGGTTTATATCGTGTTTGAAATTGACGATTGCAATTTCTGAACGGAATACTTGAAAACCATTTTCTCTGTGACATTCTGTAATATCTTGTTGAACAAAATCGTGCGAGAATATCTCAAATTCACACAGATTTCATGGTTATATTTTATTGTTATATGTTGGTAGTAGGAACAAGTTTTTTCAAAATCCATTTTGGAAAGAAATGCTTTTGGGTATATGCATAATTGGCCAAATATATAAACATTATTTCTTATGATACCTACTTATTCGAAACAATCATCAGCATGAATATGTATACATATACTGCACTTCTACATTAATCCATTGTTTGTTTGGCATATTTAATTGCTTCTTCTTTTCTGCTAATATTTCACAATAATACGTCAAGATTCATTTAGTACATTGATAAACACAGGTTTAATTCACAATATCTTCTGTTGACTAAAACATATATTAGGCCAATTGAAAATTCCCCGGTCTGATGTACAGATGGCGGTGCTAGTATTGAATCCACATAATTTTTAGTTAGTACCAACCTTCAAACGATACGTGTCAAAATTTAATAGCAGTCTTAGTTTGTGAGATATTGCGTTGTGAGTGTAGCTACTTTTGTTTTTCGAAAAAAGATAGAAAAAGGAGAATTTCGTGTGCTGATAAAATATTGCTTTTTGAAGGGAAAAAATGCAGTTGGAGCAAAATCTTGGCTTGATGAAGAGTTTCCGGGATCTGGACCAGAAAAATCAACCATCATTGATTGGTATGCTAAGTTCAAACGTGGTGAAATGAGCACCGAAGACGGCGAACACAGTGGACGCCCAAAAGAGGCTGTGACCGACGAAAAATTGAAAAAAGTTCACAAAATAATATTGAATGACCGTAAAGTGTAGTTGAACGAGATAGCAGATATTGTGAAGATATCATCTGAACGTGTACATCATATCATTCACGAATATTTGTACATGAGAAAGCTGTGTGCAAAATGGGTGCCGCGCGATCTCACAATCGATCAAAATCAGCAACGTATTAATGATTTTGAGCAGTGTTTGAAGCTGTTTAAGTGCAATAAACCTGAATTTTTGCGTCGATATGAGACAATGGATGAAACATTCATTACTTCTCTCCCGAGTCTAATCGACAGTCAGCTGAGTGGACTGCACACGATCAACCAAATCCAAAGCGAGGAAAAATACAACAGTCATCTGGCAAGGTTATGGCATTAGTATCCTGGGATGCGCAAGGTATAATATTCATTGATTACCTTCTTCAAAAGGGCCAGACCATCAATAGCGTTATTGGATAGTTTAAAGGATGATATCGTTAAAAAACGGCCCTATTTGAAGCCAAAAAATTAGGCTGTTTCATCAAGACAATGCATCGTGTCACAAATCAATGAAAACAATGGCAAAATTGCATGAATTGGGCTTCAAATTGCTTCTGCATCCACCGTATTAGCCAAATCTGGCCCCCAGATACTTTTTCCTGTTCTCAGACCTCGAAAGAATGCTCACTGGAAAGAAATTCAGCGCCAATGAAGAATTAATCGCCGAAACTGAGGCCTATTTTGAAGCGAAAGACAAATCGTACAAATCGTACTACAAAAATGTTATCGAAAAGTTGGAAGATCGCTATAATCACTGTACCACCCTCGAAGGCAACTATGTTGAATATGTTGTTACATAAATTTGTCTGTAGAAGGGGATGATATCGAGACAAGATCAAAATTTTAATGAAGTTCAATATCTTATTATCTAAGTGTTCAAAATTTGTCGATTATTATCTTTTGCACGCTATATTGAAATATCCAATGCAGAACTCGATCCTAAAATTTGAATTCAAGGTGCCTGTAATACACATCTGGACAAATCCTCTGAACAAAATCAAGCGAATTGTTCCATTTTTTCCAATCAGTTCGAGTTGAGACACCCCATATTTATGAGAAAATCGACTGTATCCCACCATTCCGAATAAAACAACTAATAATAACCACAAAAAGCAATCGGATAAAAAGAAACAATGGCACCTCATAATTCTAAAAGTTCTCATACAAACATAAAAGCCCCATTCTAGAGGCTTCCAATCGTAACCAATCGAATCGGTCAAAATAGAGCACGTTCAGCCATGGAAAGAATCTCTTCGGTTGTACGGTTGGCAAAACAAATCGCTTTTAACAGCCAGTTAATAGTAATTGATTGCCTAAATCTGAATCGTCACTGAAGTAATCGAATCATTAGCCGATGATTCGTATCTAATCTGCTCATCTATTGGTTGAAAGATTTTTGATTGCGAATCTGGGATGCCACTTTGCTAATATGAGTATAGATGGGGTAGATACCTATGTGGCTTATTAGAGTTTACTGTGATATTTACAGCAGTATGCCTCTGCTGCTCAAATGCTAGTAAATATTCAGTACTTCGAAGTGTAAATTAAAATTCAGAAAAAGCACTGACCTCAGGTTAAAAGCTTTGAATTAAAGAACCGGATGATGTCATGAACAATTATTTTAAATTCGAATATATATTACATATATTCACGATGCATAGAGGTTTAAGATTAGTAAATTCGAAAAAAAAAAACCATTTGTGAAATTCGTTCAAATCAAAAAAATTATTCAATTCGTTCTTCCAGTCATCCATATTTCCCAGAAAAAGTAGATAATACCGCCCTCCATTATTTGCCGCCCCCAGGGCCGTCGCTAGCCAAATTGCCGCCCTAGGCAAATACCCAATTTGCCGCCCTAACAGTCAACTCTGCAGAATGCAAAAAAAATTATTTTGGGTTATCGGGGTCTTCTACCGAAATATGAAAAAGTTGAAGGCGACAGTTTGTAAAATTTTAATTGTAATAACATAGAAAAAATATAAACGAAACCAACAAGTTCAAACTTGTACAAAAAATTAAAATCATTTTAGGATTGGTAAGGAACAATAATAGGAATACATAATATGAATGACTACACCTTTTTCAGCTGTAATTCAGAAAATCAAAGTTCAATTTCAGAAACGGGAACATGTATTTCAGAATAGGAATATGTAATTCAGAAAAGAGAAATTGAATTTCAGAATAGTTAATTTAATTTCAGAAAAACGAAATTGAAATTCAGATTAGGAAGTTGGATTTCAGAAAAACAAAGTTGTAATTCAGAATAGTGAATTGAAATTCAGAAAAGGAAAATTGTATTTCAGAAAAGAAAAATTGTATTTCAGAAAAGAAAAATTGTATTTCAGAAGTTATCAATTCAATTTCAGAAAATGTAATATGTAATTCAGTAGGCTACAATGTCCTGTTAGAAAGCCAGTGGGGAGGCGTAACTTATTCTTGCTGAGATCCAAATACCTTTTGGACCTTGCAGTTTTAAAGTTCCGAAGGAACTTTTTGGAATGATTTCCCGGAAGATTCCTCCAGAGTGCTTCTCTTTCAGTTTCTTCCTTCTCCAGAAACTCTTTCTTATAGGTGCATTTGCCTATACCACAGAAAGGTTCTAAGACTGTAAGTGGCGTTTGAGCTCCTTTTCTGGCTAGTGTGTTAGTCTCTTCTTTTCCTATGAAATTCTGAATTACAATTTCTTATTTCTGAATTACAATTTCTTTTTTCTGAATTACAATTTCCTATTTCTGAATTTCAAATCACCAAATCTGAATTCCAATTTATATTTTCTGAAATCAAATTTACCCTTTCTGAATTACATATCACTATTCTGAAATTCAAATTACAGTTTCTGAATATAAAGTTCTTATTCTGAATTACAATTTCCATCTTCTGAAATTCAATTTACTATTCTGAATTACAATTTGCATATTCTGAAATTCAATTTACTTTTCTGAATTACATTTTACGTTTTCTGAATTACAATTGAAAAAGGTGTAGAACAAAAAATATCTTTCCGGAAAAAATATTCAACGAATTATTCAAAAATTAACTTTTCCATCATTTGAATAAATCATCGAATGAAATGGAAACATTTCTCGTATATTTTGCATTCATCTGGGAATAGGCATTCTGGTTGAAGAATTCTAGAGAAAAATATTCTCCACCGACTACCCTAATAAAGCAATAAAATTGAGCAGTGTACAAAGAGAAGGCCGACACACCTGATTAGAACATGTGTTTTTTAGCATCAATATCTCGTAAACAGTAAACAGCTGTGAGAGGGTTTACACGACATCTGGATATTTATGAGTTGTTGTGTACCTTTGATAGTTTAAAATGTTGATTAAATTGTCTGTATATTTTCGTGTTGTTTCTAACCGATTTAAATCTCATTTCTTACTTTGAATTTCTACACATATGATTTTTGTTGATCAAGATTGAAATGCCGCCCCAGAATTTTGCCGCCCTAGGCGGTCGCCTCCCCTGCCTACCCCCTAGCGACGGCCCTGGCCGCCCCTATAGAGTGAGCCCTGCAGTTTCAGGTTCCTAGCTCAGTTTCGATTTTAGAAAAAACTTGTAAATTTGATTTTTTTTTTAATTATCGAGTAAAATAATCGGATGCGGATGAATCATTATTTAATTCGAATGCGTCCACGCCCAACACTAGATAATTTGATATAAAAAATGGAGAATATTATGAAATAATGCAATGTGTTATTCAGAGCGGCCGTGAATAAAGTTATCATATCCAGGATGATCGCCAATATTCGGAACGGATAGGCACCCGAAGAAGAAGAATGCAATGTGGTATGAAATGATAAAACTTCTTATATTTCTTAAGAAGTATCAGTTGGAAGTGATTAAATGGGATTGTTTTCTTATATTTCGTATTTCATTCTGAGAAATCAATAATCTAATTAGAGAATTGAAAAGAAAATAATCCAGAGCCCCAAGTGGCAATAAAATTCGGCAACGTAAAGCGAACGCCGACAAGACTAATGAGTGCATGTGTTTTTTTTAGCGTCAATAACTCAAAAACAGCATAATGAGGGGATCACGCTACATCTGGATATTTACGAGTATAATGTATAATGAGGCACCTTTGATTGCTTTTGATGTTAATTAAATTTGTCGGTATTCCATTCTGTTGTTGCTGACTGAATTAAATCTGATTTGGTACTTTGAATTTCTACACACGTTATTTTTGTTGATCAAGCTTGAAACGCCGCCCTTGAACTTTGCCGCCCTAGGCGACCGCCTACCCTGCCTACCACCTAGCGACGGCCCTGCTTATATTCATTCATTTACTTGAAAAAAAACTTTCAGAGGTCTTATTCTTTGAGATAATATGTCTCTAGAATATTTTTAAAGATGCATCAATATGATGGTTGAACATTTAGAATTTACATTTTAATTGCGAAATGCATGTATTCTTCAGTATTCAGTTTACCAATCAAGGTACAATAATTGATTTATGGTTAGAATCATGCACCATATTGCAGAAGGATTCTGAATGTGAATTATTAATAGCAGTTTGGAGCTCGATTGACTCCTTGATTGATTTGTCATCTGCGCTCTATTTATAATTTCATTATCGAAAATTTCATCAGAACTAAATTAATGAAGCTATGCATTATGAGTTATTTTAGGTATATATCACAGAGAATAATTAATAATAACTGCCCCACAGTTCAGATGGTTCTTCTGCATACACTCACAGAACCGTATCAATCCATATGAGAGAGGTCATTACAAATATGAATTTTTCATAAATATTTCAATAAATTATTAGTTATGTTGTGAATATTAGAGTTTGTTACAGCTTAGAGTATATACCTACCTCTGAATTTTTCACCATTATTCTAACTGAATTTCATAACATTTGTTATTCTTGTCTACCAGGAAATAGTTATTTTGCACCCTCAAAACCTTATATTAATCCAACTTTTCCTAGAAGATATGTATATCGATTGAAATGATTATCTGCAATGACAAAACAATAAAAACCGTCGTTTGTTTCAATTTTTCATCCTTCCATATTCGTACAGGATGTGAACTAGATATTTTTGAATAAATATGATGCATCTCACTAAATTTTTTCAAAATAAAAATTATTTTGAAATCCTTATTCATTCAAAGATAAATTTTATATCCGGATACATTTACATTCGACGTACAGTTTCTGATGAAAAAAATTAAAAGTATTAAAATGGATTGAATTATTTGAGAAGTCAAAAAAAGTTACTACTAAATTGAAGAAAATAACATTGAATAATATAAAGAGAAACGAATATTCTTGAGCTGTTGAAAGTGATCATCACGAAGATCTAAGAAGGTCTAATGCTATATGATAAAAAAAATGCTTCTTAATATCACCCAAAGATTCATGCCCCCAAGGATCAGTATTTTATTCTGGAACACCCTATACAGTTACAAAAATGTTTAAAATTTTATATATTATCATATTTCCAATATAATAAGATGGATTTTTTCAAAAACGAAAAAGTCATGACTCCTGTCCACAATATAAGAAATTTAAAAAATTTCAGATCATCATCAATCATCATGATCAATCATGAAAAAAACCTACAGGTCATTACAGTATCAAATAAATAACCATAATAATTCACATAAATAAATGATTAATGAACCCAAAAAAACACCGTCGTCGGATAAAGGAGCTTCTCCACGTTCAATTTTTCCACGCTCAATCAGTGATAGTTAAATAACATTCACTGATTAACTTGAAAAACACGATAATCTTCTAAATTAGTAGTTTTCCAGAAAAAGGGGTAACCTTAGGCTACGATACTGCAGTTTTTCATTCCGTTTAAGTATTATATATTATATGTCAAACTGACATTTGATTTGAGTAAATATGTTTTTACAAACATATCATGTCAAATGTCAAAATGACGTTTCATTTATTATTCATCGAAGAAAGCGAAATATTTATTAATTAGTTGGGTACAGAACATAGGATTAATTAAACACTCACCTGTATATTTGACGATGAATGCAGAAAGGATAAATGCAGAAGAAAGAAGGTGTTGTAGAATTCTCCTTTCCATCTTGAATAGAAACTGTTTATAAAGGAACTTTTCCACTTAATCCACTTTTTCCATCAAAAAAGTTCTTTCACATCTAAAAGCGCTGTACTTAAGTTTAGACCGTTTTTCATATTGTTATTTTGCATTTAGGCAACAATCGAGGGGTTGGCTATCCAAGTTTCCTTCATTCAAAATCAAATATCTTGTAAGTTAGTCTTAATTGGCCAAGTTCCCGAACGCCTAGGCGTTTGATGAAATCGTAAAAACAAGAAGAGTTCGCCACAGCCAGTGGATCTATTTTCGAACTGTTCTTATTTATAATTTCGTTAATTTTAGAATCAGAGTCGATTTCGCTTTGCGTGTTCCGACTATTCTATAATCTTTGGTGATCTGAAATCTGGAAAATTTGGTTGTTAATAAAGGCGAAGATCGATTCTGAATAGCGGAAGTCATGTGGGTTTGTTGGTCAAACAATACTTGAAATTGAACAGACTGACCTCATGTCAACTGAAAATGTAATCAAATAAACAGAAGATTACTCTATGCACTCTGAAAGTTTAGTAGCTGTTGATTTCGGGAAATAATGTGTTACTGTTGAGTAATTCAAGTGGGTAGATATATAGATAGGTACTTATATTAATGACAATTACTCAGAAAATTATTGAATTAACTACACGTACAATATATCTTTTTTATTAGCAATCTTTCCCTCCTTTCCAAATAGGTATTCATCTGTCTATTCTGTGTTAGAGTTTATCACTTTATTTTTTTAAATCTAGAAATGCATAGCTTTTACCTTATACAATTTTTTTTGGAAAATCTTGCTGTGGGATATTTTAGTTGATAGGGAAATAGGAACAGTCAATAACAAATTTCGGTCTATGCGGAAAAGCATATTCTGAACAATATAATATAATATTTTTTCAAATGAAAGAAAACTCAAGTACTTTCGGTTTATAATTTCAACACATTCGTTAGTTTTACTATTCATATCTCTGGTTCTTCATTTTCTCAACATTTTCTAAACGCTCGTTTTGAAAGGAAGTTGGATTAGGATGATTTATTGAATTTAGGTAGGGTAAATGAACTGGTTAGCCGACCGGCACTGGTTCTCGACCATTACGTGATTTGAGATCAAATAATAATAAAAATATATCAATATATCGTAGTGAAAAATATTTTCGCGGTACGTGTTCTCGACCATTCTTCCCTTCCAAGATAGTTTGCATAGTAGTGGTATAGGTCAAAGTTTTCGCGCTAAAAATTAGTTTATAATCGTCTATCATAGAAAAGGGTTCTTTCTCGTCCTCTCTTAGAAAAGTGCTTTGTGATATATGACCAGAAAATAGTAATATTTTTTATTTTAAATGAATTATGTGTGTATATTTTGTTCCATATCAACTATAAGATATATTTTTGAGTGAATTTCAATCAAGAAGCAAATAAATGTATATTTTTTGTTCAATATTCGGCGGTCGCGAACTGGTATTGGAAAATTTGTATCTTTTATTTCTCGACCAAAGTGGTCGAGAACCAATAAGTTACTTCAATAATTGTTTATTTCAACCGATATATTTCTGTTGGATCATTTTCGTTTTTTTTTTCGATACCCTGATTCATTTATATTTCTACTTTCTGAATATTAGTTTGCGACCACCGAATTAACGTTGAAACCCTTATTTCTACTCTTAATTTATTCGCGGTCGAGAACCAATTTGATTGTACTTAATTCTCGACCACTGGTGGTCGGTGTTTTATATTTTATTTACTCATTAGTTTCTAAATAGATATTAAGAGCAAAATAACCAAATAATGTTGTATGAGTTGCTATTTTGAAATATTTATAGAAAGTGGAAACTTTTGCAAAATAATTTTTTTTTACGTTCCGAGTGTTTCTTACTTGATTACCTCATCTGAAACCCATCTGAGTGATAGGTAGTGATGTCGATGGTACGGTACGAAAGTAAGTACTAATCACTCATCTCGCTCTAAAGTTTTTTATAAAATGTTCAAGTGGAGTGGCCACTATTACCTATTAGTGGTCGAAAACTAACATAAAAATGGTCGAGAACTCTGTGGCGTGGTCGAGAACCGAAGGTTATTGAGATTTTCTATATGTTTTCACATTTCAAAGGTTAAATGCGAAAGAACGCTTAAAATTATATGACAAATCATTTAAAACTCGCCAAAGAATGGATGAACACCAACACCATTAAAATTTGATAAGTTTATGTGTGAAAAAATCGTGCTCGAAATCGATGTTTCTATTAACTGGTCGAGAACCAGTGCATTTACCCCATTTCAAGACGTAAAACTTAGAATCTTACGATGAAAAAATTTGGAATTAGTATTATTAAACATTAGAGAAAATTATGTTTCAATTGTACAAATTCTGTTCGAATTCGAATAATTCAAAATCACGAAATTTATTGTGAAAGGAAAATGTTCCCAAATTTAAATCACCAAGATAACACATGATTCCCCGTTAAAATATTTGACACAATCACCCAAAATATTCCTCTGGCCATAAAACTAAGCTAAAAGGCAAAAGAATTATGAGAAAAATCACAATGATCATAAACTAACGGAACTGAGTGGAAACATGTTAATTTTCTTCTTTCGAAGCGCGTCGATTCTCGTCGTATCCTCACGTGAGGAGGGACGTCGTCGTCGTCGGGACGCTCAGGACCTCGAACTTGTAAGATCGGCGCTACACTGCTCGTTTGCGTGGCGTCGCGCTAGCACTGTCCGTCCATCTCTTCTATTTACTCCACTAACCTGCTCAACTTTTAGTCATGCGCCAACCTTTTTTAGCAGGTGCTCTAATCGCGAGAAGCCTTCCGGTTGGATCTTCGATAATTTATTTATGGCTTTTCTTGTCTTAGAGTACCTGACTAGCCACCTGCATTGGCACAAGAGGTGCCGTCGTAGTGACTCCTGCACCCATAATTAACGTATTACGATAGTATTTGCACCAGAATCTCTTACGTACACTGTGTCCGTAAAGTATGGAACAAATTCATTTTTAGCTAAACAGACCATTTTAAGCAATAATCCTGAAACACGTCGATTTGCCGTATTTTAAAAGACTAATATAATCTATAGACTTTCGAGTAATGACGTCACTGTTATTTTTTTCAAATGGAACATCCACGTTTTGTCTCAATTTTCCGATTTATCTAGCTGAGCCGAATCCAAAAATGTATCACATGTTGATTCATATTGGTACAGGGTGGACAAAAATACAATAGTTTTATGTTTGCTCATAAAGTAACGCGTAACATTCTTTATTAGTTAAATTAACAATATTATCAAAAATACTTATTGTCTAGCGGCATAATAAAGTGATTTTACAGCATAACAATGCTCGACCCCATGTTATGAAAGTGGTCAAGATATTTTTTTCAAATTTCATATCAAATCAAATCAATTTATTCAGGAGAGTAATATACAAACAAGGTTCAATATTTGGACGAGACACCTAAGCCAAGCTTGTGTTGTGTAACTTCGTCCAAGTGTACCTAATAATATGAACTCACAAAAAAATTACACTAGGCAAGTTCAATGGACTAGTTTTCATTTTTTTGTTAAGGATTAATTCGAAAAATTTAAGTAAAATAAAACAAAAATGTGGAAGAATCATTGAAATATCTCTAGAAATGAAAAAGTTATGGGACTTTGAAGTTGCGCTTGGAAAAATAATTTCATAGTACGTTTAAGTGTCGTGACGTCACACACTAGACGACTGGTATTCGCAGAGTGCTTACGAATTCATTGATGTATAATCACTTGTACCGTTCGTGTCGTGTTTTGTTCGTTACACGATGGCTGAAATAACTTACTATATACATACATATAAATTACTTTTTTCTCTTTTTACTTTTTAATCCTCAGATAAATATGTTTTTCCATTAATAGTTATAAGTTGAACCATGATGAAGCAAACTCAAAAGTAGATACTTATTTGAAAAGTTTAACTCCTTTCATTTCTGCACTGACATAAGATGGATTTGAAGAAAAAAACTCCATCACTGCGAATATATCTATTTTAGGCAAATTGTCACTTTGTCCTTTCACGAAGCCTTCTTCCATTATGGTGACATAAAAACAAAACTCGAGTTAACACTACACTGTACAACTACAAACGGCGCGAGAGCCTTGGAGTGGCTAAGTATTTAAACGTAATTCATGGTGTAGCGATCACAGGCAAGAGCCGTGACGTCACAGACCAAAGACATTCCGCGCTAAAATACGTAAATTTAAATAATCTATTTTTCAGTCATTTATTGATGGATTTTCAAAATTTTTTCACTGATTCATCAGTTTTGCTCTATATTTTAATTCTATCGTGTCAAGTATAGTAGTATCAACATCACTAAACTAGTCCATTGCGAGAAAAAAAATTGAATTAATAAAATAATGAAAACATACAAAAATTGGAATGAGAAATCAAGAAGCAGGTGGGGCAGGGGATGTCGGAAATTAATCTAAACAAATCCATAAAAACTGCGATATTCTCCACTAAAAATAATTTAAATCTCTCAACTTTTCTTTTAGTACTTACATCTCTCGATATACTTGGAAATGTTGAAATGGGAAGTCCCATCACCCGCCGTAATCTCCAGAAATTACTCCCTCCGACTATCACTAGTTTCGATCAATGGCACACGGCCTGGATGACCAGCCGGTCTTATGAAGATAAAAAAATTGGATAGATTCGTGGATCGCTTCAAAAGATGACCAGTTTTTTCAACGCGGAATTCGTACGCCGTCCGAAAGTTGGGAGAAAGTTGTGGCCAGCGCTAAAAAAGACTTTGAATCATAAATGGAAAACCAATGTATGTTTTACAATAAAGCCTCGGATTTCGGAAAAAAAACGTCGGAAGCCCGGTATTACATAGGCGTACAACTGTACGCCTAATATCTAATGTTCCGCCTGTAAATGAAATTAAAAAAATCTAGTAGTTATGTGTCACTTTTTGGTATTGGTAGAATATTATCAAAAAATATAATTTCGTGGACTCAGCTATTTCAAGAAAAAAAAAACATTTTTTCTCATTTTTGGGATCGTGTTACTTCTCAAAAGAAGGCATTTGCTCACATTTCGACAAGAATAATTCATCCCCTAAAAATTACTGCATTTATTTGGTAATACCCTGTGATTCTATTTTAATTTCGATACTTTGTGATGAGCGTTATGCCAAAAGAATTACTCCTTTTCGCACCCCTGGATCCGCCACTGAATCGTCGTATAAAATTTTGTATGGATAGCACTAGAACCATATAAAATTCAAGAGGAATATCGAAAAACAAAAAAACTGATATTTCCGTGACAACAGCTCGTACCGACTCGAAATATACAGAAGAACAATTTCAAGCCTTAAAATATCCTGCTGCGTCATCAGAAACATAAAAAGTTCAAGATGAATATGGAAACAAAAACGGGGAAAGCACTTTTTGAGAGCTCGTTCATTCATGAGCCAATTGCACCCTTGGAGAACACATGTCGGTATATATGTTGTCTCCAACAATATACTTGCCACATGAATCTATGAGTGTTCAAAAGCTCCTGACTCTATTTTTCGATATTCTTCTTCATTTTCTTCACAATTTTCTATATTCTGCACTTTGAAACTATTATTTTATATCTACAAGAGAAATCTCGACAGTATCCAATATAATCACTGAGATATTAAGCATTTTTTTTGCGATATTCTTTTTCAGTCGATATGAAATTTTGCAAGAAGCTTTAAGCTAGGCGGGTCGGGCCGGGGCGGAGAAATCCGCCTGCCTACATTACCACATGCAACTTTAGTGGACGCAGTTGCATACAAATGAGGGCAGGAGGATTTTTCGCGTAGCTTTGAGCTGTTATTCTACACTTAAATGCGAAATTTCGTTTCCATCGAATTTGCAGTTACCTAATTAATAATAACGATAATAAAAGTTCGAGCGATTACATCTACGGAATTCCCATTCGAATTCTGCTCATTAGAACAAAATCGCATAATTCGAAATTCGAACCCAATATGAAAATTTCAATTTTCCTGATTGTTCTATTCAAGAGTTATAATGTTCACGAACAGCTAGAAAGAACAGAATTTGACCACGGACTCATCATCAGTAAGTCGAACCTTTATTGCTCTGTTTCGAGCTCAAAAATTAGAAAATTCGAACCCAATATGAAAATTTCAATTTTCCTGATTGTTCTATTCAAGATATAAATCAAATAATTTGACAACTTTGTGTCTAATCCTTCACAATAATATATCTGTATGATAAATTTAGTTTATTTTTGTCTTGGAATATATTCCAATTCTAAAAATGACAAATTTAATAATCAACCAAAAGAAAATTCAAAATGACTAAAACTGTACAAGTTGAGCAAACCATAGACGTATCAAAAGAGACCTGATTGTTTACATTTGAAAGTGAGGCCAACATTCACTAGTCCACTATTTGTACTGGCCGACTGTAATCTGGTCTATTTCATTGGGGGAAAGCACTGTTGCCAGATTTATCATTTGGGCTGATGTTTCGGTTCAAAACTTCGTCCGCAGTTCATGTCTATGCGTTCTTAAACTTACTCCGAGTAAGCTATGATTACTCAAAAGCGTTCACAAACGTACTATTCCTTCCTCCGAGTATGCTCTTCGAGTATCACGGCTTATTCGGAGTAAATTTAAGAACGCAACCCTTGAATGATTCGGCGTCTGGGGAAGTGCGGCAACACTGTTCTTATTTTATATAGGCAAATTGTCAAGATGGCAGGTTTCTTTCACGTGGTCTGTCACATTTGTTGCATTGTTGTCAGCACGAGTCCTGAGATATTTAAGGAGATTTAAGGAAATAAATTTGTGTGCTTTAATATTTATTTCGTGATTTGAGCGTTTTAGGCTGAATTTAGTTGAATATATATTTAAATATGATTCGTCAGTGTGAAATTTGTAAGAAAAGTAAGATTTCCCATCCGGATTTATCTTTTCATAAGTAAGTAAAAAAATGTCATATATTCCAGTGACGTAGGTAGATAAAATTATGTAGAATTAGAATAATGTGATTGAATATTCATTTCAGATTTCCATCTGATACCGAAAAGAGAGGAATTTGGGCTTCGCTCCTTGGATTTGAAAGCGTTAATTTCACTAAGAAGTTGGTATTTATTTGTTCGAACCATTTCAATCCAGACGATATTGAAATAAGGCCAAATGGAAAATTCCTCAAGCCAGATGTTGTCCCATTACCTTATCAGAGAGTTTATTCATGAAAATACATTCAATAGAGTTTATTGAATGTATTTTCATGAATAAACTCTCATATTATTATTATTATTATAACACTGTACTGTACGGTTTTTTTGGTCTCCTGTGAAATTGTTCGAAATGGACTTAGCAGATTTACACTCTTAGCCGACGATATGTAATTGTTCCTCGAAAAAATAAATTATTTGTTTAGAGCATGTTTCCTTCAAGGATACCCATAAAAATTGAAGTCTGAAGTTGGTAACTTATACTTACTAAAATATTCAATAATTCGCAGTTTCCTCAGAATTTGGGAAAAATAGGGGATCCTATAATAAATACCGTATTCAAAACATGTTTTATTTTTATTACCAATAAAATTGGATATTAATTAACAATTTGAAGATTATATTGTGTACCTGCGGAGTTTGGAACTTATTTCAAGTTTATCTTCAGAAATTGAAGGTTCTACAAATTGTACAGAGTATTTATGTGAAATCAGGTACAAAAAAGTAATAGAAAAATCAAGAAATGGCTATAAAACTCCGTAGGCAGGAAACATTTTTGACTGTTAAGCAAATTTCAGGTATTATTTGAATATTTTAGAATAACAGTTCTGTTTGTTCATTCATAATTTAAAAACTATTTCCAATTCGAATTTTATTTTTGGGTGGATATTATTTAAGTATATTTAGAAATTGATTTAGTTGCCTGGATGTTCCAGAAAGGCAAGCATCGTATGTTTTCTACAAATCGATACCAAAAGTATATTTTTAGCGGTAATTTATTGAGTTGAAAATTTTATTTTCTATATAAGACATGAAAATATCTGCGAGAAGTGGGCCTAATGTCAGATATTTTCATGTCCTATATAAAAAATAAAATTTTCAACTCAAAATAAGTGGTAAAAATATACTTTCGGTATCGATTTGTAAATTACATAAACTTGCTTTCCTTTCTGAAACATCCAGACAACTAAATCAATTTCTAAATAACATAAATAATATCCACCCAAAAATAATATTTAAAATATATATATATTCAAAAACAAATACCGACCAACTTTTCGCCTACGCGGCCCAATTATTTCATTCAATAAAATGGGAAAAAGATTTTCGCACGCCCATGGATGGTGTTTTCAATTTCAACAGATAATTCTTTTGCAGTGTTGCCGACTCGAAGCTGAGAGAATTGTTCATCCTTGTCTCACTCGTTAACTGTACTATAGCCGTCCTTATCCAAACAATGTGAATGTTTGCTTCACAACAAAGCGAGTCCCAGTACGGGGATGTTTCGTCTCCTTAGGATAATAAGTCTATGGAGCAAACGGTTAATAAACTGAACAACTAAATTTTAGTTGTTCAATTTATTATTAACAACTAAAATTTAGTTGTTCAATTTATTAACCGTTTGCTCAATTTGTACAGTTTTAGTCATTTTGAATTTTCTTTTGGTTGATTATTAAATTTGTCATTTTTAGAATTGGAATATATTCCAAGACAAAAATAAACTAAATATATCATACAGATATATTATTGTGAAGGATTAGACACAAAGTTGTCAAATTATTTGATTTATATTAAATATCCTTTATCAAGAAGACTCATTAAACTTTTATAATTCTATTCAAGAGTTATAATGTTCACGAACAGCTGGAAAGAACAGAATTTGACCACGGACTCATCATCAGTGAGTCGAACCTTATTGCTCTGTTTCGAGCTCAAAAATTAGAATTTTAAGAAATTTTTTCCATTACAGAGTTACGAGTTTTTCATGCTGAAGAATTCATCAAGATAGAAGAGCAGAATATCAAGAAGAACTAGAGAATAGATTGAAACCAACTGAAACTAGTACTAATATGGAAATAAGTGAGTTGAACCAGCAAGTGATCACTGATATCCACACCTCGATGAAAAAGATTTGCTCGAAATCCAAAAACAAAAAGGACTCCAAATAACATAGTAAATTATGGAATAACAAAAAAAAATGTCCTAGCACACTTTGCCGGGGCGCCAAATTGTGGGGGTGCAAAGTCAGTTTATAAAACAAGACATACCTTTTGACACATAAATGTTTTCATAGGAAATAATAAAATTTTCATGAGCCAATTCTTTCCAAATCAAATAGGAGCTTTCAACCATAGTTATGAAAATACAAATAGGTATCAAAATGCACCTATGTGAGAACTCCGTCGTATTTTTGCTATATACTCGTAGACTTATAGAGCGTCGTACTTTCAAACAATTCAGGACATTTTTTGATGAAATCGACAAAACGTCCTTTGATAAATTTGACAAGGTGATTTTATTTAAAAAAACGATTTCAATGAAATTGAAAAGATGCCTGAGAAGATTAAAAGAGGCTCCTTGAAAAAATTCAGATAAATAAGGCAAAGCAGGGCGGCGAAATTTTATTTTGCCGGGGCGCCAAAAAGTCTGTCAGCGGCCCTGAGTCCTAAAGATACATCCACCTAAAGAACTAAATAACCAGATTCATAAAGAAGTGAGAAAGGATATATTCGATCTCATAATGCAAGGACAATGTAAATATGAGGGTATCAAGGTAAAAACTAACGCCAGGTAAACATCAAATCATAAAAATGAAAGACGAGCATCAACCTCATTATAGAAAATTGTTAAACACATCGAAGATTTTTTTACCGATCTGCACACTTCTAATAGGACGGAACCTAAAACGCTAAAACTACTAACTCGAATGTATGCAATGTAGGATCTGAAATCATCCCAGAAATATCAAAGCAAAAAATATACGCTGCCCTCTGACAAATGAGAAATAGAAAAGCCCAAATGAAGACAAAATTGCATGCGAAAAGCTGAAATTGGATGGATTGGCTATTGAAGAACCATTATTAAGTCCTCCTTAATAAATGTCTGCAAGAAGGTTAAATTCCTAGCACATGGCAAAACGCGGAAGAAGTATTATTATTTAAAAAAGGAGATAATAGCAATGTAGAAAATTATCAACCAATTAACCTTCTGTCTGAATTGTATAAACTGCTCACTAAAATTATAACCAATATATTAACAAACACCATACCAGCCAGTGGGGCAAGCGGGATTCTGCAAGGAATCCAATAGTACAGATCACTCACAAATCATTAGGGCACTTATCGTAAGTAATTGCACAAGTGCATCAAAATAACCGATAATTTTGCATGAGAGCGTGTTGTCATAAAAACTGCATGAGTTCATTTTCATTTTTGGAGAAAGAGCCCGACACCGAAGGTGGAGGGCTCTTTCTCCAAAAATGAAAATGACCGAATGCAGTTTTTCAAAGAAAACACGCTGGAATGCGAAATTATCCGGTCATTTTGATGCCCGTTGTAATTCGGGGGAATATTTCCCGAATAAACTGTTACATTACTTGTCAAACTGATTTAGAATGGAATTGTCATAGATTCGAACTGTGTAAGATGTTTGTTATATAAGTTATATAAGTGTTGTTGATAATTGTTCTGTTCATAGATGCATAGTTTCTAAACTATGCATCTATGAACAGAATTATCGAATTATCGCAGTGCTGTTTCGCTTCCTACAATGCAACTATCGCTGTAATTTTCGATAATTGTTCTCTATATACATAGAATTTTTGACAGGAGGGAAATATTCAAAAAAACAACAGAATAAAACGTACCTCTCCACTTGGCATTTACAGATTTCCATAAAGCGTTCGACACAATCGCCGATGGTGCGCTGGGCCTTGCTTTTCGGCCCTCACAGCTCGCATGCGCTCTCTCTCCCCAAGTAAACCTGCACACCTCCTTATCTGGTAGGTCGTCAGTGCTGGCCGGGGAGTATGTAATGATTTTGTCTGCCCGAGCGGTGGCGTTATGGGTGTTGCGCCACACTCTATAGCGGCCCCGGCGAGTTTATGAGGGTCACCGTGTTGCAGCAGAGTCACCTCAAAGAGGGTGTCCTAAGCCCAAATGAAGACTTCAGCAGCGATCTCGGGACGAAACACTGCAATCCCTAGACAGAGGGCGCACCTACATAATTTGACTCGAAAAAGACTCGCCAAAGTGTCTTTATTCGCGCTTGTTCTGGGGCTACCGTAATTTATCATTTTGCACAAATGTGCCCAAGAATTTTGCTAAAATACA
Source organism: Harmonia axyridis (assembly GCF_914767665.1). Lineage (NCBI taxonomy): Eukaryota > Metazoa > Arthropoda > Insecta > Coleoptera > Coccinellidae > Harmonia > Harmonia axyridis. Next base: position 16,050,240 of record NC_059502.1, on the reverse strand, counting down.
GATTGTTCTATGTGTTACTTGGATCGTGCCATTTTTTGCTTGCAAACATGCTAGACAATCATGATCTCAGAAAGATGCCAAGGTCAATTTCAATGAGAAAAGTACATTTTTCAGCCTATAAATTTTCTATAATTTTGAAACAGAAGGCTACCCTTATTTACTTTTCAAGAGGAAAGATCTTCCCTTTTTTTGTTAAAGCAGGGAGAATCTTCATGAACAAACTTTTATGAAAAGGTCGAACAATGTGAGACTCTTACTGATTAAACCTATCCCGATGTTTGGAATATACGAGTCATAGATTCCTTAATTTCGATCTGAAAGAAATTAATTGAGGAAATTGGGATAACCTGACACCTTTCTAGGGCTTTCAGAAATTATGCATGAGCAGGAGTGGTTTTTCCAACGAAAATTACTCGTCATTCCATCTGCACTCGAAATAGGACAAACCTGTCCATTCCACTTCATAGACGTGAATTTTCTCAGCAGCATTCCAATAAATTACCAGAAAGATTTAAGTTCTTATCAGGGAAGAAGTTTAGGAAATCTTTTGGAAAATGTTCACACTTAAATACAGTTTACTCGCGGGATAAAGTCATTAGTATAAAAATGATCTAATAATTTCTTTGTTTTGACTTGGCATATATAGCTTCCTTTGAGGCTGTAAATATATTATTATTATAACGGTTGGAGTATTTTTCCGCTTTTGCAAGAGTTTATAGGTGCGATTTCATGAAGAAATTCGTTTTTTCGCTTAGTGCGGATGAAGCGAATTGGGCTTATCAGAGATATGTTGCTAATTTCTTCCAAGTTAGTGAAAGCGTAAGTTCCCGACTCAACCATCGATATCGATAAACTGGAAATGTGACCGAAAGACCAAAAAGTGGACGCCCAAGATCTACCATTCATGCACAAGATCGATTGCCCTCTCGGTCGCCAGACCTCAATTCCATTGAACACGCTTGGGGATCAGCTACAAAGAGATTTAGATTCTCACCAATCAACTTCTCATACGTATCAAGAACTCCGACGGCTTTTACCACAACTCTGGAGAAAATATTTCTCCCCAGAGTTGTGGTAAAAGCCGTCTGAGTTCTTGATCAAGGCTGCTTCAACAATCTGATCGAAAAAATGCGTTGTCAATCTGTGGTTGATGTTCGAGAACTAATGCATAAAATGAAAAAACAATTACTGTGCTGAAATCAGTATAAAAATACCTTTCAAATGAGGTATCACTCACCCCATCTTCCCTATTCAAAATTTGGGGGTGAGGGTTGTAGTAGCAAGGGTTGAAGCGCTATGCGTCCGTAACCTACATCTTAAGTTGTCCCCCTCGAAACAGAAATCGACCTGTCCGAGCATTTCTATCGAAAAACTCTATTTCGTCTGTAATCTCGTCTGTTTCGTTTTCAAATGGCCACCCTGTATGTCTATGGAATTGAGTGAAATATCGTATCACTGATACGTTTTTATTTCCGCGCTTCTTCATGGTGAGGACGAAATTTGCTTTACTGAAAATGACATATGCTCAGAGCCGTCGCTAGCCAAACTGCCGCCCTAACAGAAGCTAACCCTGCAGATTGCTAAAAATTAATTTCGTATAATCGGGGTCCAGGGACCGCTCTAGCGGATTGATTCAGATTTAGTTGGATTGGTGAATTGATATTCATAGATTTAGTGTGAAAGAAAGGAAAGAAAAAATGTATGTATTTTAAGCGTAATTATTTTTTATGGATTCAAATTTAAATCGAATACATGATTTGGGAATGTAATAAACAATAAACGTGCTCAACTGAATTCTTATGAATAAATGATGAAATATATCAATTGAATTCAGGTTTCAGATTCTTCTGCTGAGTTTCGAATTCATGAAACGCTCGAAAATTTCGTTTTTTTATATGATTGAATAAAACCAGTGGATGATGCAGATGCGCCATTATTTCAAATTCAAATAGATGTTGCAGAAATTCTCGATGCGAATATATTTAAGATTAGTGAATTTGATAACAAAAATCATTTGTGAAATTCGTTGAAATTTAAAAAAATTAATACTTTCAGGAATCTAATCAACCTTCATTAGTCATTTAGATTTTTAATTTGTTTGTTTATGACAGTATAGTCTTAAGGTTGATATATAATAATATATAATTTAAAAATAAAAATGTATTCATTTATTTATATAAATTATAATAACATACATATATCTGCAGAATTTAATATAATAAAACATTTTCTGATTACATCAAGTTCAAATTTATTTATCCTAGTTAATACGAGTACAGTTCAATTAATAAATTTGAAGCTTACACAATTCTGTAAAATACAACATAGAATAAAATATACTTTGAATGAATTCCTCCTATACAAGAAAGTGAAAACGAATGGGAAAAAAAGATTTATGCCAGAGTATACCTATAACATATCTTATTATTTTTACACAAAATTATTAGTATTTTATTACTTCGCTAACTCAAGAGACCTCTTATTTCCTTGTGCATGTGACATAAGAAATCAACATAGCTTGGGGAGCCATCTAAACCTTTGTCTTCCACCAAGAAATGCTTAAAAACATGTTCTAGCTTCTCTCTTTGCCTCACTAATGTTAGCTGCGAAATAGAATAATAATAATAATAATAATATTAGATTAATGAGTCAGTAAGTAGTTTAAATAACATATTAATTTTGTACTCACCCTCATGTGTCGATGTCTTTGTTTCCTAATTTCTTCAACAATATTTCTAACAGCTAAAGATACTGGATTATCTAATTCTGGGAGTTTGAATTGTTCAATATTAACCTGTATAGCAGATGGTACACCAAATAATTTTTGTATAAAATCTGGATTAGCTCCCAAACCAATCCACAAGAACATATGTAAACCATTTTCTGTAAATAACAATATTCATGAAAGAGATAAAAAAAAGGTTGAAATAGAATTATGCAAATATACACTGAAATAAAATTCTCAACAACCAAAAAGGTTATATTATAGAACACTGTCAATTTTCAAGCCATTTCCTTGCATGTGTCATTGAATACATAAATATAAAGTACATTCATCTTAGCGGTAAAATAACGTCATAAAACGTTTACAAGCAAATATAAACGCTATTAGTTATTTATAATACAAGTGCAGAAGGCATTGATATTCTTCCACGAGTTCAAAATTCAAAAACGAGCCACGAAGTGGCGAGTTTTGAATGAACGAGTCGTAGAATGAGCCTTCTGTACGAGTATTATACACTATTTTCTCTAATTCATTGCATTTTTATTGAAATTAATGAAATATTTCCATAAATATCATTTAGAGATTTTTGCATTGAAAAATATTGGTTGGCAGAACTGATTTCTTTAAGGCAAATTTCAAATGAATTGACAGATAAAGCCGTGGCGGAAAGTTCGGAGTACCAACATATAATAATAAAATATAACCATGAAAACTGTGCGTTTCTGATATATTCTCGCACGATTTTGTTCTACAAGATGTGGAAGAATGAACGGAATAACCACAGAATTTGAGAATAGTTATTTATAATACAAGTGCAGAAGGCATTGATATTCTTCCACGAGTTCAAAATTCAAAAACGAGCCACGAAGTGGCGAGTTTTGGAATGAACGAGTGGTAGAATGAGCCTTCTGTACGAGTATTATACATTATTTTCTCTAATTCATTGCATTTTCATTGAAATTAATGAAATATTTCCATAAATATAATTTAGTGATTTTTGCATTGAAAAATGTTGGTTGGCAGGACTGATTTCTTTAAGGCAAATTGATGAATTGACAGATAAAGCCGTGGCGGAAAGTTTGGAGTGCCAACATAGAATAATAAAATATAACCATGAAAACTGTGCGTTTCTGATATATTCTCGCACGATTTTGTTCTACAAGATGTGGAAGAATGAACGGAATAACCACAGAATTGGAGAAAAGTACTTTATAGTAAAAATTAGAACCAATGAAACAATTTCCTTCAACATACCTAAAATATAGACTCCTTGCTCAGACATTTTTTCGATGGAACATCTAATAGGTTGTGGAATATCATGGCAGTTTGTATTCATGTCGTGTATTGGAATCAACCTAGGATAGAAGAAATACACCGAGGTTGGCACATCCATGGTCATGCAAGCTTGCATCACGAAAGATCTTTCATCCACAGTCATATCAGAACCTCCTGAGAGGGCGTCACTCTTCAAAAGGCAACTCACGTAAAGTGGGAGAAGCTTCATACATTCTGGCAAGATCAGTTGACCAGCACTGCTGGGACTAGCACAATTTTTCCTATAACATTTTTAAAGTTAAATAACACATTCTCAATAAGTCATAATAAAAAAAGATATGAAATAATGAAAAGAATCACACTACACATATTAATAATAGTCCTAACATCAAGTATGAAAATATGTATTACCTCACTCTATTTGAAAGACGTTCAGTAATCAACATTATATATCGCTTAAAAAAAAATCACAGTAACCTCAAAGAACGTTTTATGAAAAAATTGATTTTTCAGATATTAAGGAGGTTAAGCTCTGACAACTGATGTATCTTTGAATAATGATTAAAAAATCAGTGAACTTATGTGGACAAATATTATCCAATGAAAAAAGTTCAATATTTATTACAAATAATTATGAAACTTTTCATTTGACTGTTTTCATTATCAATTAATAGTTATTGTGATTCTTTTTTTAATTCAATCGAATGTACAAGTTTTCGTAAATCCAACAGAAGATTTAAAAAAATAACAAGTAGAAGCTTCCTATGAGTGTTTTTCTCTTAAACAAAGTTACTGTAGTTGATGTCAGATTTTTTCTAATCTAATTCGAAGACTTTCCTTAAGTTAAGAGCAATAAAGTTCTTTTCTAATTATCATTACCACCATCCATAAATGAATTTAAAACTAGGACAAGATTAATATATTTTCTAATTATTGTGAAACCCAGGCTGAAGGACCTTAGTTTGATGGCCATTTGTTCAGAGGCAATAAATAACAGTTACTACTACTACTACTACTGTGAAACCCACCATCCTACTTCTATAATTGAAGACTTTCTCAAATGTCTATTTATTAAAATGGTTTGATGTCTTATAAGGGATTTTATCCCTTCTAGTAACTGTTTTGTAACAGAAAATTCACCATTTAAAATAATTTGCCTGATTATTTTCCTCATTGTAGGACGGATAACGAATACACAGGGTTAGAACTATTTAGAGGGCCACTACTACAGGGATATCGAACACCGTTAGAAAGACAGGGTGGCTTAAATTACAAACAAGTTGCATTAATTAGGGATGAGTGTATTGGTGTGAACAGATCCGAAATATCTCCATTGGTTCCCGAGATATCTCAAAAGAAACTCAAAATCGAGTTTTTCCTTTTTTTCTGTATAACTCATTTGTTCTTGGAGATAACTCAACGAAATTTGGTGTATAGCCATTATCCAATATAGAGATACTAATGGTGTCTTCAGATTTTTTCTGTTTTCCATTGTTTCAGAGACGCGATGTCAAGTGATGATTTCACATAACAACTCTTCAAATTTGCGTACCTAGGATCGATATTTTTGTAGAGTGTGATACATTGTTGAATTCGTAATTTTTTTCTTCATCACCTCATAGGGAGAACCAATATGGCGTCCACAAGAAAAAAAAATTGACTATCGCGTCTTCTAAATAATGGAAAACAGAAAAACTCTGATGAACCATTAGAACCTCTATATTGAATATGGCTATAATGGCTACAACCGAATTTCGTGAAGTTATCTCCAGAAGCAAATGAGAAAATCTCGATTTTCCGTTTTTTCGAGATATCTCGAAAACCATTGGAGATATTTTTGATCTGTTAACACCAACACACCAATCCCTAAATAACGCAACTTTTTCGTAATTTAAGCCACCCTGTATCTCTAACGGTTTTCGATATCTCTGTAGTGCCCCTCTAAATAGTTCTAATCCTGTATTATGAATAATTTTTTTAGACAATGGTTTTCATTTAGTCATTTATCAGTAATTCCCATAGTTCTTGACGTTTCATCAAAAACATACGTTCTTTGAAATTTTAGCAGTAATACCAAAGTGATTGAATTCTCGCAATAAGTCTTTCAATTCATTTGATAATGAAATTGAATTGCTCGAAAACGCCAGAAGTCCGCAGACATTCTTTCTTCAAGCAATCCAGTTGGTTTATAAAATAAAAGACAGACTTATTATAATTTCAGAGTAAAGAGTCAAATTTGGATCATAAATAATGTGAACTTAATGAGAGCTCCTGATTGGTGTGAATGAATGATTTTAAATCATGTTTTATATAATTTAAAACTCTTGTTCCTAGTTCAAATCACATTACTGAAGATTTGTACAACACCTATTCAATTCATTTTCAAACTACTGAAAATAGTTACAAATTCTACCTAAGATAAATCTCAACAAAGAATTAGGTTGGAGTCTATATGACAAACTAAGAATTCAATTTCAAATGTTGTTTTCTATCAGTCCAAAGTCTTCCTTTTAGTTCAAATCACATTATTGAAGATTTCTACAATATTTAAGGTGAAGGTTCATTCCATCTTCAAACTACTTAAAATAGTTACAGAACCTACCTAACTTGGATGGGACATTCAATCACATATTGAGCTAGGTTAACATACCTATATGTCGCCAATACTTGAGCGGCCTTTGAGACAATTGCATCTTTAACAGCTTTCGGATTATTATCCATTAGCTTGAATAATGCTTGCTTCGACCAGTAGTTAATTAGCGTATCTAAATCACAACTCCTGTAGAGATCTGTCATCTGAGAACATGTTTTCAATGAGAGATTGCAGATTCTCAAGCGTCTTTGGCCAGAGCAAGATGTGTATAATAGAGCAGCCTGAATATATACGCCATCATCTTCATGGAGTTTGTCATCATGCTTAATTTCTATAGCCACCGCCTTGTCACAATCTGAAAATCATTCCACTCAGTGACATACTTGGTTGAACAAACTGATAAGGTGATAACAGAAAATTAATTAAATTTATAGTTCAAATTGAATGTACACTCAACAATAAGCATGGAGTGAAACTATAACTTTTCAATATAAAATCCATTTGTGTGTGTCCTATTAGCTATCATAAAGAACTGAAATTGAAATTACTTAGATAGTATATTAATTTTAGCAATGGCATGGCGTCACGGATGGGAAATCTGAGATGACAACAGCATCTTCACTGCAAACATACACAAAATCAGGTCATTCCTAAAGTTTGTGTTTTCTACCCTGTGCCGTATAGCCAATATTCCGATTCTAATTGAGCTTATTTATTTCATTCGTAATAAGAATGGTTCTTGGTTATTTTCTATTATGAATCATCATTCATCTTCCAGTATACAAAGGAATAAATTGTTTCAACAGTTTAATAATGAATTTTTTTATTATCGCGGACCTCATGTTGCTGTAATAAATTTGTTCGGACAAAACTTAATAAAACAAAGTTGAAATATCACCAAAAACATTTACATGTTCTTTATATACTGGAAATATGGAATATCATTAACATGATTGAGATGTCGTTATATACAGGGTGTTTCCTAAACATGCGGCAAAAATTCAGGGGGTTGTTCCTTGGACTATTTTAAGCATGTTTTGTCCTTGGATGATTTTTGAAAAACCTCTTTGTTTCGAAGATACAGGGCGAACAACATTTTTCATATTCTTAAAATTAATAATAGTTTAAATAAAAATGTGTACCGCACTGTGTTTACTAAGTAGGTACAATTTATTTTTAAATTTGTTTAACAACATTCCAATTACTAAAAACGGACAGTTTTTTGACTAAAAATTGATAAGTGCAGATGGTAAAGGAATACAGATTAAACGAAATCGGATCATTGCTGGGTGTAACTTAATAAGAAATGATCCTGGTGTTTTTGAAAGGGTTCGGCAGTCAATGAGGAGAAGATTGGATGCTTGTATGCTGGCTAGAGGTGGTCATTTTCAACAGTTTTTGTAGGTTGAGTTGAATTTTCATGTAATTTTTCATAATAAAATGTTATTATCTGAAATTTTGTTTCCCCTATATCTTCGAAACAAATAGGTTTTTCAAAAATCATCAAAGGACAAAATATTCTTATATTCAATATATTCCAAGGAACAACCCCCTGAATTTTTGCCGCATGTTTAGGAAACACCCTGTAGAAAAATTTTTGCATTTTTGAAAATATATAAATATAATTTTTTTTTGCATTTTTCTATATAACGACATCTCAATCATGTTAAGAATATTCCATATTTCCAATATATAAAGAACATGTATATGTTTTTAGTGATATTCCAACTTTGTTTCATTAAGTGATTTTGCGTGTTAATTCAAATTCGTAAACATGTAATTTTTCATGAAATTTATGCTTGCTGTGCAAAAAAACATCAGAATTTTAAAATTTCTTGTTGTGAAATTTAAAATTATAACGAATCCATTGACAAAGAGTATATGCAGTATGACTCTCACCTATTGAACCTAATTCCATATCAGTGGTATTTGTCATATAAAAGTGGCCATAAAACTCAGTTGGTCTTACACCAGTTGATGTTCGTACTCTCATTATAGCATCAAAGCCAATCGGCCGACTTATATCCATTATTATATCTTGAATAAGTCTTTCTCCATCAATATCAGCCTGGAATCAATTTTATGTATGCACTCAAACAATATAAAGTCGACAGAAACTCAAGCACAAGAACGAACATTGGCAGAGTTTTTTTTTCATCATTGCCATTCTATTGTAGAAGTAAAACAAGTACAGAGATTTAACATACAATTTTAGAGAAAATCCATGTAATTAATCCTCAACTGCTTGACTAATGCAATAAAAAAAATACTCTCAAAAATAAATATTTTGTTGTACCTGAAAATATGTATATTTGAAGACTTCTCCTCCTGACAACCTTGAAACTTGTCCTACGGTAGCAACATCAATATAAGAGTTATTAAAAAGAAACAGGTCAACTGAAACACCAGCCAGAACACAATCCTGTCCCAGTTGATTATACGCCTGATTTTGAGGTGTCAAAATTGTTTTTTCTTTGTCAGTACCTAAAAGTTTTCGATCGTCCCTGTTCTTGAGTTTACCAGGGGCATCTACAGTGGGTAGGTTTGAACTAAACACCATCAGTTTACCACTACATTCGGAAGCCTGAAAATAAGAATACATTTTTTTGAAAGTACATGACATTGTATACACAATAATACACAGTAAGTTGTATTTCAAATATAATTCACCCAAAAAAAATTTGAAAAAAAGGTATCTAAAGAGAATCAGAAAATAAAATCAGTCTGAGATCCCGCAAATATGCAAATTAAATACTGATTACGTTTTCTAAATTTGATTGATAGTTGTTACCTTCAAAGCCTCAACACCAGCTAATATTGCAGGAAGGAGAATAGTTTCTGTTTGTCGAGTTCCTCCAAACATATTCGGTATTTGTTCCATTAAAGCATCAATAATAACTTCAGATTCTTCTGGAGTAGAAAGAAAACCATCAAGAAGAGGCATAAACATTTCATAAGTATCTCCCACCACTAACATCTGTGGTGCAGCTAAAGTTCCCTGAATATAAAAAGTACAAATTATTCATTCAGTTATTTTTGAATTAAATAAAATTCTTCTATCGATTCTCAATATAAGAAGTACTCCCGATTCCTAAAATGAAACTGTTCATTATTTGCTATAACTTAGTTATAGCTTCGTTGAAACAGCTTTAAATAAAAGAGTGTGTTTAACCTTGAGAATTTCTGTAGTACTTACCTTAATATTATAAAAATGTACAGTGTTGTCATAAGTAATGAATCCAACTTTCATTTTGCTTGCATCTTGACCATCATCAACAGGTAAATTACGTAAGATTTCCTTCATTTGAGAACACAACAATTTCACCAAACCAGACTTGATGCTATTATATGAAACATCAATTATGAATAGAATTGCAGGCACCTTAGGTAAAGTGTTCGTTTTACAATAATCTGCTGTAGCCATAAACTCGTAAGTGCCAAGAACAAGCTCAGGTCTTTCAAAACGATCCATTCTCTGACCTGTATGGTCCAAGTGTTGAAAATATTCTGCAGGAACTAAAATTAAATTCGTAAGAAATAAAAATTTTAAATGCGTTATATGGAATATAAAAAAATAAGAAAAATACTGAAGTGAAGTGGAGAGCTTTTGCCTTGTTCAAATTCGTATATACTTTTTTTTGTAGATTTTTGCTTCAATATACTTAATTCCTCTTAAGACCCTCTATGCATATAACCAAAGAAAATCTAAACTATAAGTGGTTCAGAAGATTATAAAATTGAGAAAACAAAATTTGATATAAGTAAAGCTATGGAACCATCAAATGAAATTCGACAATTACCATACTTGACCAAAATATTTGGCCTCTTAAGACATTCAGCTGAATTTTTACAGTGTACACAGCGTCCGGATAGTATCGTGAGACATTTGAGCAAAATGGAAACCGCGCAAAAGTAAAGGGTATGATTCATTAAAATCTTTATTATAGTAAAGGGTGACACTCACCATCAGTTGTAGCCTTGCAGAAAGCACATTGAAATCTTCTTCCTGAATCTACAAAAGTCATGTAGGGACACATATAAGCCTTACATCTCACACATCTTACAGGGCCCAGTTCTCCAAAATTAACAATAGGAGGACTAAATTCTCCAGGAGCCAATCTTGCCAATGGACTTATAACTAAACTGAAAGGAACCGCAGTGTGCTTCATCATATCATTGGTAATGGCAACATTATACATGGATGAGCGAATAAAACGAGGACTGCAATTGCCTTGATCTTGAACAACGAAATTGGTTGTAACTAGGGGGGGCATCAGGCCTCTTTGATTAGTAACAAATACTCCCGATCTATTGTTTTGATCATCTGTTGTAACTTGTATCTATGAAAAACACAAGATGTTGAAATTAAGGTTTTTGGAAATAAAATACAATTCGAAAGACATGATATTATATACCAACAACCATCAGAGTAATGAACATAGAGGGAGCATACATCATTTTCGGTAAGCGAATATTGTCAACAACATGATCTAACAAATTTAATAGATGAAGCTAAATTAATCATAACCTTTATTATGATATTTTACTGAATAAACGGATTTCTCCACGAAGAGCACAAATAAATAAAATTCTCATGATAACTTAAAATATATCGGAGAAAATAATTAGAAACATCTAAATGCACTGTTCACATAACAACCGATGACAGATCCTGGGAAATAATTTTACATAGATGCCTAAGCTCTGGTTTAAGCAAGTAGAAACAATGAGAAATATGCTTGTTACTACAAATTGAAAAGAAAATTATTCGAATGTTCATATTAAATAAAAAATAATTGAAATGAATAGATTTCATTCAATATAATATACGTTTTTAATAATATAATATCAATGTCATTTCAAAATATATTAAAATCTTACTATGTTCAGATAAGCATGTTGGGTATACTTAATAATTATGTATACTCCCTTAACCTATATTTATTACTCTAAGGCAGAATCACAAGTGAAAAGAAACTTATTTAACCAATTAAGATATGATAGTATTTAAATATTTTTAGTGAAATTTGTGGAACTTTTAAGATATGGTATAATCTATTTTGCAATGGAATTGAGTCAATAGTCATAGAATGTTTTCCAGCATAGTTGCCAGACTATGGACTTCTTACAAGTTTTACCATCAAATCAACATCAAGTAGTTGCTAAATATTCTCAAGCTTTGAATTATGTTTTTGATTTAGAAAAAGTGTTATATTATTTCAATTACCAAACCACAAATCAGTTTGGGAAGAATGAAATTAAAATGTCAATTTTGAATTACAAACAAAGTAAGACATCGGCAACATGGAGAATTGATGCAAACAGTAAGTTGAACTGTGAACGCTTCAAGTAGTAAAAAGAAGTTTTTGGTTGTTACCAAAATGCCACTTAGTGACGTCATTTCATAGCTGAAGAGAATAGGCAATAAATTATTTTTTAGTGAAAAAACTTACCGGACTTGGCATTTGATCAGGATCCAACCGTCTTTGTTGATTTTGTTGTTGAAAACCAGGTTGAGGATAACCATGTTGTGGATAACCTTGTTGTGGATAACCTGGCTGAGGTGGATATCCACCTTGAGCCATGGATGACTGTTGTCCTGGCATTGGAGGATATCCACTTGGACTTCTCATCTGTTGACTGTTTAGAGGTGGAGGCATATGAGGGCCATTATCACCATTTGTTGCTCCATTTTGTGGTACTGCAGAATAATGTTTTGGGCCAGATATATTCATATTTTGCATCTGATTAGACAACTGATACTGATTAGGAATATGATCACCGGGTCCGTAAGGACTATTAACTCTCCTATTCTGCTGATTAATAGATTGTGGACTGTTGAAAGTTTGCTGGCTTTGCATTGTAGTTTGGCCAGTTGTTGGAGGAAATGCTTGTGGGGTGGCCATTGGTGGTTTGCCCCCAGTTTGACTTGAAAGTGACCCATACGGAGATTGAGTGGTGAGTGTCGGCTGGCCAGACAATGTTGATTGACCAGATAAATGTCCTTGTGACATTGGTGGACCAGATAAGTGTCCCTGCATTGCAGCTGGGCTATATAAAGTAGGTGGTCCAGACAAAGAAGTTTGTCTAGGATATTGCTGTCCTAGCGGAGGTTGACCTGGACCTGAAGGCTGTCCAGGTAATTTTCCTGGAAATGAAGATTGTCCTGGCAATGGACCTGTTGATGGAGATTGTCCTGATAGAGTTCCTGGAAATTGACCCTGTAGTGGAGATTGTCCTGACAATTGTCCAGGTAAAGGGGTTTGTCCTGGCAATTGCCCAGGTAAAGGGGGTTGCCCAGATAATTTTCCTGGTGATGTATATTGTCCAGAAAATGGTGGTTGACCTGGAAATGGGGACTGTCCCGGAAATTGTGTCTGCATTTGTGTAGATTGTTGTCCAAGAGATGGTTGCTGCCGGGATAGTGGAGGTTGCTGTCCAGGTAGTTGCTGTTGAGCTGATGCCTGTGGTTGAACTGATAATGGTGGACGTGTCGGCAATTGACTTTGTCCTAATTGCTGATGGCTAGACAATGGAGATTGTCCAGTAGGAGGCAGACCATAAGAAGATTGATTGGATGGTCCAGATGATGCTGAAATAAAAATAATTTGATTTGAATACTTTTGAGGGTGAGAAAAGTTAATATGTATGAGAAATTGACCGAATTATCTCAAATATTTACGTTGACAGATACCTCATTTTCATACCCACTTCACATGTCTTAAACTAAGAAAAAATAATTAACTTCCTATTGCACTAGCCTTTTTGTCGTGATTCTAAATACTGCTTATGGGGTAGTAACTATTGACATTATCTTTTTTAATCCCCATTCATTGCAACGGTCATTAACAATACTTTATTATTGATGTTTTCATCTCAACACTCCGAAACTTCTGTGAAATCCTTTAAGAATCATTAAACCAATCTTCTTGTGAAATAGGAAATGGTTGTGCATCATCACACCACCTCAGGCATATATAATTGTTGCTTTTGCAGATGGTGTTAACTCTGAAATCTCCCTTGAATGTTCCAATCATAAGGGAAGGATAACAGGAGAAACGTAATTTACTTCCAAAATCTCAACTTAATAGTCGAATATATCTTATTAGATATATTTTTCCCTATTCTGCTTGAGTTTTCCATGCTTCTCATGATGCTATCAACAAGAAATTTCACACCAAACGTTAAATGATGATTCTATTTAAACAAACAAAATCTTAATCGGATAATTTCTCACGAAATATTGTGTATTTGCATTCCAATATTTTTCTTGAATTTTCTATGGTTCAGATGATGTTATCTGCTGAAAATTTCGCAGGAGGTTTGATATTAATTGTCATTCTACATCCAAATTTCAGACGGTTATATTTACAGAACCGCTAGTCGATTATGCCCATTAAAAAACTTAACCAGACATTCGAAATCCAAACCTAACATGAAAATTTCAAGATCTAGGTTCTTCCATTCCGGTAGTTATGTATTTGCGACCGACTAGATGTACGGACATCATTGAATCGAACCTTATCGATAATAACATTCCCGGCTCAAAATTCGAAAAATAAATAGATTTTGATAAAATGATAGAGTGATCCGTTTGGAGATTAAGCGCTCAATTAACATGTTGAGATTTTAGTTTACTAATTTGACTTTTAACCATTGACACCACTCAAAAATGTTTCTATCGTTGGTCTTCATGGTGATGGGGAATTTAGTCTTTCCAATAGTATAACTTGTGCTTATTTAGAATATTTAGAAGTTGTGATTGAGAAGTTTTAATGACAAAAAAATTAAAAAACATAAGAGTGAGACATGACTACTATTATTAATTGCACTTACCTTGGATTTCCTGGACATCAGTTGATGATTGTGAATTTGTTAGGGGCATATTTTGACTAGGTGGTAAATGAGAATTTCCAAATGGCTGATTTTGTGGTACTCCAATTTTAGAATGTTCGGATAATGATGATTGAGTTAGGTTCATTGGGGGAGACTGAACGAATGGATTGTTTGATTCATTACCAAGAGTAGAAAGATTTAATGTAGCATTGAACTGACTCGTTGGAGGTTGTTGACCAATGCTAGTTGATGCAGCTGTCGAATGAAGAGGAGCACCAGTATTATTTTGAGAAAGTTGACTGCTACCTATTTGTGGTGTAACAGGTTTAGACTGATTTAACGGTGACATAGTTGGGAAAGAAGCAGTATGGGAAACTTGGTAATGTTGAGGAGCAGAAAAATTAGAATTTTGAGCTAAACTTGGTGAAGAACGGTTCTGCTGATTCAAAGATACTGACGATGGTGGTAATTGACCTGAAAAAAAAAACATGTATACTTAAATACATGACATAAAAGTTTGTACTGATCCATTATAAGTTGTTTATATACTTAATTTGTAATTTGAACACAACAAATTATTGAAGATATGTTATTTATATAATTATTAGATAGAGTGCAAGTTGAATGATCAATATACAGGGTGTCCTAACTATGAGTTAGTGAGAAAAATTTCAAGAAGTCATGTTTTCTCTTTGTAAAATATCAGTAAGCAAATCATGGATACGTTTTCAAGTTACAGGGCTTTTCTGAGAAATTTTTGTTTCAAATAGGATCATTACCAATATTTGGGCTGTTCATGTAAGTTTTTTCTAAAACAATTTCTAAATAGTTAATGATCGTAATATTTGCACTCATTTCATCCTTGATCATTTATAAAGAACACATTCAAGATCATGCTCAATATCTATATTTCCACAAATTGATTTGACTGAGGCTGATACGTGAAATTAACCTTTGTTGCTGTCCTAGAGGACAGTTTAACTTCAAATGAAAAAAGAAGAACATTGTCAATAGAAATAGCTGACAGAGTTTTATTAAGAGATTGGTAATATGTAGCACTCTATCAGTTCTTTAGAAGTATTTTTATCCTAATGGAAATTATAATACTCGGAATATACCACTTTAATATAATGTATTCCGAAAGAAAGTCTTGATAAAATATTCAACAATGAACTAAAAATAATTTCTGCATTTTTGAAAAAAAATACTCACTTGGTGGAATGGGGAATCCACTGGTAGAGCCATTAATAATGTTGTTATTTGCACCAGAATTTATATCATGCTTTAATGCATTACCATCAACATTATTTGGATTCTGTATTTCGGGCCCAGGCATTTTATGGCCTTGTGGTAAAACAGTAAATGGGCCTAGGTTTCCACTGGGCACCTTGCCTAACAAATTTTTCAACTGAGAACCTTGGTTTGATGAACTGACAGATGTTGGTGGCACATTTAACGGAGTAGGATTACTTGATGAAACTAATGGAATATTTTCAAATCCTTGATTATTTTGTCCATCATTTTGAATGTTTTGTGGGGGTGCACCATACTGCTGCTGAGAAAAATACTGTGGATTCATGGATCTGAAATTGAAAATAATATTCATAACATCCCGAATTAACCAAAGGGATCATGAATTATTTAGGAGTATTATCTAACGGAATTCCAGAAAATGGGTCAAGAAATATGAGAGAAATCATAAAAAAACAATTCAAAACTTGGATTATAAAGACCAGATAAAAAAATGTTTGACACCTAGCTGTATTGTAATTGTTCTATTTGCCAATTATCTCTTATTTCGATGTTTTGACACTAACCTTGAAGAAAAATCTTTCACAATTAAAAAATCCAAAAATTATTTAAAAAATATCTGTAATTCAATGGTAATTGCAAAATTTTAAGATCAACACTATTAGTTAAACAGTCTTGTGCCACGTAAGGATTATTTGCGCATGTCCTAGTAACTTCCACGTATTTGTACCTAGAAATTTCACCAGATTCAAGAAATGAGTTCAAAAAAGAAATGTTCCATCAAGCTTTTAAATGTAGCAAGAACATAGGTTTATTGACAATCACAATTGCAGCTTTGATAGGAATATATTTTCCATCAAGACATGCTAGGCATTACGAATGTGTGAATATTGATAATATTTTAGGGAGCCTTCATCTTGAATCAGTTGAATCTAATATTCAAAACAATAACCTCAAAAATTGTACATACGAGACCGTATTATTTGATCCAAACAATAAAATCCAAATAAAAGAGGTGATTCAGCAGAGAGTATATTCAGAACCAACTTCAGGTGAATATCGCATGATTTTAACATTTGACTTTCATTGTTTTTAAATTTCACTTGGGAATTCAATTGACATTATGGAAATGTCAACATCAATGTCAAAAAATTTTAAACTTTTAAAGAGTCTACCATAGAATACATCATATTATAAATCTTTCCAAATTCTCTCATATACACGGTACAATATTTTTGAATAAGAACTTTATTGCAGTAAAAATAGTAAAAATTAGAATATTCTTCGGAATATATTCATGTCATGTTCGTTGATAATTAAAAAAATCAGTTGAGAAAATATTTTGATTGTAGAAACTGTAGAAACATTATCCCATTCCATCGGATCAAATTCGAAGCTTCTGAATCGGCTTTATCAAACACAACTTGTAATATAAAACTTGTTTCAGGAGGTGAATATATACCCAAGGATTGTAAACCTTCTATTAGCTCTGCGATAATAGTACCATACAGGAATCGTGAGGAGCAGTTAGAAATATTCTTACATTTCATTCATCACTTTTTACAAAGACAGAAAATCCACTACAGAATCTATATAGTTAATCAGAAAAATGATTTGCCCTTCAACCGTGCAAAACTCCTTAATATTGGAGCTAAAATAGCTATGTCTGATACATTTCCCTGTTTGATATTACATGATCTCGATTTGATCCCTTTGAATTATGCAAATATTTACGCCTGTTCTAAATTACCTAGACACATGTCTTCTAGCCTAGATACTTTTAGGTGTGTTTTTTAAAATACTCAATCCACTCATCAGTAAAATTATGTCAATTAATTTTAGGTATAATCTACCATATTTGACTCTTTTCGGTGGTGCAACTTCCATTTTATCTACACAGTACAAAGGTATAAATGGAATGTCAAACTTATTTGAAGGATGGGGCGGAGAGGATGATGATTTTTATAAGTAAGTTCAATATTTTGATACAATCTCTATTCTTTTGAGGGATAATTTTAAAAAACATATTTTTTGGTGTTCTTGTTCGTTTCGTCTTAACTGGTAAAGCAGCATCATTCCGAATGTTTTCGACTGGATATCATATTCATCTCATATAACTATGTTTGAAAAAATCCATCAATTAAGTTTCAGACAACCCATGTTTGTCAACATCACTTCAAATTTGCATTATACAATTATTTGTCGAAGGTTTCTGGAGCCAAATAACGTAAGTGCGTCCTCTCTCTTTAGGGATTACGGTTAGGCTATCCAGCGATCTCTGCCCAAGACACCCCTCTCACACCGTCGTGGAGAGGTGACACTGCTGCAACGCGGCGGCTCTCTTAAACCCGCCGGGGCGTATTAAAGTGTGGTGCGACGCCAATAACGCTACCTTTCGGGCAGACAGAGCCACTACAATTGCTTGTTTTTATTCATCTCGAAATGTTACCATTACAACCGTTCAGTTTCGATATCTCCGAATATCCGAATATTTCCGGACGCTGACTCACCCAATGGTTTTCTAGCAAAAGTATGCTGATCTTCAATTGCTTTCATATTTCATTAAAAATTGACTTGTGTATTTGAATTAATATGAATATATCCATATTTTATGCGGTACCTGCTTAATTTGATTGAATGAAAAATGTCACTTTCTTGGTATTTCAAAAGAGTAAAGTTAGGTGTAGAGTGTAAAATCAATAGGTTCTGAATCTTTTAGAGAAAGACAAAAGTGTCATTTTCACTACTTGTCGTGATCTTCCTAATTCCAAGCGAAACCCAAGGCCAAAAAAATGCATCCCCTACTAAAGGCGAAGTTATTTGCTTTCAGATTTTTCACTCTCCGAATTCACGAAAGAAATTTCTGCAGTTGTTGGATTTTGAATTCCAACCATAGAGTAATAAACATAGATAGACGGCGTTTTCTCTGACAATATACTTATGTTATGTAAAATCTGTGCTCATTGAAAAATGAACCTTTCTCCTTTGTCTATGGGTGCGCTAATCAGATTGCAGGATCAATTTGAATTTTGAATTATTTCCACCAATCACAGCGATAGTTTCATTTGAACCGTGATTGATTGGCGTTCGTAGACGTATACTGCGTTCGGCAAATCCACACCGGTGCGGAGCGTGCGGTGTAAGGTGCGAATGGTTGATAGATCACGTGACCACGGAGCAAGAGGTGCGTGCGTGTTTTGCCGAACGATGACGGAGCTAACGGAGCTGATATCGAAAAATTGTTGAATATGTTTTTTGAAGAAAAAAACAATTTCGTCGATTGAAATTATTGGAGACGGTCAGACTAGATCTAATTTGTCTCCTCGTGATAACATGGTATATTCTACATAATGTGTTCATCTTGAAAGAGTTGAAAGGAGATGATCCTGAGGATATTGTTGATGAACCACTTATTGAAAAAAATGGAAATTTAGTAGACATCGATAATATGCATAATATTATAGCAATCAAGGAACCAATTAGAAGAGAGTAAAACGAATTTTATAATGTATTCTTTGAACATGGATGAAAGATTTCTTCGCTGAGATTACAATTATGTACTTTGTAAAACAAACCTTTATTTTTAATAATGATATTCGTTTCCTAATTGCCTTCAACATATACAAACATAAGAAAAAGCTCTAAATATATAAAGGGATTTTGCATAATAAGCTTATAATTCATAATTATTGTTTTCTAAAATTCTCAGATTCGTGCATGATGCTCAAAGACATGTACCTATTTTCAAAGCAATCCTTAATTTCTAATTTTTAGGTTCACAGCTTAATACGATCTACCGAATTTCAACAGAAATTTGATATAATCAAAAAAGACATCAATTGTAATATTTGGTTTAGTCTCCTCTATAAAAATAAATCTCACGGCACACACCTCGCTAGGTAGACCAATGAAATTGGGCTTTTGAGTCGTTTCTATGGAAACGCAATAAATTAGCACATACTGTCAACGAATGCCATTTTGATTTGAATCTAGTTCATTACTAGAATTATTGAAATTTGTGCAGTTCTAGGTAGGAAAAGTATAGTGTGGCACGAGCCTGAAAGGCGAGTTTCGCGAACACACGAGCGAGAAAAGGACTTTCTCCACATGTTGCACACTAACTAACAACTGCACAAATTTCAATAATTCAAGTAATGACCTTGATTCAAATCAAAATGGCCTTTCGTTAACAGTATGTGCTAATTTATTGTGTTTCCATAGAAACGACTCAAAAGCCCAATTTCATTGGTCTACCAAGCGAGGTGTGGGCAAAGTGCCGTGAGAAATAATATTTCCCACAGTATGAGCAATACATAGTTTTGAAATTGAGTAAGCTACTTTTCATAGCAGTTGTAGGAAAAGTCCTTTTCTCGCTCGTGTGTTTGCGACACTCACCTTTTAGGCTCGTGCCACAAACTTCCACACTCGCGAGAAGAGTTGGACATTCCCCACTTGTTGCACAATATACTATTTAAAATATTTTATAAGTTGAATGAGGTCACTGTAATAAACTGCACGTTTACCTTCTGATGTTTATTGCTTGCTTGATATTCTAAACAAATAGAACTCCTACAGTCCAGTCAATTAATCATGAATGAGTCAATCTGACAATTTGAATTTGTTTGGTTTTGTTCTGAAAGAGAGACGGAAGTCATCTTCGAACTGCGTGTAGTTGGCTTGGTAGTGTGTAGCCATCATCGAGATAGAATAGATTCTCTATTTTAATCTCGATGTTATGGTAGCCATAGAGAAATGAATCCTTTCTTTGTCTATGTGTGTAGCCATAGACAATGAAAGGATTAATTAATTTCTCTATGTGTGTAGCTACTCTGTTATCTGTGGTGTGTAGCGAATCTCAAGGTCAAGTCAATACATCTTGCCTAGAAACTGCACAAATATTGGTTTTTGTTTTGTTTTAGCCTTTAGGTTCTACAGATTTGTCTCTGGTTCTATGAATCTTGTTGTATAACAATTCAAATTCAAAATAACATTTTGAATTTTAATACATAATGGACAGTGCAGAAGAGGGTTATATTTCTATTCTTACAATGGAAAGATGTGAAAAATTCAAATGTAATATTTGTAATCGATATCTTTCTGTTGGACCAATACTTTTCAATGAGACTGTAGGAAAGGTATGTGGTAGGTGTGTTGGGAAGGGAGAGACCAAAAAATTTGGTAAGATAACCTTTGAAAGTCAAAAAGTTTATGAAGAAATCGCTGAACACATCGTTTTTCCTTGTTCATTTCGAGAAAAAGGTTGTGGAGAATCATTGAAATGGAATAGTACACATGAGGATTCATGCCCTTACAAGGATAACAAATGCCCATTCGGACTAAATGTTCTGGCACATAATAATTGCTTATGGAATGGAGATAATAAGTATTTATCCAATCATTTGACAACAGGTCATAAAGACAGTTTTTATGAATTGTCTAATATATCAACAACTTTTCCATGCAATCTACAAAATAGTATAATGTTATCATTGTTTGACGATAACCTTATTGTGGCTATGTTGTCTGTATCCAATGATTCAAAGAGTATCGCCCATAAATTATGGATGGATATTCCTTATATTAAGTGTAAATCATTCACATATGATCTTGAGGTGTCTAATGAAAATGGGAAACATCATATGACTTTCCCTGAAAATGAAATCACTCCATTATATAATTCAGTGTTCACTAATAATTGTGGTGAATATGAATTTGATTTAAATATTGATGGACTTCTAACATTATTGAAAAGCAAAGAAAAATTGAATTTTTGGTTTAAAATCAAACCACCTCAGCTCAATAAATTAATGAATTCAGGAACAGAATTTTCATTGGGTAATTCCATCGTATTTGACTGGAAATGTTCAAATTGTAAAAAAATGCTTCACTCTCCTATATATCTGTGTTATAATAACCATAATTGTTGTTATGAATGCTACCAAAATATAAGCTACTGCTTTTGTGGAGTCAGTGTTTCGAAATGTAAGTGTTGATTTTTTTTTTTTACTTTTACATTAACATTATTTGTGTAATAAAATAATAACTGAAATTATCTTTACAGATAAAAATGATCTATTGGAGAATCTGTCCAAAGTGTCATATTATATTTGTAAAAACAAAGAACAGGGATGCTCTGCTCTATTAACTTCGGAACAGTTGACTTTTCATGAAAACAATTGCAAACTAACAGAGAAATTATGTATGATAGAAGGGTGTAGCTGGACTGCAAATAATGTTAATATGTTGAAACATGTGATTGACAAACATTGCCCAATCAGTTTAGATGAAGCAATTACATTCGAATTTGAAAATATAAAGAAGAGCTTCTACATGATTTTTGATGAACATATTTTTGTATTTACAATTGATTACATACCTAAAGATTCCCTCTCAATAACTTGTCAGTGTGTGGGAGTAACGACAGTAAAGTACCTCTTTGAATTTGAAATTTTCAGTGATTTCTTGAAACTGGAATGTAATCATTTTTGTGAACCTTTTTTTTATGGAGACAATATAAAGCAACCTCAGGCCATTGTTTATCCATTTGACTTTCTGAAAAAATTCCTAACAGAACCAAATAAATTCTCCTTCAAAATCAGGATATTAAATGCAACAAATGATGGTTGATTATGAAAAATTTGTTGGAGTTGTTTCTATTTTAAGATATTAAAGTTTATAACAAATTTTATTATTTTTTTTCTTGATACACATGAGGAAAATCACATTGAAATTTTTTTATTATTTAAATAAATTTTCAATCAAGTGGGAGGTATTAAAGAAAATTTAATTTATTAATAATTGCATACTTGTTGGAGAATAAAGTTGAATTGATTTTTTTTTTCTGGAGATCTTTCATTCTTCATTAAAATTTTTCAATTGATATTTGATTTAAAAAACAAATATTTTATCTGGCATAGGTACTCACTTCAGAGGCCTCTCGTGGGCCTATTTTCAGCGTTAATTTAGAATTATTAGCAATGGAAACAGAGTTTCGGGATTTCAGTTTTGAATTTATTTGTTCATAAAAATTTTTTATGCGTTAATCGAACATTTTAATACATCGTTCTGAACGTCATTCTGAATCCATCGTGCTATCGCTCATATTTTAGGATGAGTTTTAAGAATTAATACATTTTTGAACATGTGAACTAAAATGACAGTAGCGAAAATGCAAAAACTCTTTTTATATAGTTCTAGAACAGAACAGGTTAAAATATAGAATATTACCAATATCTATAGGTAGTTTATATCTATAGGATGTGGATGTTAAGAAATGAAAATAAGGAATGCACTGATAGCAATGTCAAGAACTTTTGAGCGCTTGTTCATTCATCTTAGCCTTGTCCTTGGTTTTGGCCCTTTAGGAATATCCAAGTTATTTGTTAAAATCGCTTTATATTTCTAAACCTTGACCACCTTCTGGTTATTGAAGAAGTTAGGTTAAATTTGATCGAAATAAGACTTGATGAAGTCTACTCAATTCTCTGTTGATTGCAAGCTTTGTTTTATTCAAACGGAGCGTCAATACAGAAAGATGATGTTAAAATAAAAGGAATAGTACACATATTTGGACTAAATGATCTGGAGCATAATATTTGCTTATGGAATGGAGATAACAAAGTATTTATCCAATCATTTGACAACAGATCATAAAGACGGTTTTTATGAATTGTGAAATATAAAAACAACTTTTCCATGCAATATACAGAATAAGCGAAATTTTCAACAATATGTTTTTTGTAGAGCTGAAGAGTAAGAGACAAGCTCGAGATGCATGAGACGTGACGGCTCTCGCTCATGAGCTGTGACAGCTCATGGCTCATCGTGTGAAATCGTCGTTGTACTCTTTGCATTTCGATCCGTCGATGTGACTCTGTCTCACCGTGTGAAAGAAGCTCTCGCTCATGAGACGTGATGGATCATGGCTCATCGAGTGAACTGTGAAAGCACCGTTGTAGTCTTTGCATTTCGATCTGCCGGGTCTGCCTCTCGCTCATGAGCGAGAGCCGTACAGCTCACCGTGTGAAAGGAACCTAAGGCTTCAACATATTTCTTCACGTATCTAATTACGACCATCACTTCGTGATAATGTGAAAGGAGAAAAATATGGTTTAAAAATTTTATTTCAACATGAATAAAATAACACAATAAATTAAAGATAAAACATTCAATCACTTCATTTAAACACTTCTTCTTCTTCCAGAAGACATTAAGGCCTGTTCTCAATGCAGTGCACAATACATCTAGACAAACTGTTCTGACCAACATTTTTGAAAACAATTTTCTTTATAATATAACATGGGTATCTAATGAAAACGTCGAATCATAAAATTATTGTGATCTTCAGCAGCATTAATTTGTCTAATCGTCAGTCTCACTACACTCTGTCACATTCTCATCTCACTCATAATATGTGCAGTACGTTTTCTCTGTATTCGATTCCCAAAATCCATTAGGAACCTCAATTATTGTTGATTGAATAGAAACGTCCAGGATCACCTACTTTGGGTTGAAACCTCAAATTAACATGTGTACCTTTCGTATTATCAACTTCCAAGAAAGTATTCCAATCTATCATGTAGTAAACACCTGAAGAATATGTTTTTGGTGTCGATGTTTCAGTTTCTACCTCAGGTAACTTTCCAAAGGATTCTTCTAAAAGAAGGGGCTCTATTTTAGATTCTGTGATATCTTCTGTAGAAGCTGATCCTACGGTGGTGGCTTCCTCCCTCTTGAGATTCAGTTTTGCAATATCGTCAAAGTTATATAGTGGATTTATTTCATTATCGATCTGTTCACCAACAGTAGTCCTCTGAGATTCATTCAGTACTTTGGTGAACTCTTTGAGGGTTTCTAATTCAACATTTTCGAAATCTTTCTCAGTTGCAGAACCATTAATCGCTTTGAGTGTCTTTATCAGCTCTACTAACTTTTCCAATTGTTCCTTTTCCCTCTCCACTATTTTTTGATCAGTTGGGTTGAAAACGACGCTGGTCGATGTTCCTTTTGTGGTGGTCTCAATGTTTGTAATGTTTATCGTAACATCATTTCTTTGAGATTCATTATCAATTAATAATTCATTTGTGTCATTGTCATCGACCAAGTTGTTTGTTGCGTTGATGATTTCATCCAATTCCAATAATTCAGGATTGCTCACGAGAGGATGGTTTGTTTTAGGAATTTCTTCCAAGTGAGCAGATAGCGTCAAATTTTCTTCGGAAGGTAATTCTACCAATAGAGTAGCATTTTCATTATTCAGGACATCTTTTTCTTCTATATCTACAGGTGTTACGTTTCCATTTTCGTAAATATCATCCATCCTTTCATTATTCGAAGTCACAACAGTAGTATTCAAAGAGTCAGTTTTTTCTCTAGATGGATCTTCGATGATCTCAGTGCTCAGTCCTAAATTCGAAACGACGCCCTTCATACTCTCTGGAATCATTGAAAGATCTAAACCAGGATTTACGTCTATCCTCTTTTTGATCTTTTTACTTTTTCTGGCACTCCGACCTAATCCAAAGGATGCCAATAAATCATCTAAGTCCTTGTTTGGAGCTCCGTCCTCTGGTAAAGGTTTGAACCCAAGGTAGGATTCAGGGTGTTCCTCGATTTGCTCAGATCTGAATGGTAGTTCTTCTTGTCGCGTATCTTTCTTATATTCAGGGTTAGGTATCAAACCAAACGTCATAAGCAAGTTTTTCATATCTGGACTTAAATTATCTGCTACAAACTCAGGCCTTGGAGTGATTTGATAAGGAGTATTGGTTGTCGTGATTGTTACAGGTAAGGCCGTGTTGCTTCTGATTGCTTCTTCAAGAATTTTTTCTCTGTTCGCAGCTGAATCCAAGTCCATGTTTCGGATAATGTGGTCAAAACCCTCTGGTATTATAAAACTATCAGAGAAAGGTTTCGAAGTTGATGATAATGATGGAATATTTTCTTCTTCATCTCTGAATAGCTGATTGGAAATTGGTTTGAAAACTGGTCCAGCTTGATTGAGTTCATCTTGTTGGAAACTAGAGATTATATGATCAAATTCGGATGATGGAACCCCTAATGATGGAGGATTAACGTAAACGTTGCTTTGATAACTCTCAGCCGTATTTAAATCAGGAACTTCGGAAGTAGTAGTAGTAGTTGTTCTCCTTGTGAATCTATAAACTGGTGGTTTCGTCACTCGAATGGCATTTTCTGGCAGGAATTTATCTGTTTGATGTTCTTGTTTGGTTTCGATGGAAATAGGAGTCGATGTTGGTTTTCGTCGCCTTCTTGTCGGTCTGGTTACTGTTGGAGGTCTTATCCTGGTTGGCCTAACTCTCCGACGAAACGTAGTGACTTCAATTGACGACTCCGTTGTCATTGGAAATGTAGTGTCATACGGAATATCTGATGTTTTCTCTGTTGGATGTGTTGTTGGAAAGGTTAGTTTGTAACTCATTTTTGTTACATTCCTTCCGAATATTTTGTTATTGTCTTTCGTGAAGCTGAATGACGGCTTTTTCTTTCTGTTTTCCTTCTTGTTTTCAATGGTTGCATTATCGTTTTCGATAAGTTGTGTGACAGGTTTTTTCGTGTACAAATCTTCCATATTTTCCCCGTTTTTTTTCGGTGAGTATGGCATGACAAGTAGAACAGATTTTCCGTTTCTATTTTTATTCAAACTACGTAGTTTTTCCATATCCTGCTTGGTTATATTCTCGATCAAATCCAGAATCTCACCTTTGGTTAAGCGTGGTAGGTTTGGACTAGTTTTCAGTATATTCTGGACTTCTTCCAGTGTTGCCTCTAGAAAGTTGCCATTGTTATTGTAAGATCTACTCTCGAGTTCAGGTGTTGGACTTGGTTCGAGGCCATTGATTTCTTGTGCAGTTGAAAAATCCACATTCGGCATCTTGAATAACTTTGTCTGTGGCAAACTCCATATCGAATGAAGGGATACCATAAATATGTACCAATGTATGAACATCTGAAAAAAAATTAATCAATAAAATCTTGAATTTTTCAGTTTCTGAGATAATCTTATGCTTCCAATATCTGAAGAATTCATAACCCTGTTTAAGACTCATTTGATGCAAAAACTTGTAGAATTAATTTCCTACTGTAGTTTTCCGGACAATATTTTCTATATTATTTATAATAGGATATGAAATGATAATTGAGTAATCTAATTGGTTGAACTTTATATTTTTTCAATAAATTAAAAAAAAAATCTACCAAATACAGGTAGAAAACGTGTATAGAAAGTAGGTCTCGATTTTTATTGATAGAGATGATTGAACACTTAATTATTCGATCGAATTAATTAAGTGTAATTGAAGTCTAGTTAGGTACTTGAGCAGTTTATAATTTATAATTATCTTATGAATATACACTGTGATACATTAGGAAGGAAACAGAAGTTTGCAGGTGTAAAATTTTATTTTCGAAAATATTTCAGTGAGGCTCTTTCTGTTATTTTTTTTACATTACCTACTGATTTTCAAGAAACGAGATTTGAACAGTACCCTATCATTTCGTCTTTGTGTATTTAAGAAAAGGGTTTTATGATGAGCTATCGATATTATTTCATCTTGAACTAAATCACCTAATCATTTTAAAAATTTTAATTTGCAGCACCAATTAATTAAACGAAGTGATTAAATAGTCACTCCCCAGAGTTCATCTCTCAGTAATTTTAGAAGAGTATTGTATATCTAAAACTGCTCAAAAAAATGCAAATGAAAATATTAGTATTTTATGTTAAATTTTCAGTTTATGCTATATAATTGCTTGGAAAATATTTTGTTTCATTAAGTGAATTGTAACTGATTTGTGCTTCAACATTCGAATAATTCTATGTTTTGATTTGCTGGAACGTTTAATCTAAGGAAATGAATATTTTTCGTCAAGATTAGGTACACACTAAAACTAATTTAAATGCAGAAAAATTATCCTTCTACATGAATAGTTTTGAAGATTCATCGATGAAACAAACGAAAATCGATAAATAACAAAATTTCTTCATATATTCAGAAGATTAATTCAACCGCAATGTTTGTTTCAGAGATGAGTCAGTGAATTTATCAATCTCACTTTTATTCATGAGTTTCAATTCATTTTCTTCAATGATCCAAAACTTGGCCAAACTTTCGTTTATTACCACTTTCACGATTCAAGGTCACCATAGCATACCAGAGACAAAGAAGGTTTATGGAACAAATCAGGTTGATGCTCTTTAGTCGCTATATTCAATTTTATTTTAATTTTGATCAGTTAAAACGAATGAAAGTAAAAATTATATGTCATCATCTTCAAGAAAGTGCACTTCAGTCAAGATTTAAAATGACAATATAATACTTAATCCAAGGTAATTGATGGAAAAATGATTAAAATGTGATATGTAGGTAGTTGAAAATGAATAGTTGGGTGCTTACTCAGTGAATATTCTGTTTTCAATCGAATGATTTTCAACATTGAATGATTAAGGTGACTCATGAGGAAAATACATGTTCCATACAAAATTACCTATATATATTTCTCTCGTAAGGATTATTCCAAAAACATTGCAGAATGGAGTCGTACGATGAATTATCTGCAAGAAGTCTTGAATTCACCTTTTAATGAGTTTGTTGAACCTTGTCTCCTATGTATACATCAACTGAAGTCAATACATAACAGCACACCGTTGTTTTTTCATGGAACACAATGTAGTCAAGATATTGAGGAATTTTAGAGACCATATACATTACAAGGAAGTTATCAAATTGACCATTTTTTCCGGAGTAAATTGCTAAAACGATTATTCTTGTTCGAAGAGAAAGCTCGATAATTTGACGTAATAGTCAGGTTCTTTTGTTATCATACCAAACTGTTTAGGGGACAAACGCATAGAGGTTAATTGTAACCAAGTAGGAAGTCTAAAGCACATTAGACATTTTATAACCCAGTCAACATAATGAGTAGGGATTTTCAAGCAAAATAATACAAAAATTGAAGAATAACAAGGAATTGGGAGATTTCGCGTGCTTGTTAAGATTCCTATGCATGTAATTTTTTTTCAAGAAATTACGCATCAAACTTCAAATCGTTCACAATTACATTCAGTCTTCTGAACAACAATCTACAACAAAGTAGTCGATCAAAGCAATTTGGTTTCTATACTAAATTCTTTCGAAAAAATCAAAACTTCCTGGTCTGCCTTGATTTACAGAATATGTGCCCTTCTGAATAAAATAATATGATAATAACTTGGAATACCTACTCAGTTATCCTTTCAATATACAAATTCAACCCTCACTTTTATCAAGAAACTTCCAAACATTATCCAACTCAATCGAGATTTATTGTCATTGAAATATTTGATTTTAGTTTATCCGATATTCTCATTAAATTTTTTATGATTCTGGTTATGCTCATTTGTGTCACTAGAGGAGTTACCCCCACTTTGGAGAAGCAAAGTCTATCAGTCGATTCTAATTTTTTTTCAATTGTTATTTACATTTTTTTGTTTTCTGATCAATAGGGGGTACCCAGTAACCCCCTCGTTACGCCTATGATTATGCTATTCACATCAAACTTTGCACGAACCTTGGAATGGTTAGCTCCAATACAGGGTGTTTCATCATAAACCGGACAAATTTATATAGTCGCGTAGATGACACCGGGACAATCATTTTTGCCTTGTAACATATATATATATATATATATATATATATATATATATATATATATATATACCTCGTTTTCGAAACATAAGCGAGATACAGGGTGTTCAACGTCATTTCTGAGCAATATTGTATTGAGGGTGGTCAGTTATGTGTAACCTTTGAATTTACGATTTCTGGTCATATCACAGTATTTTTGTGTGCTGAATTCAGAAAAGGCGACGAATGAAGATCTCTGAAAGAAAAATTCAAAATTGCGGATAACCTGCAATGTTCGTGATTTCATTTTCTGAATGAAATCAATTTTCCAAGAATTTCTGTGAAAAAAGTTCATCGTGTTTGATTTGACATCAGTGATTTGAACGCTATCGTTGGAGACCATTCCTGTTTTTAGTTTCTTTCGAAAGTTATCGTGTATACGGTTGAACTGCCGGCCGGCCAGAATCGAGTTTGACGACGGATTCGTCATTATTGAGTCTAACCTTATCTTTTGGGACCATTCCCGGCTAAAAATTTGGAAATTGCAAACATTGTGACGAAATGAAGAGTATTCATTCAAATAAGGAGGACAAAAAAATAGGAAAGCACAATAAGCTATAGTGAGATAAGATATAGCTTACTGTAAGATAATACTTTTGTATAAAAATTTTTCCTTTTAATTTATAAATAGTTTGTTCTTTATTATTCACTTACCATAATTCTGAATTATATCCGAATTCACAAAAAATTCAAATACACTTGTTATCACTAATCTAGTAATTTAACATATCTAAAAATAAGGACTACAACAACTTCGAATAGTGAAAAGATGCTCCTCAAGTTCTTGAAGACTACAACTTCGTGCGGTTACTGACTTTCACAATCCTTCCTCTTCAATAAATATCAACATGATATACCTGAGTCTTCAAGGAGGTGGTAGCTCCAATTTCTGATGCTGCATAAGGGTTTGCTCAGTGGCGTAGCTAAACATTTGGGGGATTATAATAATGACCTCTTTGTTATGTTATTTATAAGATTCTTCAAATTTTTTTATGACTGATGTCGAAGAAAAATTGGTGATGAAAGATATGTATGTATTTAATAACAAAAACAGAAATATTCATGCAATATGTAGATTTTAATATAAATTATATAGGGTTTTGAATAGGAACTTCTATTTCTATCTGTAAATTGAATATTAATATTATCTAACCGAAATTATTTAGCACAAATTCACTAACAGTCACTTATTTTTTTCGAAAGCACGGAAAACTTAACCTCCGGAATTATAGAACTTACTTATTAATAAAATTTATCTTGAAACCAAAGACACTGAAATTAGATTATAAAAAAATGAGTAAAGCACTGACGTGAAGTTAGGAGTTTTTGAGCGCTGTTCATTCATGCGCTAATTTCGCCCTGACTTCACGTCAGTGCCTTACTCGTTTTATCGATATTCTTATTTCATTTTCTATGATTCAGGTCACGGAATTTTGCAGGAAATTGTGCATATTAACGAATTAAATCATTCAAGATCTGAACCTAACCTGAAAATATCATGTTTATAGGTCTCTCCCTTCGAAGTTTTCTTGTTTAATGAAAGTTGTTCCCCCTCGAATCAGAAATTGACTGGTCTGAGCGATTGTCTTCATTTTCATTTTAAAGTCGGAAAATCGAGGTTTTAAGTTTTCGTTGGACCACCCTGTATATTGTACCCAAATGGAGTTTTAGTTATAATAGGTGGATCTGCCACATCTGCCGCATCTGCGACACATATTATGTGTCTGAATCCTATATTTACTAAACGTTGGGGTACCTTTCCTTATTTTGTAAAAACCTCGCTCGTTTTCTGCAATTTTTTCACTTTCTCGGGATACAATATCATAATTGGAGAATTGAAAATAAATATCGTTTCTGAAATATCAGATAAGCCGCCAGAAAATAGTAATTTACGTAACAAGTCCGGAAAATAGGGTTTTTTTGGACGAATAGACAAAATGGAAGTCTGTGAGACAAAAAAATCCCATTTTCGGGCGTGTTGCGTACAATATTTTTTCGGCAACCGTGTAGAATAACACTATCGCTGCTGCTTTCCATATTTTATTGCGATTGCGATAAAAAATGCAAATTTTTGACAACTAATTTCATATGAACTGTCAGCCGTTATCTCGGTTGCTATGGTAATGATCAACTGCATTTATTAAAAATATACCTACCAAGATTTTCATATTCACAATGACATGAGCGACGTGATTCTTTTCCGGACTAGTCCGGGAAGTACGTACTTTCCGTACTAGGTCGGGAAATGCTACTTTCTCAAAGAAAAAGCGTCCAGGAAGTAAGCACTTCCCGGACGGTTGCCGAAAAAAGCATTTTTCCGGGACCTGCATCAAAATAAGCTGCCCAGTAAATGCACCATTTGTTCAGTTAGAAAGAATGCCAACAATTCAGTGAGTTAAAGTAAAAAACTTGTAAAAATAGGGGAGAACAGGGAATGACATGCTGACTGGTATATTTATGATTTTGGTGTTTTATATAATTCAGGACTTCTCTTTTTACAATGTTTCATGAATGTTCAATGAAAAAATCGCAAATTGGGAAATATGACAGAAAAAAATTATCAAGGGTGTTGGGCTTGGGGCCCATTTAGTACCGGCCCCACCCTGCCCCGCGGGGTCTATAGGGGTCCATTGTACGCTACTGGTTGCCACTCATCATCATCTCATCACCAATTCCAACAAGAAGAAAGTAATGTTCACATATTATCTCAAAATTTCTAATATACCCATCGTGGAATTGAAATGGACGATTGAACATATTGAGGAAATCAATGTTAAAAACGATTAATGTGAGAGTTGTTATGAAAGAAGTTTAATCGTTACTTCATTTGTGGATGCAATAAAGAAATTGACGACAAAATTATACTCGAAATCTAGACGAAGTTAGATGAAAAATACTTCAGGTTAGAATAAGGACACTCTCATCATTTTCATTTAGCGGTGGGGTTAGATCAAATGTTGATGTCGGTGACATATGCTTTGCAGAGTCGTATTCATTTCCCAATCAGAAAGAAAACAAATTTGAGGAAAGCGCTATATAAAATTCAATCGCAAGATGCCATTCAGAGGCAAATTAATCGCCAGGAGATTGACATTCATTGCCCCCCGCAGTCCTGATTTGATGCCTATGGATCTTTTCTTGTGGGATTTCCTTAAAGTATACGTCTACCAACTTCCCTTGTCCAGTAAACAAAATAGGTATTCCTCAGTGGGAGCCCTTAAGGAACATTCTTGCCAAGCTGTCATCACGAATTTTAGTCTAAGTTTGAATGATTGTCTGGAACAGTTGGACGACATTATTTTTAAGAAATAAATTCGCAATTAGTGTATTTCCATAATTAATAAACATTTTTTCAACAAACGGCTTATTTTCTTCAATCGTTTTTTTACATATAAAATTTTTTTTGAGTCACCCTGTAGTATAATTTTTTTTTAATAATAAATTTTTACGAAACTTCAAATGACCCATTAACTCGTTGATTGTTGTGTGCTATCTATAGTTGATCTAGAAATGAACTGACTTGAACACAAAAATTGATCGTGATGATCATCATAATTAGGTACCTAATAATCTCAAGTGAGGAAAGGGCTTTGAATTAGTTTTTGGACAATTGTGATGTACAAATCTGAATGATAGTTCAAATAAGGGGAGATACTTGACAGCCGGAATGATCTTAATGTGCTTCTAAAATTAATATTCATTTGGAAAACAAAAATATTGATGATGATGTCTTTTTTTATAGGAGGCTAGACGAATGTAATTTAACTCCTCTCCGATTTTGCCCATCTATCAGTTCTTACACTATGCTCATTCACAAGAAGAATCGTGTAATAAGGTAAGCGTCATAATGTTTTTTTTTTCTACACCCGTATTATAATATTACACTATTCCGTTTCATAATGAGAAAATAGAAACATAATTTTTCAATCAAGCATGCTGTGCATTTTACGTTTCTCCTAATTTCTATCTAATTGATTTATTTGCCACAATCAGTAGGTAATAATAATATTTCGTAGAATATAGCTAATATCATCAAAATTTCTGATATCAACGATGGAACTCTTTGTCATATAGGAGTTTCGTGATCTGTATGGTGAAAAGTTTTCTTCAGTCTTTTTTGATTTTTCGCAAATTGTATATATTTGACAATTTCGATAATTTTTCCATAGCAACGATAGAGCGTTTTATAGAAAACTAATATTCGTCATTATGTAAAAATTAAATGAAATTTTCAAATTTGTGAATGTAGTAGGTACCTAATTAACTGGTATGAAATAAAAGTTTGCCGGCATCAAGGGTATTAAGTGATGTTAATACCCGTGAAAATTGAAAATAATTTATTGTTTAGTGTTCACTGTTGATATCAATACGAATATAATTTCTAAAATGCCAATATATTTTTGTCTTGTTTATTTATTTTCTGATTTGATAATGTGTTAATCCCTAAATGTTCATGTAAACTAGATTTGAAAAATTGTTAACATATTCAAGTATATTATTAATTAGATATCATTTTCATTTCAGACTAATTGTCTTGTCATACAATAATATTCAAATTGTTCGATCGTTAATGGTATCAATCATAAATCAGACTAGTCCACACAAAATAAAAAAGTATATTAATGAAGCATGTTTGATTTTTTTCAGCCAAAATCGATTCAATTTATTGAAGCAATCTGCTGACCGAAGATTCGAGGATGGCTTGAATGCACTACCAAATAATTTTACAATTGAGCTGGAACCTCTGTATACCCATATATTAGTCCCCTAGTAAGTGAATGCTTTCGATTGGAGTTGAAGATTCAGTATACGATAGGTACTTTTTTGGAATAAAAGTAGATACCTACCTCAGAGAATGTTGTGTGATGAATGGCGAAAAATGTACAATTTTTTTGTAACAATAAAGTATGAATTAAAATAAATATATATTTTTTTCAATTTTGAATATTCTCATTTTATGTGAGGAGAATGATCAATTTAGGCTCTCTTGAAGAACGTATACATATACGTATAGTTATGTTGTCTTCATGGATGTAATTGTAATGAATACAATGCATTACTTATGTTTGTGAAAGACTCACTTTACACACTTGTTCCAGAAAAGTGACAAATATGTTATTCTCTTTTTTATTTGATTATTAGAAAAATTGGTATCAAATCCGTAAATTGTAGAAATTCATCGAAATCACATAGCAGAGTGTGAATAAAACTACTTGTATTAAAACAATGTATATATTTTTCGTTCATTACAAAACACTATCCTAGTAATTAACTATAATTCAAGTATGAACAAGTTATGTGCTTTTTCCATCAATTATGACACGAATTGCCGATTTGAGCATTCTTTCGTTAACGAATAACCCAAACATCAAATAACATGATATGTATCAATTATTTCCTTTATCCACAGAGTTCACATATAAAATCAAAAAGTATTAATCAATAAATATTTTGATGGATGATCTTAATTGAATGCTCTTCGTGAATATCGTTCCATAAAGTTCATTCAATAGTTTGTTTTGAAATTTTTTACAACATAGGAGTAAATATGATTTCTATCATAACCATTATTTGTTAGCAGTAATTGAACAGAAAAAAACATCAAAAACAATGGGGATACACTTTGATTTGTGCCTAGTATCAGAATTTGTTTTCATCTAATACATCCTGCCTTTCAACGGTCAATTTTATACACATTTTTTATTAGGCAATTTTTCGCCATTTATTTCGGATGTTACCTATATATGGAATTTTAATATTTTCTTTTCTTTCAAATTGAATAATATTAGAAATATTTAAGGTTTTGATGATAAGCAATGTAGGTATCATCCTCAATATATTTTCTGGAAAACTAATTTTTTTTTTATATTCAAAAATGATAAGCAAATCATACTTACTCCTTTCTCTGAAATCGAAAAACTATATCAAGATGTTCTAACTGAAAACTCAAATACGTATTACCAAAAAAAAAATATTTTCTTGTTCAGCAAGTTTGTTTACGAAATGGAATGATATACTTATATTGCTAAAGTGAGACCCAGATGATTCTATGTTGTTAAGTATGCATTTATGTATGAAAAAATAGCACGTAGCAAAAAACACGTAACAATTATCAAGTATTAAACAGCCAAAATGTTATCATTTATGTAGACCAAATAGCATATCCCTGTAACTCATGGGAATAAGTCAGTTTTATGTAATTTAAATAGAGGTTACTTTATATTTTGTTAAAAAAATTGGAATGAACGATAAGGTCGAAATATGTGTCATAATAAAGTTGAAATAATAATACTTAATGTACTTAAATCCTTCATTGATAAAAACAAAAGCTTCAAAGTAATAATGTCATATAATGAATAGTACTGAATGTTAATTGATAATTATTATTTGGCTGCATGTACTTTGTCATTGGAAAATATGACATTCAGCTTATGCTTGTTGAACTTTATTTCATGTTGCATAAATGTATACTGAATCATTACCTACGTCAACATTCTCACTGGGGATTTAATTGATTTCGAATTAGATCTCAAGTAGTTTTGAGATTGAAATAAAAATAATACTATTCGTTTATACTTAATTGATACTTACTTACAAATAGGTATTTACTAGACAATCAAAAAATATATTCTCAGTTAACTGAAGTCTTTTTCTAGTTACAATGAATTGAAGAGGACTTCAATCCAGCTTTTCAGCTAGTGAAGGAGCATAAGATGTCTTTTCTGATGTTGGGACCTCATTTCATAATCTTTCAGAAAAACCCTTACTTAAGAAAATTGACCGCATTGTCAAAAAAGTCACAGTTTATTGTAATTGTTTTGAATTTCACACTGAAGTTTATTTTTTCATCTCAAATTATGTTTTTGCAGTTCCACTATTAATATCATGTTATTCATGATCTTTTCAATGATATCAATAATAATTACAATGGATTTCACTATTATTTGACTTATTTAGAAAATCGAATGAATGAAATTCTGTTATTATTTGGTTCAATTTCTTGGAGTTTTTTCTATAGAACCTATACTATCTTCCTTTGATCTATTCAAGTAATCTTTTGATTTTGTTTGCCACAGGCATGTCAGGCATGGATAAGTTCTATAGATACATGTCTATGAATTTTGTCATGAAAGTTTTGAAAAATGACTCAAATCAGACATGTATGGCAAGCAATGAATGAGTAGGGTAGTGAACAAAAGATCTGCATGGTCGCAGTTCCCGGAAGGCTTACCGAAGCAAAACGACCCCAGTTCAAATAAATAAATAAATAAATGTATGGCAAGCATGTTGAACTTTATGGGACTCATCGTAATTCAATGAAATTTTGTCAGTAGTTCTATAAGAAGTTTTGGAAAAACATACCTAATTTGCAATTTTCAGTGGAGAAAGCTGTGAATTAATTTTATCAAACACATACATACATGGTGGTAGCTTCTTGATAGAATACTCTATAGCGCGTGTGTACTCGGGTACATAAAACTTGTGCTCATGTAAACCTTAAGAAAGTGCTATTTTTGCTGCTTTCAAAAGTTTAGGGACTGTCCCTAGGCCAATCCTTTTGGAAGCCAAAGAGCAACTGCACACCAAAGAATTTTGATCAGGTAATTATCAACTTTTAAGTTAATTTTTTAGATATTGAAAACTTATCTTCAGGGTGGACGCAAATTTTTGTTATATTTCCGTAAATGTATTATTTCATATCATGAAAAAAACAGTTTCTCACAACATTCTTTTAGCTGAAGATTAACTGTATCTATGTCGTGTGTACGTACTAGTTTTGAAACATGTTCATCGATTTGAATTTCTGGAAACATTTGTATCAATCGGGTACCTACATTGGGGTCTTGTTCACCTCATCGATATATTAATTCGATATCTTTCATTCCACTGATTCTTATTATGATTTCCTTGTTTTGCACTCAATTTGGTGTGAATCAGTGAAACTGTGTTTCGAGAACATAATCTTCATTGAAAAAATAAGCTTTTCTTGTATTGTCATTGATATATTGCTTTTTCGACTTTCATACATTATATATTATTACGAATACTTGGTTAGTGACCGTGCAATGTTTGGATTTATAATTGACAATCACGGTATAACTACTAATTTTAATAGGGTTGATATATGAGATGAAGTTCAATTTCCATAATTTTTTGGCATTTTCCGCAAAAACGATTCTCAAACTTAGTGAAGAAATATCAGTTAAAAGTATTTAATGGATTCGGTCCTTACTTGGCGGAAATTCATTATAAATAAAATAAAACGAAGTAATTTCCACTATGTTATTTAATTGTTAGCAACAATTGTTTCGCCACACTGTGGCTTCATCAGGCTACATTTCTGAACTGTTCAGTTCAGAAATGTAGCCTGATGAAGCCACAGTGTGGCGAAACAATTGTTGCTAACAATTAAATAACATAGTGGAAATTACTTCGTTTCATTTCAGTTAAAAGTTTCCACAAGAATTGACTTCTTTTTGATTTAATCTAATATTTCTATCAGTAGGACTCTCATGCTCCTTCGAAGCAGCTTTAATCAAGAGTTTTTTCAATAATTCAAGTTTCACATTACCACCCTCATAGCAGCCTTACTTTAAACAAAATATACAAAAGAAAAAGAGTGATCACAGGAGTATTACTCAAATTTGGCGTGTGGCTTAAGGCGCTAGCCTGGCAGCTCATGTCTTCTGGGGGAAGTTGGACGATTGGCATCTGTACACCGTTCACCGGATCTGTACACATCGCTTCCTTCACAATCTCTCGCATTCGTAGAGCAGTCTCAACTGGAGCGTTGTGTGCTTGAAGACTTTCTCGAGTCCATCTTCGTAGCCATCTTCCGAACCATGCGAGATGACAACCGCATCTGAAAGGGTTGTTGGATATCATGATTCCTCCTGAAAAATAATATTGCTCAATAATTTTTGAAGGCTGAAGCTAAATAATAAGTATTCTGCGCCTAATATTGATTTCTATCTTAGATTAACTGTAGGGGTCGATCTTAGATTAACTGTAGGGCTAGAAAGCAGCTTTTAAGGACTGTGATCACTTTGGTCCTTAACAATCCTCAAGATGGTCGTTGACCATATAATCAAATCTGAAAATATATGTGGAAACCTTGGCTATCACTTCGTAATACCTAGAACTGGTTCGCCCAGAAGTTTTCTGCAGTTCTAGATATTTGTATTGTGTGTTGGTTCAGCTGTTACCATATACAATTTTCAGAAAAAGAAGTTTGCTGCAGTTCTAGATATTTGTATTGCGTGTTCAGCTGTTACCATATACGATTTTTAGAAGGACCTCTTATTCCCTAAGATGCTTCTCTTTAGTAGGTATCTTTCTAAGCTTCCAGAAGGGTTAGGACTTGATGGTGTTGCTATTGATGCCCTTTTTCTAAGCCCATTGCTTGGTCATTACAATTATACCCTGATACCCATAGCGGAGTTACTAGCAAGTTAAATGTTTATGTCATTACGGCACCTCCATGTCAGCAAATAGCTATGTGATTTGTGAAGTGACTGTCAGTTTTAATGTATATGTCCGCCCTTTCAAGTACTTTTGAGACATTTTGAGGACACATACATATAGCTAGGGTCTCTGATTGCAATATAGAGGGTTACTGATACAACGGAATTGATAGTCACACTTTGGGCCAATATACCTTTATGTCAGTATCTACCCCCATTTGATACAACTTTCAACCAAAACTTGTATTTGATTTACGCACCTTAATCTGGTTCTATTATTAATCCAATATGTATGCAATTGACGATCCAATTGAAGTAAGGTTTTAATATTTATTTTAATTCCTCTTTTTGAAAAGGTAATGTGCTATACCAGTTCACTCAATAAGTCTCGGTCCTACCCAGTAGTCAACATAGTCAACTTCAAGAGTTCTGCCAACACTCCAACGAGCTTCTAACTTTTCAACAGCTTTTCTGTGAAAAGACTCGTCTTTACCTTCGAAATAAGCTCAGGTTTGTCTTGGCAACCACTTCTTCATTAGAGCCAAATTTAAAGTCACCTGTTTTGGTCCATGGAGCATATCTGAATAACACATATCAAGACATTGCTTTGCTTGCAAATTATTTTTCCCACCGAAAACCTCACCGATTTTTATGGGGTTTTCACATAATTTCTTTTCAAGTAATAATCTACAATGTGGTATTTCAAAATTTTAATTTGTAAATGAGAAAAAGGAATAATTTTGATAACTTTCCGTTTTTCGCAAGGGAATTGATTATATGGTAAACAGTGATGTATTTTAACAATATTGTAAAAAAATTCTACAAAAAATCATTACAAAAGAGGCAAAACCTCAATTTTGTTACTCGTAAAGTACAACTTTTCGACGGAAGTTGGAACTATTGTAATATTCCTAACTTTTACTAATCATTCAATCGTTTTGGTTTTTGTCCCTCCTCCCCTGGGAAAATATTAGCAGATCACGATAATGTCCCGTGGTGTTGTTCCTTCTGAAAGATGGATTTTAGTACCTATTTGGTTTTCCCTGCTAGTTGAGAGCGCCTATTCGATTTCAATAAAATTGGTGCTTTACACTTTTACTACAAAGGGTGGTATTTTCACAAACAAACATTTCTGTATCAAAAAGTCTTGTTTTATTAACTGACTTTGAGCTCCTACAATTTGGCGCCAGATTTAAGTTATGTCCCGAAATTTTGACACGCATCATTTAAAGCTTGATAAAAAAAGTGCTGCGCCAAACCCGGGAGTTGAGTGACATTTTATGTTCAATAATTCAAAAGTGTTAACAGTTAGAACAAACATGCAGGGTTTTAATGAATGATTGTGGCATCCTAGTGGCCTTTGAAATGTTTTTAATTCACCCACCGTGAGTAGGGAAAAAGGGGCAAAATTTTAATGAGAATTGATAAGAGACGATTGGTTGTCGGTATTATTGAAAAGTGGAAAGGAAGATTTCGAAGGCCACTGCTATTTTACAATGATACCTGAATACCCTGAAATTATCAATTGTAGAATCTCACCTGATATCAAAGTAGTCCCAACATTTTTCCAAGTAGTGTAATTTCCATAAAATATTTCTGGATCAATATGTGTCAGTTTGTTGTTTCTCAAATCTAGCATCAGGTAAGATATCTTGTACATGTTCGAGAATAATCCAGCTGGAAGTTCCTCTATTTGAGTTCCAGTTATTTTCAGCACAAGATCTGGATTGTTCGTGAATTTACTGAAGGCGTCTCTCTCTACGTTTTTCAAGTTTTCGCCGGTGATCTCAAGATGTCGAATTTTTTTGTTGTTTATGCAGGACAGTTGGGTGTCGAGCGAAGTTTCAGTGAAGTGGACCTTCAAAATTCTTAATTGACTCAATTTCTTTAGGAGATTGCAAAATTCTTCTTCGAAGTTCTCTATTTTAGGCCAAGTCTCGATAGTCAAAGATGTAATGATTTTCAATTGCACAATAGCTTCACTCTCGAATTTTGTCAAATCTTTCAGACCTCTCAACTTTAAATTCTGTAGATTTTCAAGACCTTGGAAATTTTCTATAGTAATCTCCTTTATGGGGTTGTTAGATATATCGAGTGTTTTCAAAGAATTCAAATTGGACCACAGATGTGAAGGTACGCTACTAAGTTTGTTATGACTCAAGTCCAGCAATTTTAACTTGAAAAGCTCCTGCATAGAGTTCTTCTTAGTAGCTTCAATATTATTATGAGAGAGATTAAGGTGTATCAAATTGGGCAATGGTAGATGCGGAGTGGAAGTAATCCCTGTATTGGCCAAGTTCAGATGCTTCAAACTTTGGGCGTAGTGGAACAGTTCCTTGAAGTTAGCATGGAGAGGATTCGAGCTAATGTCTAGACTCTGTAAGTGACCTAAACTTGAAAAGACGTTGTCTGGCAAAGAAGTCAATTTATTGCTACTGAGATCGAGAAACAGAAGAGAAGAAATATCCAGGAATGTCATGCTATCGATGTGTTCGATGTTGTTGTTCCGCATCGAAAGACTCCGTAAAGTTAGTCCTACAGTCGACAAACTTGCGCTCGGAACTGTCGAGAAAGAATTGTAATTCAAGTCCAGCATTTCCAGGCGTGTCTTCTCGAAAATATCTTTAGGCAAATGGTGATTCAAATTATTCGAGTTCAAATCTAATATTCTCAGTTTAGGCATATCGGAAAATTGACTGAAATGTAAGGTATTTATCAAATTATTCGATAAATCCAGGATTTGAAGATTTTGAAGACCCACAAACGCTTTTCTACTCACTATATTGATTCGGTTTCCCTTCAGACTCAAACGTTCTAAAGATGTCAAATGCATGAAGACGTTATGATTCAACGCATCTATGTGATTATAGTCGAAGTACAGCTGTTTGAGAAGTGCAATATTCTCCAGGCATTTCGGTATCCTTCGGAACTTGTTATGTCTGAAATCTAAAACCTCCAGGTTGACGATTTTGTTCTCCGAATTGCAGGATGCAATTTGATTCCTGCTTAGATTCAGATGGATGGGATTAGATACATTGGAAAAAATTTTCATGGAAAACTCGAGTAACATGTTATTTTCCAAATCCAATTTAGCCAGGACAGGCAAATTAGAGAAAGCGTCTTCTCCAATTTCACTTATTTGATTATCGGATAAAACGACCTTTCTCAGTGCTTGAAGATCGTTGAAGCTATTCGATTCCAATGTCTGAATAGCGTTGTTGAACATCACTATCGTTTCCAAGCTTGGAAGTGACTGAAATGTATTCGGATAG
This sequence comes from Harmonia axyridis, assembly GCF_914767665.1. NCBI lineage: Eukaryota > Metazoa > Arthropoda > Insecta > Coleoptera > Coccinellidae > Harmonia > Harmonia axyridis. The sequence continues at coordinate 16,008,139 of NC_059502.1, read as the reverse complement.
ATAACTGAAATTTTATTATGAGACAATCTCACGTCGGTGAGTTTGGTGTGGAACGATGATTTGAAAAGATTTGTTGGAATGACTTGAATATTATTCGATTCCAAATTCAAGTATTTCAATTCTCGCAGGAAATCGAAACTATCCTCTGATATGCTGTGGAAATTATTGTTATCTATAGCTAACCACTTTAAACTTTGTAATGGCCTGAATATTTCGTATGGAAGTTCATCTCTGTCTAATCCGAACGAAATTTCCAAGTTTTCAAGACCTTCAAGACCTACAAAGGCATCAGTATCAATCTGTCTCAAAGGATTAAAACTCAAACTCAGTTCTCTGAGCTGTTGGAGATCAGCGAAAACTTGACTCTTCAATAAAGAAATTCTGTTGTTACCCAAGATCAGACTTTTTATGTTACCGCCCCATTGGGTGAAATCATCGTCACTTATTTCATGTATTTCGTTAAAAGCGGCGTTGAAGTGTGAAATTTTTGTGCAGTTACTCAGTGTATCCTTCGGTATTCTCGACAGTCTATTTCCGCTGAAACTGATAGCTTTCAAGCTATGACAAAAATTCCTGAAAGATGTATCTGGAATTTCCGTTAAGGAATTAGAAGAAAGATATAAATACTTCAGACTTCTCAGTGAATCCAAGGCAACAGGAACTTGTTGAAAATTATTGTGATCGAAATCAAGATATTCCAGAGTGTCTTCTAGTCCAGAAAATGTTCTTTCATCCAAATCTGTCAACTGGTTATAGGATAGCATGATCCTCCCGCACTGAAGGCCTTCAAAACTTCCGGCTTGAAGAGTTTTGAAGTCATTGAATGCCAAATTTAGGTCTCTTATATTGATGGATTGGTTAAAAATGGCATTAGGCAATTCACTGAGTTCATTCTCCCCGAGGTCAATCTTTTCTACCCATAATTTTTTAGGGAAAGTGTGATCTGGTATGCTTTTGATGTGATTGCCTCTAAGATATAACCATTGGAGATTCGGAAGAGTGGATATAATATCAACTGGAAAGGATTCAATAAGGTTGTGAGATATACTGATTGTTTGAAGCGTGAGAGGCAGGGAATGTTTGTGGGTCTTGTATATTTTGTTTCCATCTAAGTTGACCCAGATCAATGATTTGAACTGTCGAAGGCCATGCGAGTTTTTAGAAACCGTTTCAGCAGACTCTGCGGGGATCTCAGTGAGGTCGTTTTCACCTAAGAATAAGGTGGCTGCGGTGTTCTTCACATGATACCATTCACCATTTATGGAGGAGATTTGGTTCCTAGAAAAGAAAGAATTTTTGAATTCATATTGAGATTTCATCAATAAATTGATATTTATAATCGATATTATAAAAGACAATTATTTTATTTTCACTTTTTATTCATGAAAATAACAATTATTTCGCAGTACAGTACATAAAAGAGGATCAATGGATATTATATAAGAGCATCACGTTCAAAGGACTGTACCAAATTGGATAATTCTTTTGTCAATACTGTCATGAGAAGGTTCATACAATAAAGTATTTCTGAAAAAATATTGTATTATTGGGAATATTTCGTGGAAAATGCCGGGACATCTACCTTCTCATTTTGACCGGGCAAGAATAGTAGCCCCACATCACAAAGCTTTGTCGCAACGTTTGCATAATCCACGGACTTCAGTAAGGTAAGTAATGTCCCTTTTCCCAAAAATAATTGCCTGGTCGACCCAGAGTAACATCTCCAAGGGAAGACCATTATATCGCAAATTTGACTCGAAGGAATCAGACAGTATCTCTTACAGCCCTTCGAAATCATTTTTTGAGGACCTATAGACGGGTAGTCTCAACCAGTACCATAAGAGGAAGCTTGTAATCCACAAATTTAAGGACAAGAAGACCTTCAAGAGTACCTCGGCTATCAGCTGGATATAGAGCTTCCCGTCGGCAATGGACAGAACATCACCAAAACTGACTTTTACCACAATGACGCAACATAATTTTTTCAGACTAGCGAACGTCGACGAGAAAGGGTTTGGAGAGGTCCAAGCAGTCTAGAGCGACTCAATTTCGTCCGGGAAATTGTGCCCTTTCAAGGCATATCAATAATAATAATAATGTGCTGGGGGTATAATATTCGGTTGCCGTAACCCTTTCATTGTCGTTGATGATTAATGACTGGTGCCATCTATCAAAAAAATCATTAAACCAATCATTGTTCCTCTTGGCCTAGAATTTGGGGATAATTTCATTTATCAAGATGGTACCGCCCCACCACACACGAAGGGTTTGAAACATTTTTCAAGAGAACAATATCCAGAGAATGAACTGGCCAGCAAACTCACCAGAGATGAATACAATTGAGGAAGTATGGGATTACTTAGAGAGAGCAATATCCAATCGCCAAAACCAACCTTCAACTCTTCAGGAATAAATTTTACCTCTTTAGGAAGAATGGAACGATATGCCTGAAAATTTCATTAATGACTTGATTCGTGGGGTGCCTAGGCGTATTGGGCAGTTGATTGGAAAAAGAGGTGGTAATAAGTACTATTGATAAATAAAACGTCTGATATTTGGAAATGAATGATGAAAAGAAAAAAGAAAAAGAAGTACAATTTCCAAGTGTATAATAATATCATACGATATTAATTATCTATCTGGTTAATGTATCAGCAAAATGCCATCAACATAACCATTGTCAAACAGAAGATTTGATTTTGCTGATACACTAACCAGATAGATAATTAATATCGTATGATATTGTTATACACTTGGAAATTGTATTTCTTTTTTTTTTTTTTTAAGGACTATTGAATTTGGATTCAGCTGTAGAATAACTATAATTAATCGAAAATAAATAATCGATGAATTTAGATTTTTTCTCATCCTGCCTATTTTGTTTCATCCTGTATAAAGCAAAGAGTAAGGAACAAATGTTTTCTATCAAATATATTGCAGTTGAAATCGAGGAAAATATTCAGCTCATTTCCAGAACATAGATTGTTTATTTCTTGAGAAACCCAGGAAGGGCAAGACTATCGACGATGTGTGTATATTATGTTTTCAATGTAATGATTTATTTGGCACCAAACGAAAAAAAATGTTGAAGAATTTTCATATAATGAACAAAATGAACTAGGATCCAGATTGAGTTACTTCAGGAAGAACAAAGTGCAATCTGAACTTTTTTAGGGCTTACTGTGTGTATAGCGGAAGCTGTGCACTCGCAGTCACGCTTTCGGAATCGGCTTAGGATCAAACTTTTCAACAAGTTTCATTACTTCCCCCATTCCGTCTGCCCAATATCAATAATACCGAAATTGTTATCCGAAAGTTACCCCCGAGTTTCCAAGATCTCAACGAAAAGGGTTGGAGGACCTCTCTTCAGGACCGACGTGTGCCATTGTGAAGGGCGATATTGGAAATATCTATTTCATTTTATTATATCCAACGGAATATTCAAGAGGTACGGGTATATCCGCCTGAAAAAAGTTACGACTTGGAACACTCCATTTTCATTTTGAACCCTCGTTTTCAGAGTAGGCCGAGTGAAATATAAGGTGCCTTATCAATCACGTTCCAGGAAAAGATCCATCAGGTTTAAACAAGTAGGACGATATTGAAAAGAAGTATATTAAATTTGATTTTTATCCTGTTCACTCATCCCATGGGATCGTTGATCTATTCTGAAAACATTCACTTCGCATCTTCATCGTTCACCTATGAACCTTGTTAGTGTTGAGATGTGCCCCAACAAGAAGAGATTCATATGATGTGATTTCGATGTCGTTATAATTTTGAATTCATTGGGGAATTTTCTTAACGAACAAAGAGCAAGAACTGGAATACGAACATTCTTCGTTGATCTTCTAGTGTGAACGCAAGCTCGTTTTCAGCGTTCACATCAAAATATCTGCGAGCAAAAACAAGAATTCTTGCACAAAATAGGTAGTTGTTTGAATCAGCGAAACGAATGGTTATTCATGTTAATTTTGTAGTTGACGATACTTCGTTATGTCCGCCTCTGATAAAAATATCAGAGAAAATCATGGGGATATCCTGGCCATGCTTCCACATGCTCAGTATTTGATGGGACCATCTCGGCTTAGTGTATTATGAGTTGTTAAAACCGATTAAATAATTAATGCGTTTAAGCCGAGCATTGAAAGACAAAGAGTCGCAATACAACGAGAGACAAACAAAGTGATTTTAAAGCATGACAATGCTCGACCTCATGTTGCGAAAGAGGTCAAGGCATACTTGGAAACGTTGAAATGAGAAGTCCTACCCCACCTGCCATATTCTTCAGACGTTGCTCCCTCGGACTATTACTTGTTACCATCAATGGCAAACGATCTGGCTGACCAGCACTTCTGGTCTTATGAAGAAGTAAAAAATTGGATCGATTCATGGATCACTTCAGGAGATGACCAGTTTTTTCATCTCGGGATTCTTACGCTGCCCAAAAAATGGCAGAAAGTAGTGGCCAGCGATGGACCAACTTTTTTGAAATAGAAACATAAATTAAATCATTATAAATCATAACAAAATAAAAAATAAAAAAAAAATAAAGTTTCTCAATATTTAGAAACCTTGAACCTTTGTTTGATTTCAGAATTTATTTTCCATCCAGGATCTGAAACACATGACGCATCTTATGAATTTGTCGCCTAACCTATTGCAGATTTTTGTAACTGTAAGAGCAGCTCTAGAAATTTTTCTTTCAACAGGACCTGAAGATACTGGCGTTGATAAAAAATCCTTGGCCATTTTGGCCAAGTTTGAAAAGATATTTCTGAAACCACCAAAATCCACCAATAGATTTAATAGAAATTTGGGTTTTTGATATCTTCCATAGTAGACCATCTGTTATAAGGAGAACTATTCTTGGATCATAGTCTGATTTGAATTACCAAATGAGAAGCTAGGTGTGGGCATTTCTTATTATTGGCTTCGATTTCCTTCTGTTTTTTATTTTTCACATGGAATGTATTTAGTTTGATAAGGTTTCATTTCTTGTAATTTATTTTGCCCATTCTGTAATTGGCTTAGGCTGTTGAATGGTGTAATGAATAAATAATAAATAAATAAAACTACTAACAAAGTCAAACTGGCGAATGCTTCAGTCTCTCGGCGCTCGAGGAATCCCCTTATTTAGTCTAAGCGCGCATGAAATTGCAGACATATATGCCGTGCGACGCTTGTATATCAAGCTTAAGTAATATCAAGTAGCTTGATATCAAGTCAAGCAATAAATATCTAAAATCAAGTCAAGTCAAGCTCAAGCATGTAAATTTTCACAAGCTTGATTTTTAAGTCAAGTAGTTGGTTCAACTATCAAGCTACTTAGCTTGATGAATCCCTAACTTTATATAACGAATCATCGCTGGCCAAGGAATGACCAGTTTTTTACAATAAAGCCTCGAATTTCGGAAAAAAACGGCCAAAGCAAATTCATTTATGATTGAAATTTGTTCAATATGAATATCATTTGATGTTTGTTTTATGTTAGAACTATATATGTCGACATTTAAGTAGGTATACAAAAATTATCGATTACAGCAGTTGTTCAAAATGTTGACGGTTTACTTCAGTTCAACAAGCCATAGTATGAATAGAAAAACTCACTGGTTTTAAGTTTAATCTTTAGTAGGCTATTGATTTGGCGAAAACAGAAAAGCCATGCTTTTCTCAAAGATTGCAACATCCCTGAATGCTCAATTCTTCTTATCTTTGTGGTAATCCTATCTTTCAATTCCCGAACATGAGCAGATTGCAGCTTTAACCCGAAAATTATGCCATTCATAGGTATAGAGAACATTACATGAAAAATTTTCAGTATTTTTCAAAAATACATATGTTGATACCTTTAAAATAACAAAGTTATTCTGGAAGACAAAAAATTCTGGAAACGATGTAAATACCACTGTAACAATATCGGTCATAACAGATATCCTTGCACATAAAAATCTATAAAAATCGTCCGATCTATTTCCGAGATAATTAAAATGTTCCTTACCTAAAATTCACCCTGTATAGGGGACAGTTATACCAACTGGGTAACGAAAACTAGTTCGACAATCGTTTTCTTGAGAAATAATGGTAATAAATTCATCAATTGTGAAAATATCAATCATATTAATCTATAAGCGCGTAAATACGAAATATAAAACTCCAGGCATTTTAATTCAGAAATTGTATACTCGATTTGTAGAATCATTTGTCTATTCAATCAATCCACTTGGTATCGATCAGGTAATGTAACTGATTTCGTTCGAAATTACATACTCATGTAATAATGTAGAGATCACCTCATATTGTATTCAGTTATTGAGTACAGATTGATTATTGTTCGAGGCATTTCGAAATAACTATGTACGTACTCACTTTTAATACTATATGCTTTACCCTTTACGCAAGGGCGTAGATCTTTTTATTCTTGGGGGGGTAATGGAAAAAAATTTTTTTGACTACATTGTTTACTCATATCTATAATGTGAGAAAAAGAAGGTTGATAACGAAGTTTGAACCAAATTACTCGACATTTTTTTTATTACCAATTCGATTGTTCTTACCTTATACTGGGTGTTCCTGAATTTGAGAGATTCCTTGAATAATTTTAAAAATAAAATGGCCCATGAACATGAGCCCGCAAACGCTTTGTTTTCGAGATGAAGGTTGTTTCTTGTAGTCCTACTTTTTTGTGATGATTAACCAGTTTATCGAATATTTATCAATCTTCGCCACAATTGGTAAATAAGTACCAAAACTAGATTTTTATAATAATTATAAATTAGAATTTTTTTATCGAAATCGATTGCAGATACGAAAAAACTACAACCAACCAAAAAGTTTCTGTAGTACTGAACCATAGTTTCTTTTTAAATTTTTCTAAACTACCAGTGGTTCACAAAATAAAAATTCTGGAGGAAAGAACCGGACACCCTTACAGAAAAATTCACCCTGTAGATTCAAAATTAGGATATCACATGATGGAAACTTTAAATTGGAAAATCTATATCTATATTTAAATATCTTGTAAAGGGAAGGTGCTATGAGAGAAAAACTTGAACTTTAACACCTGTATCTCAAAAACAACTCATGCGTATTGTTTTTTTCTCGAAATGATCCGAGGAATCTATCATTTTCATTTGTACCTCTAAGTTAGGAAAACCCTGTAGATATAGTCAATTTGAAACTGGTGTCATCACAAATAAATTGCAATTTGAATGAAATATCATAAATTGTACAACACAGCTCAGGCAATTTTTTGATGTGGATTACTCAGTTCAGTTCTTCGATAACTACATATTGAAATTTTGTGATGAAAATGATACAAAAAACCGAAAACAAGGGGTATAGCGAATTCAAAAATCACAGATGGCAAATAAGGGGCGATGCCGAGAAAGCGGACAGATAAAGGAAAATTATAAACCTCGGACAAAGACGAGCTCGAAGTGCATTGAAAATATATATATATATATATATTCTTTTGGGAAAGAGCAATACAAAATATTAATTTCAAACAATCAAGCATATGTGTCGATGAATCTCAGTATTAGCAGAGGAAATGTAACGGGGCATCATACATTTCAACGTATGATACAAGAGAACAGATAAAAACCTCAGCAAAAACTCTGTCTCCCCGTATCGGTGTAGTGACTGGTTTGTGTAAACGTTTACAGAAAAAGCTGACATAATTTATATTGAAGGACTTCCTCTTCAACCAAAACAAAATTTTCTTTATCCTCTTTTTTCGGTTGACGACTCTATAATTTCCAAATTGGATCCTAAAACAAAAAAAAAGAAGCAGAAAGGAGTACTAAATATTAGTTTTCATTATATCGATTTGAAGTTAACTACCCATTCTAAAAAAGAATCTGAAACTGAATGGATAGCTTGGAAACCATCATGAAATTTATAAATCGGACAATCATTCACCAAGTGGTCAATGGTCCCTTCTACACCACACTCACATGGAGGGCTATCAATAGAATGCCATTTGAAGAGGGTACTATTACAACGACCATGACCAGTTCTAAGTCTATTCAAAATACACCAAATTTTCCTAGGAAGATTGAAACCTAGAACTTTTTCTGAGGGATCAACAATAAGACTTTTGTTGAAAACGTTAGAAGAAGTCCATCCCGAACGCCAAATTTCCTTGTCGCTTTCATCGGATTCAAGGAAGGCGTTAGACCATAAATACTCATCTTGAAAGCGATAATAAACTCATAAACCCTAAAGGGGTGCGATTTTTTACTGACGTTTCGATTTTAAAGGAAGTAAAATGATTATTATCAGTTCATTTTATGGAGAAATTTTCGTTCTTCATATTTGCGAGATTTCTGAAATTTTATATTTTGAAAATCTTGGGGGTGGGGGGATAACTACTTCCAGTACCCCCATTTCTACGCTCCTGGACTGCTTTTCTGTCGCAACGCGAGTTTCATCAATATTTCGTCGCACCGTCTTGTCGATGCTGGTGCAGATTATGCAGTGTTTTGTCAGTAACATACCGTTTTTCCTCTTTTATTACGATATTACTTTCCAGGCTATGCCTCTAGGAATTAAAATCCGATATTACTGCATCCAATATCACGATACCGTCAATGCATTTTGGCACAAGAATGAAATTATTTGGTTCGTTTCGTTTCAGCTTGAAAAATTTATCGAGATTATCAAATGAATTCATAAATATTGGGACTTGAAAATAAGAACACAATCAAAGATTTAGCCAAAAAAGTCAATATCTTAAAATTCTCAATAGAATAGAATAAATAAATATTGGTTGCTGCTGCTCACTTAAGAAAGTTAGAAACGATACAGAAACGAATTCTGAAAATTATGTATGGAAAAGAACCAACCTTCCCTAGCAATTTACTTTTTTCACTAGCAAAAATATGCGATGTAAGACAAACATTTCTTTATAACATACTTACACATATACACAAAAACAAATATTTATTGAATAATATTGATCATGAACATTTCACTAGGCAAAAAAAAGAACATCACTTAAAAACATCTCTGAGTAGTACAAAAATCGGACAACGAAATATATCTTACCTCATTCCAAAAATTTTCAATTTTCTGCCCTCTGAACAAAAAATAAATATAATAAATATAAAATCTTGTTACATGTTGAAAAAAAAATTAAAAAACTACGTGCTTAACTTGAATAGAGATCTAGTTCGATCTCTGATCGACTAACAGACTTTTTTCGATGTTTATGTTGTTGTTCTATCGTATGGATCAATATATAAAATGTCAACTCGATTATGTAAATCCACAAATTATTTAAAAATTTTGTTTGTTGTTAGATTTTTTTTCTCGTAGTTGTATCTAAAATAGGTTAAATGTCAAGTATTGTAGATATCATATACATAATATATAAGAAATACTGTAAATTTAACTGTGCAAAACCCACGCGCAACTTTAGTTTTAGTGGGATTTCAATGTTTATTTACATCTCAACTGTTCTTTTGTTATCTATGTAAAACATTTTTTTGGTGAATAAACTTATTATTATTATTATAAATATTTATTTATTTTGAATCAGAATAACTTATAAGATTGGAAAGGAAAAAAGGAATCATTTCAAATCTTCTGGCGAAATTATTTTTTATCCGATAGAATTTTTGATGATTGGAATCATCTCTCGAGTGAAGCAACTTTCATCAACAAATTCAAGAACACCTACGATCGATGGAGAAGTGTTTTTGTTTAGGCTTTATAGGCTTTTATATATATTTTCAAAGTGTGCTTTTTTATAGGCAGAATACTCTTTTTGTTCTGATACTGAGTGCATAGGTATAAGTCCCAATCTAATTTAATTGCAATAATAACTTATAAAGCACAAGATACAAAATACAGACTGTAGGCTGCAATCAAAGCATTGAGCTCACATATCATCGATTCTAAGATGGTATTGGAGTGCCAAAGAAAGCTCAATGAAATAGGCAAGAGTAACAAGGTCTTTTTAGTCTGGGTTCTAGGCCATTCGGGAATTAGAGGGAATGAAGAGGCCAACACACTTGCCAGAAACGGAGCACAAACTCCTTTCATCGGCTTTCTGTTGCGTAGACAAATGTACCTACAAGAAGGAATTTCAGGATAAAAGAAAACCTAAAGAAAAACACTTTGGCAGAATCTTTCTGGTTTGGATCACTCCAAAAAGTTTCTTCGGAACTTTGACTCTTCGAGATCCAAGAAATATCTGGATCTTAGTAAAAATATGCTACATCTCCTCACTGGATTCCTCACAGGGTATTGTCGCCTTAGGATTCTTAGGAAACACCTCATGAGAATGGGTCTAACAGAAAATGACGAGTGCAGATTCTGTGGAGAGGAGGAAGAAAATCTGGATATCCTGCAGATGAGATGCCTCGCTAGATATCGCTAGCCAACGCAAAATCTGCTTCAGACACAACATTTGTAGAAGTGAGGAATTAGCCTCTTTGAAGCCATCCCCGATATTGGAGTTCATTAGCACTCTGGAACTGGAAGGCGAGCTGCAGATCTCGTTATGGAGAGGATATCTCTGATGATGGGGACTATAGACCATTATATCGCAGTGAAACTGAACCCCCTTACTTAAATATAAATCTAATCTAACATGGCCGCGAATAATCATCACATCATGCTTAGCGTCTCGTATCTGCAAAAACTGCAAGAAAAATGAAATTTTGAAGCTAAATTTCAGTTTCAGATAGTACCTACTGGTATCGCAATACCCCTCATCCCCATTTAAAATCAAGGGGTTGATCTCACTTCTTTTAGGGATAAAAAAAGCGGAGAAGTTGTTTCCTCTTGAATCAAAAATTGACGGCTTCGAGCGATTTTCCACATTTTCATTTTGAGATCAAGGTGTTGAGTTTTCGTTGGACCACCCTGTATTATCCGTAGACAGAACAATAAATAATTTGGAACAACCGTTTTTTCATTTAGAACACTTAGATAAATGTTGATGGAGGAACTGTAAATTCCTTCAAGGAATTCTATATCTTAAATGCTTCTTTCTCCTTCGAAATGTTTTCCGAGATAGGGTTACTTGTTTCCCTTCTCAACTTGACGCATCTTGATTTGTTTGTTTCGAAAACGCGACATCGAAGGGGCCGGTTGAAATATAGACTCTTAAACCCTGGAGGATTTTAACGGAAGGAGATTCCTTCCTCGCAACTGTCTCACCAATTTGCTAAATTTGTTGTGCACACCCTCTTCTTTTGTCGCTTGCAAAATCCTTTCCACTCACCTATTGATGGTTAACAGCCCTTGAATATAAATTTCGATAAAATGTAGGTATTCTCCCACAAATGCTGTTTGCGGGCTTTTTTGAGCAATAGAATGGAGCACCAAATAATATGGGTGCAAAAGATTGAGTTTGATAAAGTGATGAATAATCGTTGGTCAAATTAAATTCACGATATACTTCAAAAAAGCAATTCTCCTTTGATATACAAACTGCTTGCGACCGGTTTCCCACTCTCCATGGTCCAACTTTTAGCTTCTTACCTGCATTCTCGCAAGTTTAGAAACAGAGTTGAGGGAGTATTGTCTTCAGAGAGGTGTCTTTCAGCCTGAGTTTCGCAAGGATCTCTGCTGCCTTGCATGCCAAAAAAGGAGAAAATCTTCATGGCACAGTAAGCTGACGATACCACCATTCTTGCCAGTTCGTGGTGTCCCAAAATGGCAACAAGACGCCATCTACAGACTTCAATTTTGGTTCGCTCGATGGAGAATTGAAGGAAACCCTAAGAAGAGCGAAGCCGTTCTTTTCAGCCAAAAAAAAGATCACCATGGATACGTTGTAAAATTTGATAGGAAGATCGAATGGAAAAACGAGAACAAGTATCTGGAAGTATCTTACTTGGAAACAACACGTCACATCAGCTGTGACGAAGAGAAAAACAGCAGCGGTAGCGTTGCAACCAGAGACGACCATCTACAAGACCTGAGCGTGGAGACCTTCAGTAAGATGAAAAATCACGCAAACCCTAAGGAAGGCTTGCAACTATGATGAAAAAGCCCCTAGAGACCAAAGATGGCACTTCCCTAGGAAGTGCGGTTTTTGGGCTGCTGTTGTGATTGTACCTTACTTAATCAAAAATGAGGCTGGTGCAACTTTAAGGGTAAAAGGAGTGCGCTACCGAGCTATGATTGATGTTTTCCTATGGCCGAAATTGAAAGATATTGATGTGAACCACGTTCATTTCCAAAAAGATCTTAATTGGCCACCGGTATATTGTGTTTTAACACCTTTAGACATTTGTCTTTGGGGATACGTGGAAGAGAAGGTCTATGCAAATACTCCACAATCGATTCAATATCTTAAAGATGGAATTTGATATTTTGAGAGATAAATAGGTATTAAACCGAAATAAATAATGATTATCTGACTTTTCTCAGAAATATAAATGAATCGATTGTTAATATTATTGATAATAATATTATGTTGATAACGATTAAAAAAATATTATGTGTTTCTCGTAGCAAAAACACGTTTCCGAATTCTAATGTTTGTTGGGCTCGGCTTAACATCTCAAAATTCGAAAACTACAGGCATTGTGACCAAAATATAGATCGATCTATTAGGAGAAGGAGCGGTCAAAAAGTTGGTCTTCAAAATCTGGTATAAATTTTACATCCTTTTAAGTTCGTAGAACTGAAGAACTAAATAGTTTATGGATATGTATGGTAAAAAATCAATTTATTAATTCCATTGGCAGCCAACGGACCAAAGACTGCTGAAACTACCGTATTTTTCATCCTTGAGTAATATCGACATTAGGCAAAATAATATCGTCCCGTTCTCCAGAATAAGATCGCAAAAAGTTGGCTATAAGTGAGGGTCGAATTCTCAACCCCGAAATTATTCACATTGTCATCTGGGAAAGTTTCGTTTTAACTACTAGATACAGAATGTAATTTTTTTCTTCCCTTACAGCAAGTGACGAAATTCATACATCATGTGACTGACGTTTCGTAATTGTATCACGATTTGACACCAGATTCTTTGTTGGCCGAAGTTTTTATGCAAATGATTGCGGTTGTAGAAAAAGTATAGTACCTACCTACATAACTCGAGTTGTAAGGCAATTATACACTCCTCGAACTTTTTCTAGTTGTGCGTAATATGCTTCTTAAAACTCTTGTTATGTAATATACTATCAATTTTTTTTATCGTTTTCCATTACTGTAAAAAACACACAAACTAGCACTACACCATTACAGGGAGACAGAGTCTTTGCTGAGGTTTTTACTCGGGTTTTTATCTGTACTCTTGGATCATACCTTGAAATGGACGAATCCCCGTTCACATTTTCTTTGTTAATACTGAGATTTATCAACACATACCTACTTTATTGTTTGAAGTTAATACCTAATTCAGTACGATTGCATATAAATATGAATATTTCATAAGAACCTAGGGTTCTTAGGATAGGATCAGCTCTAAATACGACTTGAGTTCCATAAATATCAATTCGCATAATTCCCCATAAAATTGGTGGCGTAGCACTTCATGTCATTGCTGGTATCACATATAACCGTGTGCTTATCTGAAAGACAAACTTTGTCCTCGAAACTTGGAGCAATAATGGACCGATAACAAGAGAGGATAAAAAGTTATTCGAATTGAAGAGGAAAGTTGAATCAATGGATTGCCAACTTTTTCCAAGAATTGCTATCCATCATCCAATATCAATATTTCAGCACCAGAGTGATTTGTTTTCTCGAGATTATTATTATATTATGAATTTGGAAAATAAAACAAAGTCGAATGGCATAGAAATTCCACGCGGAACTAGTTATTTGTTTGGATACTTCTGACGAAGAATTGGTAGTAGAAGAATTAATGAAAAAAACTTGGAAATGGAAATGTGTAAACATTTATCGAATAGGTAGATACGGAGTATAGAATCGCGGAAAGAATTGTGAAGAATGAATTCCAAACAATTTCGTGAAGAATTGTGCTAGTTCTAGTCGAAAAGAGTAACCCAAAAAATCGATTCATTGAAGAAAAATCAGTGGTTTGACTAGAAATTCCAAAATATTCACATTGAAGAATTCGGAGGAAGGTACGTTATTATATTGCAAACTTTCCTCATTTCAAGGAAAAATCGAATTACTTCACTGATTATAGCTCTACATAGGGTGCTGATGCCGGCACGTATGTCAGCTTTGCCTTTGGTTTTTTCTGCTGCTGAATACAATTTTCTCTTTGTTTCAAGTGCTCATGTTTCATAAAATTGACGTTACTATGAGAATTATCAGTGGAACTATTAGCTACACCTTCTCATTGGTCACCAGTGTTACCATATATTTTCGCCTCATATTCGTAGACAAGTCTCAGTCAAGAAATCTTGGGAAAAATTTCATTTCCAAACGAACTTATTTCCAATTCTTCTTACTTCTGAAGTTACGCAAATCTTTATGGATTAATACCTTCCTGCAATCTAATGAAAGTGACAAGGAAATTTGGCGTTCGGAATTGAGTTCTTGTAATGTCTTCAACAAAAGTCTAATTGTTCAGAGAAAGTTCTAGGTTTCAATCTCCCTATGAAAATTTGGTGTATTTTGAATCGAATTAGGACGGGTCATGTCATGATCGTTGCAATAGTATATTGTTCAATTTTCATTCTATTGATAGCCCACTGTGAGTGTGGTGTAGAAGAAACCATTGATCACTTGGTGAATACTTGTCCAATTAATGAATTTCATGGTGGTTTCCAAGCTATCCATTCAGTTTCAGATTCAGAGATTTTAGAATGGGTCGTTAACTTCAAATCAATATAATGAAAACTAACATTTATTACTTTTCTGGTTCTTTTCTTTCTTGTTTTCAGATTTTATCATAAAGTCGTCAATCGTTGGTGAAGATGAAAGATGGAGAAGATTTTGTTTGGATGAAGAGGAAGTCCTTCAATATAAATATGTCAGCTCATTCTGTTAACAAATACACAAACCAGTCACTACACCTATACCGGGAGTAAGAGTTTTGATGATTAAAAAGTAAAATAACTTATTTCCGCTTTATATATTTATTTTCACAACAATTGTTTCGTCATGATAACATGACTTCGTCAGGTGAGCATGGTAACTGTTACCATGCTCACCTGACGAAGTCATGTTATCATGACGAAACAATTGTTGTGAAAATAAATATATAAAGCGGAAATAAGTTATTTTACTTTTTAATCATCAAGATGAATTTCCGACAAGTAAAGACTGAGACAATCAAACAGTAAGAGTTTTTGCTGAGCTTTTTATTTGTGCTCTGGTATCATACGTTGATTGTAAGATTGATGTAAGATTCCTCCTTTCACATTTCCTCTTTTAATACTGAGATTACATCTACACATGCTTTGTTGTTTGAAGTTGATAATTTTTTGTAAAGCTCTATTTCAAAAGAACCTATTACACATAATAATGATTTTTGTAATTTTTATGTTTACTTATATTACATATGATAATCTAAATGTAATTATTTCTCGTGGTTATCCTGTATTTATAGCAGCCGTGGCGGAAACAATTTATTCATTCCCTTTGCAGTTGATAGACCATAGAGTGCTGAAACTACGGTAATCTTCATCCTCGAGTTGGGTCTGTCGTAATATCGACATTAGGCGAAATGATAGCGACCCGTTTTCCAGAACAAGCTTGCAAAAAGTTGGCGATAAGTGGGGGTCGAATTCGCAACCCCGAAGTGATATCAGTGCCCGAAATATGAAGTTCTCGCGAAAACCGGTGGGAATCATTAATAGCGAGGAAATTATAATAATAACGTTAAGAAAAGCAAAAAGGTATTTTAGAAAGCGATAAAAGTTCCGGAATGCATTTGCATTTTCCTGTTAAATATTCACTCCTGTAATCTGGATTGAGCAGATGATGTTTTAATTATGGACTTGGTCCCGAAGGGAAGTTCAACTCGATAAAGTTCGAGGACAGGAGAGAATTAATCGTTCGAAAGAGTACGAAATATGTTTACTTCATGAATAATACACTGTTACATTTTGGGTCTGTTCATTGTTCTAGGAAGCAGGGTGCTATCCTTTCGTCTGGAATTTGTATTTTTTAAGCAAATTGGTCTCAGGTCATGCATGTAATTAACCACAAGTGCAATCTGATGTAGTGGTTTTTTGCTAGCCCGAGAGATGGCGACGAAGGCTGCGCAATTCTCGGAAGATGGTACCGCTTGGAACATAACCCAACCTTTCAACGGCAAAATCACAACTCTCCGATATGGAGAAGGAAGGTGTATATGTTAAGGGAAACTGTAAACAAAGATGGATAGAATACGTGATTCACTTCTTCACTAAATCTCATTGAGGTTTTTGTGGGAAATCCATGCTTAGAGCTGTCATTTAGGCTAGTATTTCACTCTGTAAACGATTTGAGCGTGTTTAACAAGCGAACTCTGATGATATCGGAAAGAACATTTCATTTCAACAAATTTAAAAATGAAATTTCACTCAATCGGAATCGAATCAATTATTTTTGGTTTTGGAAAATAAATAAATTTTTCCAATAACATGAAATCTGCATATTGCGCATCGAACAATCAATTTTTTGATCGATACGTTAAAAAGCTCTATTAACTTCAATTAAGATTTTTAGTATAGATATGACCAATAAAAACTAAATTCCTTTACTTTATATTATAATTCTGACAATAATTGGAAGTAAGTTCTTAGGAATTGATAGCCATGAAAATATGTCTGAATACATTACCAAAAATAGAGCTCATTATGAATTATTCCTCAAAGGAAATTTTTTATTTTCTGTATAACCTTTTTTAATGAATAAAGTAGTGAAAATCGACAAACCATATTTCACTAATTTGAATTGTACAACGTGAGAATACAATATTTATTTCGAAGAATCGAAATTACTGGAAAACTCAATTCAAAAGTACTTCAAACTTAATGAATTAATGTGAAAATAATAGGGTTCAAGCATTCTTATATTCTTAATGACATCAAAACCTAGATTGACCTCTATCGAGGACACCGATATCATAACTTAATTACGGAAAAAAGACATTATAATGGAATACATAACGAATTTGAGGTTCAAGGTTGAAAAATACCCCTTTTCCATTCAGATTTTTTTGTATTATCAAGTCTATCTTGATTTGAGTGCCATAACATGAAATCTCAGACAAAAATGTCACTTCAGGGGCTTGGATTTACCTATGTATTCTCAAAATGATGGAACGTTTTCATTTCTTGAAAAAAATTACGAATGTTCAAAAACTAATTCTCTCGGGTGTCAAAAGGAAGAGCCAATGTTTCGCATTTGTCTAGAAGATTGAATTATTTCGTAACGGTTTCTTATATATTTTTTCCTCTGGTTTCTCTCATATTCGTGAATATTGAAGTATTATAATATTCAATCCATATTGATCTCATTTATTAAAAAAAAAAAATGATACCGAGCCTTATATCGGGTGTCCCAAGGTGAGTGGCCTATTGGATTATTATGGAAACTATTGATGGTAAAGATTTCAAATTTTGTGGATAGATATTTGGCCATGTAAGGTACATTTTTAAAATAATTTCACATTTCCAGTGTTGCCGGATGTACGAAAATTTGGCAACAACTTTGTTATTTTAAATGGGACATCCGGTATTTCTATTTTTTTTATGATACTCCATAAAATATTAAATCTATTCACTCCTTCTTTTCTATCCCTATCTTTAACGGTTTTTGAGTTATTAATTATTTTTCTAAATTTAAGATCAAATTGGAGTATTACGAAAATGAATCTAGTTCGCTCAATATTTGAGATTTAAGTCAGAAATTTTGCAAGTCGTTAGATATTGATCTGATCTGTGTCACTGCTTTTGAATTATGGTTGTCAATAATACAGGACGGACCAAAAAAAAATCATCATTTGCCAAGTTACAAAATTGTAAAAAAATCTATTTTTTCAAATTAGACACCTAGTATATTTTTCGATTTTTGGAATCAGTACAACACACTCTACAATTTTTCTATTCACGTCCCTATACCTATCTCAATTGGATTCTGAGTTATATGCGTCAATAAGCGTTAATTTTTTTTGTATTGTTATTTTCTCTATGTCATTCATAAATCGATATATCAATGAATCAGTTCAATCCATAAATGTCAAAATAAACAATTATTGCCTAACAGGTGTTTTGTTCCGAGGTTTTTCTATAAATAATGGCTCAAGAAAGACATACACATATAACGCATATAACTCGGAATCCAGTTGAGATAGGTATAGGGACGTGAATAGGAAAATTGTACAGTGTGTTGTACTGATTCTAAAAATTGAAAAATATACTAGGTGTCTAATTTGAAAAAATAGACTTTTTTACAATTTTGTAACTTGGCAAATGATGATTTTTTTTGGTCCGTCCTGTATTATTGACAACCATAATTCAAAAGCAGTGACACAGATCAGATCAATATCTAACGACTTGCAAAATTTCTGACTTAAATCTCCAATATTGAGCGAACTAGAGTCATTTTCGTAATACTCCAATTTGATCTAAAATTTAGAAAAATAATTAATAACTCAAAAACCGTTAAAGATAGGGATGGAAAAGAAGGAGTGAATAGATTTAATATTTTATGGAGTATCATAAAAAAAAATTGAAATACCGGATGTCCCATTTAAAATAACAAAGTTGTTGCCAAATTTTTGTACATCCGGCAACACTGGAAATGTGAAATTATTTTAAAAATGTACCTTACATGGCCAAATATCTATCCACAAAATTTGAAACCTTTATCATCAATAGTTTCCATAATAATCTAATAGGCCACTCACCTTGGGACACCCGATATACATATATGTATATTAATCAATATCAGTACTCTCAATAAGACTTAACGTGAATTTCATGTTTTATATTATATTTACTATATACTATTAACTATTTCACCTATCCCTAACTCTTCCGGAATTTTACCCATACCAAATTAAATCATAACAACGAGCTGCAATTAGATGAAAAAAATGTGTCTCAATTTATTAATTCCGAAACAGATGATGATAGACGTATATGACATTATCTATGAATTTTGTATAGAATATTCAGAGTAATCCAATAATAACAGGGTGTTACTTTTGAAATCAATGAGTTTGTTTTGAAATTTCCCACATGTTCAACGAAAAATATAACTTAATATGTCCGTTCGATTTCACAGTTTCCACTAACAAAGAATCAATTTACGACTCATTTTATTTCAGTATCTGTCTATCAGTTTATGTGTTCGCAAATTATTTTAACAGACTTGATTTCTCCAATTCTTCTCCGATTTCGATTAAATTTGATATGTGCGTCCAGTTTGAATTTAAATCAGTGCAATATGTTTTAAGTTCGATTTATCCTGTAAGTGACAATGATGATATAACCGAGGATATAACTAATAGTTGTAATTCGAAAATGATGGATTATAACGTCTGTGTAATAAATATTAATTAAATAGTTTTGTTGGCGTGCAGACAAATTTTCAATTCTGGAAAAAGTTCCTCCCCGAGCGGGACTCAAACCCGCAACCTTCTAATCACTAGTTCGTTGCTCTAGCCACTGAGCTACCGAGGAGACTGAAGGACAAGATTCCTCGGTAGCTCAGTGGCTAGAGTAACGAACTAATGATTCAGAGGTTGCGGTTTCGAGTCCCGCTCGAGGAGGTACTGGTACTTTTTCCAGAATTGAAAATTTGTCTGCACGCCAACAAAAATATTTACCTCAAAATAGTTGTAATGTAAAGAAATCCTACTGATTTGTCCTAATGTAAAAAAATCCTACCTAGATCTGTTTGCAAGGTAGATTTGTGATTAGATTGATGTGTGGGCTAGCTTGATCTATGGACTAGGTAGATCTATGGGCCCGGTAGATCTGTGTGCTAGGTAGACCTGCGAGGCGTATACTAGATCCATGAACTAAAGAGCATGTAAAACAAGTCTTGTTTTGAAGGTAGCAAGAACATCAATTTTAGTGAGTATCGACCAGTTCCATACAATATTTAGTATCTTTCTAGACAAGAATTATAATGTTCCAAATAACGATATCCACTCACCCATGAAGGTTAATCCATTGCAGACTGCGCAGTTCCTTGAATGTAGCAAAAGGTATGGCATCTAATTGATTGTAGCTTAAATCTAAGGAGCTGAGAGTCTTCCAAAGAGAGCTGAAACAAATGACGGGAAATGTAGAAATTTGATGGAACAATTGATTACTATCTTTGATTGCTGCAACGAAAGGATTTGTTCAAAAGAAAAAAATGTGGAAACAGTTTTAGTTATTCCAGAAATAAAATGTCTACATATCTCATTATCATAGATCTGTCCGTTACATATAGATCTGTTTGTAGAATAGATATGTGGAAATAGTAGTTCTATGAGAAAGATATCTATTCGTTAGATCTATTTCCTCATACTTATATAACTACTTTTATGGCTTACTAGTATAAGGTGTAGTTAAAATGAATTCATTATTTCTGCATGAAAAAAAATGTTTTAATTATTATAGTTGAAATGATCCTATTTAGGTAAAATATGCGCAGTTCGATAACTTGTTGTCAGGTAATATCATTATGTCTCTCTCATAGAAGTCCTCGTCCCTATTGGCAAAAAATTGAGACAGTAGATTTTCACAAGTCTCTGTCAATTTATCACCTGTAAAATTGGTCTCCATTGCCAGGAACAGATGGCAATCACTTGGTGGCAGGTCCATACTATAAGGTGGATGCAACCAAGCTCTCGGAGATTTTGACGTGTCACTATCGATGTGTGTGGCCTGGCGTTGTCCTGATGGAAAACAATTCCTCTCCTATTGGTCAAAGCTGGCCGCTTCTGAGCGATTACTTCCTTAAGACAGTTAACAGTACAGTTCCGAGTTAACCGTTGTGCCATTGGAGAACAGCTCATAGTAGAAAGCCTATCCCACCAAACACACAGCAGAACCTTCCTGGTTGTCAATCCTAGCTTGGTTAGCGTTTCCGCAGGCTCACCGCTTTCCGACCACAACCGTTTTTGCTTGACGTTGTCGCAAGTATACCACTTTTCATCACCAGTCGCTAACCGCTTCAAAAATGGATCGATTTTGATGCGATTTAGCAGCGATTCTCAGATGAAAATTCGATCCATCAGGTTTTTTGTGTTAACTCGTGTTTGTACGCATATATAAAAAACGCATGGATAAATGTATTCTACTCAGGGGCGAAGTCTAGCAATGCTATTCAACTTAATCCCCCGAGTAGAGTAAAACACAAATAAAGTAAATTACAATTATCGAGCTCCTTCTTGAGACCAGTCTATTGCAAATGATTTCTAATGGATTTCGTGCGCAATAGTTAGCTCCTGGGTAATCGAAACAGTGCTTACATGACGGTCGGACTCGAAAATGACAATGATTTTATTGATTTTCACGTCAATTGGCCTTCCAGTGCGAGGAGGATCTTTGCCTCGAAATTACCGGACCGGAATCTACGAAACCAAAATAGCGGATGATTGGCAGTCTCAGGACCATAATAACCATTTATATTTTCAGCAGTCTGGCTAGAATTTTGGCCTTTATCGAAGAAAAACTGTGAATAATAGCGTATTTTATCTTTATTAGTATCCATCTTTGACGCGTGCTCGAACTAAACCGAGTAAACTAATCTCTAAGCTGTCAGCAAAGATTTTATAGTACAAAATCTTATCTTTCTAACGCCTAGTTCTTCTAACGTCTAGTGGAGCCCTATTGGACTTACACAACGCGAGATACAGATAACTAAAGCCATCTATTGGAAAAATAATAAATTTCTTTTTGCTTCACATAATATCAATTGAATTGAAATGTATATAGGCTTGGTTAATCGATCGTCTAGAGGCATGATTCGATTACCTGCCTTTCGTCTTCTTCGTGACTTTGTCGGATTTGTAATAATTAAACTATTGTGAATTATTCACATTTATTTACAAAGCCACCTTTATACAGTACAAACTCAGTATTGAGAAGATCTTAATTACGTCTCAATTTACAAGTTTCTTACTACGGTACTGAATTTCGTCTTTAACTCGAGTGTTAATTACTCGAGTCGTCTTCGATATTTCACGTCTTTGTGTTATAACAAGTTTCGGTCGTCTCGTCTTTGACTTGTTCGCGACTCGTCTTAATCTAGTCCGCGAACCGTCTTCTCGTCTTACGTCTTAAGTTTCAACCGACTGGACTAACTCTTACTTCGACTTAGACCGAACTTGAACTGTTTACTCGTCTTCGACTCAACTTGAACTGACTCTCGACTTCAGCTTACTTCGTCCCCTGACCGCAACTAACCTCGTCCACTCTGAATATCCTTTCCTCCTTCCAGCTTGACCACACCCTTAGGGAAAGTACCATCCCCTAGTCCAATAAGAATTTTTCCCCACCGCCCACAAAGATCTTCGCGGATTCCTGGAAATCGAATATTCTCGAAGGACTAGTACCTGATACACAGATGTACCACATCTGGTAAAACCGTCTTGTTCTCGAACTTTCCCAACCCCCAGTAAATCTCTTCAAGATTTACAACTCCATGACATATTTTCGACACCTCGAAGAATTACACATCCTTTTTACATTATATGTATAATAACAATTCGTTCCCTGTAATTGAAACTGTCATGCCCTCGACACTTGAAGAAACTAATAGGTCTCCAAGCATCTTGTTGACCATCTCAATTATTTACAGGGTACAATAACTGGATCCTACATGTATTCTACTATAACTAAATCCAAAAGCTTCTATGGACTGAGGAAGATAATTCTAAACCATGAATTTGTAGAAAACGATTTCAGAATTTGCCGTTAAGAAATATCAATAAAAATCAATCAATCAAATTTTATTAATTCAGTTTCCACATAATTTTCTACAAACCTTGAAATAAAATAAATCGATTTACACTTTAATCCATCATGAATAGCATAATGAGAGGGCCTTGACTAAGACAATGTCTTGTTTGCAAGTGCCCCTCATAAGCTTAGGCACAGCGCAGTTCCAAAAATAAAGAAAAAAAAATATCAAAATAGCAGGGTTTAATTTAATTCAAGTGGTTGAACTCATCAAAATCGAATAAATAATATAAATAAATAATATAAAAATAATAAATATAAATAATAAAAAAAAAATCGATAAAATAAAAACAAACATTTTAAAAATGCTCCACTGCCGTCAAATTTTGTTCCAGAAATGCGGATAACAGCCGTGTAGTGAATTATACCAAACGGAAACAATTCCATCCAGTCGAATTCCACCGGTAAGGAATGGAAAAGCAATTCCGTTCTATTTACTAGGATGAATCTGATTCGCCCGGCAGAGTGAGTAACAATTCTTCTATTCAACTTTGCCTAAACTTCCGCATTGAATAATAAATTGGGAACAAGCGTGCTTTGAAATAGGCGCCGTTTTCCATTAGGACTTTTTCCAACTTCCATTTTCCGGGTAGATTGCTGAGCTTGCACGGCATCCAGCTTGCAGGTATTCAATGAGTCGAAGAATTTGGAATACATCGACTGGATTGTGAGACGATATATCTTGATATACCCAGTGGGACCAGATTAGTACGGCATTCGAAATATGTAAATCCGACAGAACCACCTGACTGCTTATTGAACGCTCGTTCTTCGAACAGATCGCTTTATCATTTCGTAACAATGTCTGTAATTCTATACTTTTTCAAGTTTTCAAGTACAGATCTGGAATGCCAAGGTGGAGTTCGTTAATTCAAGGGCGTTGATCTATTTTTTTCTTGGGGGGTAATCGAAAAAAAATGTTTACAACAATGTTTACTCATATCTGTAATGTGAGAAAAAGAGTTTCGATAACGAAGTTTGAACCAAATTACCTAAAATATTCTTTTCTCTAATTCTGTGGTTATTCCGTTCATTCTTCCACATCTTGTAGAACAAAATCGTGCGAGAATATATCAGAAACGCACAGTTTTCATGGTTATATTTTATTATTATATGTTGGTACTCAGAACTTTCCGCCACGGCTCTATCTGTCAATTCATTTGAAATTTGCCTTAAAGAAATCAGTTCTGCCAACCAACATTTTCCAATGTAAAAATCACTAAATGATATTTATGAAAATATTTCATTAATTTCAATAAAAATGCAATGGATTAAAGAAAATAATGTATAATACTCGTACAGAAGGCTCAATGCCTTCTGCACTTGTATTATAAATAACTATTTTATTACCAATTCGATTGTTCTTACCTTATACTGGCTTTTCCTAAAATGGAGTTACGAAGGAGAATGAGAGATTCCTTGGATAATTTTAAGAATTTAGTCCCATAAATATGAGCTCGCAAACGCTTTGTTGTCGATATACAGGGTGTTTCTTGTATAGTTGAAAATATGGAAGGAAAATAGTGTTTCTTTTGATCCCAGAAATCTTTGGTTAAAATATATTTACAAGTCAAAGACTCACCCTGTATACATCATAATTTTTGCAATATGTATGATAATTTGAGACCCGATACATGTTTAAATGAGATAACACAAAAAAATACCTGAAAGCTCGTTCCGATATTTGTTGAAGTTTGTTGTTGCTTAATACCAGAGACTGTACTTGACATCTTGCTAAGCTCTCTGCTTCAAAGCTAGTAATGCTGGAGCCTGCTACTTCTAACTGGTTTATATTTCCTTCTGGGAGATCTGTAAGCAATAAAGTCAGATATAATTAGACTGTCTCAACAGACTGCAATAATTTCGAGTGCACATCATCTGGATTATCCTGATAGTTATATCAAATAGTTATATCAAATAATGCAATAAATTCATAATAGTTTTTGTGACGATACCAATGTAAATATAGTTATTTGTTTTACTAGGAAGCAAGTAAATAGATTGACTGCCAAGGCAGTCAATCAGTTAATCTACTTTGCTGCCGAGTTGAAGATATAATTTTTTCTTCGATTGTTTATAATGATATATGTAGGATATTGTATTTGCATGTTGCCACAATTCCTACAATTTTTTTTATTTTTCCTGTAATGATAAATTAAAACGACAGAAATCGCAATTGTTGAAATGGTTGGTTGCTATGGAAATGTATATCCACAATAATTATATTTTGACAATATCTTACAGTTTTTTTGGGATAATATCGGATTTATTAATATTATGGACAGTGATAGCGACTTAGAAATAATAGAAATACTTACTCCTCCAGAAATAAGGGAGGTGGCAAAAAATATTGATTGTCAGAAAATGTCAAATGTGTTAAACCCATTGGGAATAATCATTTTGATGCCTAGGCAGGAAAAGTAATACTTTGCTGATTGATATGTATCTGCAAAATTAATATATGCTGTCAATCGGAGAAAAAATGAATTTTCACCCAACAAGTAAAAGACTCACTCCTCTTCTGATAGAGTAAAATAGATTATTATATATATGAGTATATGAGTTCTGCAAAAAATATTTTTCTCTTATCCGAATATTCTGTTTTCGTTTTTTATCTGCTCTGTTCTATTCTCGAACCCTTTTCAGTGCGTGGTTTATTATTTCTCCGGAATGAATGGAAGAATGATGTGTTCACGCGATCATTATGAGAGTTTTATTGCTTTTCCGTTCAATGTTTTATCGGATTCGAAAGACCCTTGTGTATTCAGATATCTGTATATGATTTATTGCTTCATTTGTGTGTCATCAAAGATGTATGAATGCCTGATATTTGATTGGGAAGAGGTTTCTTTGGATTATTATAATCTTAGTAGAATAATATTATTGGAAACCGATATGAAGGATATTAAACACTCATAGCGTTTTTGCATGGAATTTGGAATTATTATATTATACGGATTTTCAGAAGGCCTTCGATAAAGTGGATCACCAAATTTTGCAGAAAAAATTGGAAAACAGATATGGGTTTACTACATTATAGTTATCATTTCTTCTTAGGTCCTATCTGTTGCATCGCAAGCAGTTTGTTTTTGTGGGGGGGTTTCGTTCGTTCGAGTCTGGTGTAGCTCAGGGATCTAATCATGGCCCACTTCTATTTTTGCTGTTTATCTATGTCTTAATCAGTGCGGTTGATGTGATAAGGCTACTGTTTGCGGATAATCTTAAGCTCTTTCTCAGGGTAATTTGTATGCGGCACTCTTTTAGATTGCAGAGAGCAATTAATGGAATTAATGAAATGATGTGAGGATATCAATATCATTCCTTCTATACAAAAGATGGAATCAATTATGTTTGAGGATTTTTTGGGAAATGTTAAGATGTTGAGTTGAATGTTGTTAGGAACCTGAGTATTCTGTTTGATGGTCACATGTCACTCGTTCCTCACATGCTGAGTGCTGCTTCTAAGTTGTATGACTTCATAGTTCGAAACGCAAGACATTGTCAGAGTTCTGAAACAATTGTTCTCCTCTTTATTACCCTGGTGAGGACTAAACTCGACCAATAACGCGGAAACGAAGCCTCATTTGCAAAAAAGTCTTATCATGACTATCAATCTGTATACGCCCCTTAATTTTTCGCCTCATATTTTGAATCACCCCGTACATAGACGTAGTATCTCGAGTCGGATCTGTTGTCACTGCAGTATAAGCTATTTTTGTTATTTGAAAAAAGAGGAAAAGATAGAATTTGGTGTGCTGATAAAATATTGCTTGTTGAAGGAAAAAAATACAAAATCTTGGATTGATGTAGAGTTTCCGGGGTCTGCAGCAGGAAAATCAACCATCATTGATTGGTATGCTAAGTTCAAACGTGGTGAAATGAGCACTGAAGACGGTGAACGCAGTGGACGCCCAAAAGAGGCTGTCACCGACGAAAAAATTAAAAAAGTTCACAATAAATAATAAAAAAAATAATTTTGAATGATCGTAAAGTGAAGATATGATCTTAACGTGTACACCATATCATTCACGAATATTTCTACATAAGAAAGCTGTATACAAAATGGATGTCGCGCGAGCTCACAATCGATCAAGAGCAACAACGTGTTAATGATTCTGAGCAGTGTTTGAAGCTGTTTAAGTGCAATAAACCTGAATTTTTGCGTCGATATGTGACAATGGATGAAACATGGCTCCATTATTTCACTCCGGGGTCCAATCGATAGTCTGCTGAGTGGACTTCATGAACCTAATCCAAAGCGAGGAAAATAACAACAGTCAGCTGGCAAGGTTATGGCATGAGTATTCTGGGATGCGCAAGGTATAATATCCATTGATTACCTCCAAAAGGACCAGACCTTCAACAGCAATTATTTTATAGCGTTATTAGATCATTTGAAGGATGAACTCTTTGAAAAACGGCCTCATTTGAAGCAAAAAAAGGTGATGTTCCATCAAGACATTGCGCCGTGTCACAAATCAATGAAAACAATGGCAAAATTGTATGAATTGGGCTTCGAATTGCTTCTGCATCCACCAGATTTGCCAGATCTGGCCCCCCAGCGACTTTTACCTGTTCTCAGACCTCAAAAGAATGCTCGCTGGAAAGAAATTTAGCGCCGATGAAGAAGAAATCGCCGGAACTGAGGCCTATTTTGAAGCGAAAGACGAATCGTATTAGTATTAGTATCGAAAAGTTGGAAGATCGCTATAATCGCTGTATCGCCCTCGAAGGCAACTATGTTGAATAATAAAATCGAATTTTGCCAAAAAAATGTGTTTTACTATAGTAGATAGAGGATTTCTCAATCGGTCTGTTCATGTGATATTAAATCAGGAAAATATACGGATAATCGACTTTTACGTGAAATCAATGATTAACCAAATGTTCAATCAACCCTTATTAATTGGTCGGTAGACTCGTTGGTTTTTGGGCTAGTTCACTTCTTAATCTGATTTAATCAAACTGATGAAACGTAAAATCTAATTCAATCCTTTTCTTGTCCCTACCCTACCGTATACCAACCTACATCAATCAAGTAATTCAACCCCATAATTTAACTCAGTTATTGTATTCTATTCAATTAACTCCGGAGTGTATGCTGTCAACTATCTATCAAGCAATTCATGTCTGTCATTATCGCGTTTGTGATTCAATTATTAACTGCACATAGTACGTGACTTGTCGTTTTATGTGTCTTTCGTATTGAAGGATTACTGAAATGAGTTGATTGCTGTTTGATAATACAATACCCTAAGTTCATTTACATTATTGAAATTAAAAAATGAACATATTCGAGGTTATATCACGAGTGAACAGGAAATTTTATAAGATTAAAGTTACGATGAATGAAGTTTCAAAATTATCTACTGTTTCTATAATATATAAAACAACAAATGAATAAACATGCATTGATTCTGATTTTTTAAATTTATGAAGTTTCCTGTGTATAATAATTAAAAAATTTGAAAAGCATAAAACTAAATATGTGTTTTTTTAGAAGGTTTGATTAATGAGCTGAACAGTATAAAAACATTATTTATTGGATTTTGGTCAATTTTCTGACGATGAATGTGTGAATAACTAAATGAATATTAAAATGAAATAGGAAAGCACTGACGTGAAGTCAGCAGCTTTTAATCTCTTGTTTGTTCATGCGCCATTTAAACCCTTGGAAATCACATAAGGAAATCTGGTCTCCGAAAGCACAATTGGCCAATGAATGAACAAGCACAAGAACTGCATGTCAGAGCTTCTCTAATGTTTTTTCTTTTTTTTTTGCATATTATTGATTATTTATTTATTTTCGAAATTTCAATGAAAAATATGAAGTTTTTGAGAACTATATGACTTTCTTCCAGATATACTTAGATACCCTTCCGATATATGGCAATAGGTACCATTGTTGCCATATATCGGAAGGGCAAAAATGGAACCATTCAAGACGGTATTTATTATTGTCTCTTTTTCGTTTACGTTTAAAAAAACTCAAATATCTTTTTTTTTTAGCTTTCGTTAACCGAACATATCGCTGTATCATTTTCACACAATGTCTTACAATTTTGGAATTCCAATTCGGAAATGGTCCCAAACGATAATGCCAGTCGTGAGTACGATAACTCCTGAACAAAAAGAGCTTGAAATTTTCAGAGTATGTTCATATCTTGAATGCCGCGGATACATCCATCAATAGGCATAATTGGAATAGTGGTACCATAGATATGGCCAATAGAAATTTTTTTCTTTTAGTTTCCAAAATACAGATTCCATAGAGATTCTGCATGTATTGTTACTGAAATGACAATTACAAGTTCCGCGCAAAATTTCTTGTCAACGGCATAACCAGAAACAAAGAAATTTGAAAAAACAATAGTTTTGTGAACACAAAACCAAGAGACTTCAGATTTCGAGTTTTCAAATGAACTTACAATTTCAACATTCGCGAAAAATTTAAAGCTGATCAGAAAAATGAATCGAAGAAATATAACCAATATTTATGTAAAAACAGACCCAATTCGGTTCAGATAGAAAAACCATTTGAAGTTTGGCTAGGTGTTCTCAGCCAATTTTGAAGGTTAACCCTCTCTCAGAGGATTTCTGTGTTTCATCACAGAATATTCAATAATGCACTCAGGGTTCCCTGCCTTATAGATCCTCAATCTCTATACCGGTGCATGGTGACTCCCTTAAAATGGTTTGGTTTATATCCCAAGTGGTTCTACCGCCATATCTCGGGAAAGCAAAGAGTCACTAAACAAATTTTCATGCAGAATTTCGAGTTGAGAGCGTCATCAGAACCATAGAAAATTCAAGCCGAAAATTTAACCCAAAACCTGATATTTCAGTGGCAACAGATCCTATTGAGCTGAACTTTTATATGGAGAATAAGAATTGCAAAATCAGTGCACAATTTCGTGTTTATAGCTGAATAAGAACATTAGAAAATTCAAGCTGCATATCAAAAAAAAGAGGAAATCTCTGAAGTGAAGTCCGGAGTTTTCGATCGCTGGATCATTCATGCCGCCATGCGCGAATTGCACCATTTTGCAACATATTCAGTTATGTGATTTTTATAGGCGCAAATGACGCCTAAATGAACTAACGCTGAAAAGCTCTTGACACTCATCATTTTTTGTGTTTTTAATTCGTTCATCAATAACCATAGGAATATCAGCCTCGTCGAAAATGGTTCCCGTATACCATATTTTTCAAATTATCCGACGGGATTCATCTCGACAAAATCAATTTCGTCGAAAAATATGACAATCATTTTCCAAAGATGGAATTTAAAGTGTCATCACAATGAATAGCAAATTCGAACTTAACGAGCTCCAGGGTAATGGCGCAGATTCTTAGGGAGATTCATCTTTCAACGTATTGAACCTTCGAAAACGGCGGTTCTCGTCATAAAATTATGACCTTTATCCCAGTCTGTAATCTACCATTACCTATCGCTGTTTCGCGAGTGAATCAACTTGCGCCCATGTTTGCTTTATAATAACCGCTTTAGTGCACGAAGGTGAGCTGACGTGTTTCGACGACGTTAGGTGAATTATTAATGTCAGATGCAGGTAGATAGCGCTTTCCGTATACCACACGTCAGATCTATTGAATCCAATCGTAAAATCTATTCGCACGACTAGGAGAGTGCATGCAATTTGATTTGACGATTCTGGCAGATCGAGAGGACATTCGCAGAATATGATCTTGTTAACTGCTTGTACGGGAAACATAATTATGCATGAAATTCATGTTTTAATTATGTCTGGAGCTATTCTCCTGGATTTATGCCATGAGGGATAAAAGGCGAGTGTCTTCAACAGCGTATATCATGCAGCTTCATAAATACGCGCACTAGGTGTGTGAGGGTAGCTGGCCATCTGTCCGACAGGCGCATAAGCGAGCAAGGAGTTCCCCAAGGATCTATACTGGGACCACTACTTTTCTCGATTGACTCAGTCATATTTGTTGACTATACACCAATTGTTATCTCTGCTGCAATCTCGGATGAATTGAAATCCACCTGTATGTTTCTGATAAGCCAAATTGAGGTGAATAGCAAATACACTAATTATGAATATCGACAAAACAGATGCCTTCGATTTTGGATGAGAAATGCAAATTTCAGTTCATTTGATTCATGATAGTTAAATGGAGTTGACAAATTTTTAGGCATCAATGTTGAAGGAATGAAACGTTTTTGATGTGTTAATTTCCATTAATATTCGGCATATTTGGTGCATGCAAGAACTTGTGAATATGTTTCAGTAAACATAAAAAAGTACACGACATGGTTTCGATCAACCGTAGATTGCAGTTGCGTGAGATAGCGGTAGACTTCAAGAGATCAAAAGGGAGTTTATTCGCGTGAACGTTTGTTGATGACAAAGCTTTGCTCGCTTGCTTACCCTTGATCAAAAGCAAAAACACATCGTCAATTCCGATCTCTATTTGGAGCTGTTAAAGCGGGATAAACATGATTTCTTGTGTCAATATATGACAGTGGATTCATAAGTACGCCTTATTCTCATAGAGCGTCAGCTGAGAGAAAAACAGATGGAGAATACGATTACCGTCCAAAGCGACCATAATTTCAAACATCAGTTGGTAATGATACGGCATCCATATTTTGGGATGTGCATGGTATATTGCTTATTTACTATCGTGACAAGGATAAAACCATCAACAGTGAATATAACATATTCATATCAATTGAGTGCATATGCATATTGGATCAATTAAGTGCAGAAATTATGAAAAAATCTTGCTTGAATACAAACGAAAAAAATTCTTTTCACCAAGACTCTTTTTGCAGACCTCAAAAGAATGTTTAAGGAGAAGTGAGGGCCAAGATTGGAGCCTATTTCGAAAGCAAAAACGAATCTTCTACAGAGAAGGTATTGAAAAGTTAGAAGAGCAATGGAGTAGTTACATGTATCACTCTTGAAGGTCTATGTTGACGAATGAAATCGACCTTTTGAGAAAAAAAAGAGTTTTTACTTGTTGGGCCCGGGACTTATTGAGTGATTGAGTGAAGAGTTTATAGTCCACAGGCTCTTTTCGTACATTCTCTCCTATTATCAAACTACTTCGATGAAGATTCACATTTTTGTGTATATAGCAGAAACTAGTTTCGAGGAAATAACACAAATATTGCAATTCCGCCAAACATCTTCACGACAGTTTAGCCACTTCGAGAAGGGAAATTACCATTTTTCATATTACCTTACGATTCTTTGTTCCCAACATCTTCAGCTTGCATCTAGCATCTATATTTGATAAGATGGATCTGTATTGCATGAAATAGAGCCATAAAGTCGCATTTTCGTGAAATTGTTTTCAGTTCATTCTCCTGATACCTTTATTTGATATTTTAATTCGTCACGGGTCTAGTATAATAATAAAATTGACATTAACCTTTCAGAGAGGAATATCATTACATTAATTCAATTTTGGCTGAGGCACATCTACTATTCAAAGTTCAAGAGAAGGGTTGAACTAAGTTTTTTCGTAAGCAAATTCATTAACAATATGATGATCCGAAACTGAAGATATTAAGATGAAGAGGTAAATATATATTAGGTGCGTAACTAAGTTCCTGCTGATTATCAAAATTATTATTATTATTATTATTATTATTATTAAACAAAGATTAAAGTTTAGGCAATGCCTATAAACTCACAGAAAATATTTTTTTTTAAAGAAGAGAACACTCCAGTAGTAATGTGCTGATCGTTTGTGACATATCTAAAACCTCATGAACCAAGTTTAGACCGAGTATGTACTTTTCAAAATAGCAACAATACCAACTTATAACAGTCTGTATATCAAAAACAATCTGATTGTGAAAATTGTGGAATGAATTTGAATTCTCCCAAATCCCACCATTAGACGTTATATATCTGCGGCATTTTATCTTTTCGTTTTCAACGGATCCACCCTGTATATGACCAGAAAAGGCTGAACGAAATTAATGTCTCTACGAGTTGGAGGCGGTTCGATGAACTCGGAAATAGCGTGATAAATTTCATATTCGGTAATATGCTTTAGCAGGCCAGCAAACCGTAGACTTAAGGGAAGCCATCCTTCAAATTGAAAAGTATACTTGTAAAATTGAAATCTGTCTGAAATACGGAATATACCAGCGTAATTGTCGAGGACTTGAGTAATATATTTTATCTATCACATAGGATATGCGTGATTTTATCATCTGAGCAAAGATGTTATTTGACAGTCGGAGGTATAAGAAATTACCTAGGTACGGCTAAATTTCGTGTTGATCAAGTGACTAGAATCATAAAAATTCAAGCTGAATATCGAAAAAAAAATTGAATGATAATGATAGATAATAAAAATAGAATAAAACAAATCTTTTTCCACTAATATTGGATAATTTTTTTTGTAATAATAATATAAAAATTTAACATCATATGTCGGCAAAACCATCGGACATATTTCGCCTATTAACAAGGTGAACGCTGGTTTAGATTTCAAGACTCATTTAAGCTTATTATTTTCAACTCCAGTATCAATGACTGCATGATCTTAACTACTAGATATTCGTTGCGAGAAATACAGAACAATTTCTCAACGCATAGTTGTCAGCTAAGATCACACTGTCAGTTAAATTTAAGGAATTCGAAGCGACAATAATGATACTGAAATAAAAATTTGATATCATATGTCGGCGAAATCATAGGACATATTTCACCTATCGCTGGTGCAGATTTCAAAACTATTATGAGCTAATAATTTTAGAATATAGTTTTCTAGGTTTTACTGACAGCATGATCTTTACTGCTAGATGTTCACTGCTAGAAATACCGAACCAATTCGCAGCACTCAACTGGCAGCTAAGATCACACTGTCAGAGTAATTTAGTGAACTGGAAGTGAAAAGAATGGCATGAAAGTCGTTTTTATGCTAATGGCTGGATACATCATTGCTCTAAATTAGTTGTCATTGGGTGCAACTTAATTGTTTAAGTTGAGAAGGCTTTAGACGACTTGCGATATCAACAGTCTTAGTTAAAATGATAGCAAATTTCACTCTTCGCAGATAAATCAATGCATCAATAAAAAAAATGATGCAAGTTTTCGTTAAATTTGGATGGAGCTCAAGGAAACGCTCTTAAATTGTTCAATTTGTCAAACTAGAAGCTGAGCTGACCGGAGAAAACTCGAGGATCATTCCATATTTTCCGAGGAATTACCACGGAGGTTATTTCAATCGAAATTATGTCCCTGCCACAATGAGCTATCTACTGAGAAGGCCCAGCTCCAAGAAATTAATCAACCGCAATCTACCGAAAAAAAACAATCTCATGCGGAAAATTTTTACTTTTCGAAACTGCAGATTCGATCGTTAAGAAAGCTTGTATTCAAATATCGAATGATAATTCCAAGTTCAGTACTAAATTACGTGTTGATCGCTTGACCAGAATCAAAGAAAATGAAAAAAAATTATCAAAAAAAAATCAAATGATAATGAAATAATAAAATAAAACGAAATACAGAAGTCTAGTTCCACTAAATTGAATAGGGAATTTTCGCAATACTGAAATAAAAATTTGATATCATATCATCGGACATATTTCATCTATCAAAATGAATCGCTGGTTCAGATTTCAAAACTATCTTCAGCCTATTTTTTTTTAAATATAGTTTGCTGGATTTTACTGATTTATTTGGCTACTAGATGTTCACTGCTAGAAATACCGAACTAATTCGCAGCACACAACTGGCAGCTAAGATCACACTGTCAGAGTAATTTAGTGAACTGGAAGTGAAAAGAATGGCATAAAAGTCGTTGGTATGCTAATGGCTGGATACATCATTGCTCTAAATTAGTTGTCATTTGGTGCAACTTAATTGTTTAAGTTGAGTAGGCTTTAGACGACTTGCGATATTAACAGTCTTAGTTGAATAATAGCATATTTCACTCTTCGCAGATAAATCAATATATCAATGAAAAAAAATGATGTAAGTTTTCGTTAAATTTGGACGGAGGTCAAGGAGACGCTATTAAATTGTTCAATTTGTCAAACTAGAAGCTGAGCTGGCCGGAGGAAACTCGAGGACCATTCCATATTTTCCGAGAAATTACCACGGAGGTTATTTCAATCGAAATTATGTCCCTGCCACGATGAGCTATCTACTGAGACGGCCCAGAACTTAGAAATAAATCAACCGCATTCCGGCGAAAACGACCAATCTCATATGAAAAAATGTCATCTTTCGAAACTGCAGGTTCAATGGTGATGGAAATGTGCATTTAAATGTCGAATAGCAATTCCAAACACAGTAAAAAATTTCGTGTTGATCGCGTAACCAGAATCAAAGAAAATTCAAGAAGCATATCAAAAAATGTTTAAATGATGAATAAATCACGACATAAATTTAATAAGATGAAATACTCAATTCTTGTCCCACTAAATTGGATTGGTAGATATGTTTTGAAATACTGAAATAAATATTTGATATAATATACTTTCAAAACCATTAAACATATTTCACTTTTCAACAAATTTATCGCTGGTTAAGATTTTGAGATTATCTCAAACTAATTTCTTCAAATTTCAATTCATTAGAGTTCTCTGACAGCTTGATCCCAACTGCTAGCTGTTTGCTGCCAGAAATACAGAGCTTATTCGCAGCTCACAGATGGCAGCTAAGATCACACTGTCAGTGAAATTTAGTGAACTGGAACTGAGTAGAATGAGGTGTCCAGTCTTCGGCATGTTAATGGCTGGATACATCATTGCTCTGAATTAGTTGTCATTGGGTGCAACTTAATTGTTTAAGTTGAGAAGGCTTTAGACGACTTGCGATATCAACAGTCTTAGTTAAAATGATAGCAAATTTCACTCTTCGCAGATAAATCAATGCATCAATAAAAAAAATGATGCAAGTTTTCGTTAAATTTGGATGGAGCTCAAGGAAACGCTCTTAAATTGTTCAATTTGTCAAACTAGAAGCTGAGCTGACCGGAGAAAACTCGAGGATCATTCCATATTTTCCGAGGAATTACCACGGAGGTTATTTCAATCGAAATTATGTCCCTGCCACAATGAGCTATCTACTGAGAAGGCCCAGCTCCAAGAAATTAATCAACCGCAATCTACCGAAAAAAAACAATCTCATGCGGAAAATTTTTACTTTTCGAAACTGCAGATTCGATCGTTAAGAAAGCTTGTATTCAAATATCGAATGATAATTCCAAGTTCAGTACTAAATTACGTGTTGATCGCTTGACCAGAATCAAAGAAAATGAAAAAAAATTATCAAAAAAAAAATCAAATGATAATGAAATAATAAAATAAAACGAAATACAGAAGTCTAGTTCCACTAAATTGAATAGGGAATTTTCGCAATACTGAAATAAAAATTTGATATCATATCATCGGACATATTTCATCTATCAAAATGAATCGCTGGTTCAGATTTCAAAACTATCTTCAGCCTATTTTTTTTTAAATATAGTTTGCTGGATTTTACTGATTTATTTGGCTACTAGATGTTCACTGCTAGAAATACCGAACTAATTCGCAGCACACAACTGGCAGCTAAGATCACACTGTTAGAGTAATTTAGTGAACTGGAAGTGAAAAGAATGGCATAAAAGTCGTTGGTATGCTAATGGCTGGATACATCATTGCTCTAAATTAGTTGTCATTGGGTGCAACTAAATTTTTTAAGTTGAGAAGGCTTTAGACGACTTGCGATATTAACAGTCTTAGTTAAATGATAGCAAACTTCACTCTTCGCAGATAAATCAATGTATCAATGAAAAAACAATGATGTAAGTTTTCGTTAAATTTGGACGGAGGTCGAGGAAAGGCTATTAAATTGTTCAATTTGTCAAACTAGAAGCTGAGCTGGCCGGAGGAAACTCGAGGACCATTCCATATTTTCCGAGAAATTACCACGAAGGTTATTTCAATCGAAATTATGTCCCTGCCACGATGAGCTATCTACTGAGAAGGCCCAGATCTTAGAAATAAATCAACCGCATTCCGCCGAAAACAACCAATCTCATACGAAAAAATTTCATCTTTCGAAACTGCAGGTTCAATGGTGATGGAAATGTTCATTCAAAAGTCGAATAGCATTTCCAAGCTCAGTGTTGATCGCGTAACCAGAATCAAAGAAAATTCAAGAAGAATATCAAAAAAACTTTGAATGATGAATAAATCACGACATAAATTTAATAAAATAAAATACTCAATTCTTGTTCCACTAAATTGGATTCGTAGATATTTTTTGAAATACTGAAATGAATATTCGGTATAATATACTTTCAAAACCATTAAACATATTTCACTTCTCAACAAATTTATCGCTGGTTAAGATTTTGAGATTATCTTAAACTAACTTCTTCAATTTTCAATTTATTAGAGTTCTCTGATAGCTTGATCCCAACTGCTAGCTGTTTGCTGCCAGAAATACAGAACTAATTCGCAGCGCACAGCTGGCAGCTAAGATCCCACTGTCAGTCAAATTTAGTGAACTGGAACTGAGGAGAATAAGGTGTCCAGTCTTCGGCATGTTAATGGCTGGATACATCATTGCTCTAAATTAGTTGTCATTGGGTGCAACTTAATTGTTTAAGTTGAGAAGGCTTTAGACGACTTGCGATATCAACAGTCTTAGTTAAAATGATAGCAAATTTCACTCTTCGCAGATAAATCAATGCATCAATAAAAAAAATGATGCAAGTTTTCGTTAAATTTGGATGGAGCTCAAGGAAACGCTCTTAAATTGTTCAATTTGTCAAACTAGAAGCTGAGCTGACCGGAGAAAACTCGAGGATCATTCCATATTTTCCGAGGAATTACCACGGAGGTTATTTCAATCGAAATTATGTCCCTGCCACAATGAGCTATCTACTGAGAAGGCCCAGCTCCAAGAAATTAATCAACCGCAATCTACCGAAAAAAAACAATCTCATGCGGAAAATTTTTACTTTTCGAAACTGCAGATTCGATCGTGATCTCATATCGAATGATAATTCCAAGTTAATTACTAAATTACGTGTTGATCGCTTGACCAGAATCAAAGAAAATGAAAAAAATTATCAAAAAAAAAATCAAATCATAATGAATGAATCATGATAAAATAAAACGAAATACAGAAGTCTAGTTCCACTAAATTGAATAGGGAATTTTCGCAATACTGAAATAAAAATTTGATATCATATCATCAGACATATTTCACCTATCAAAATAAATCGCTGGTTCAGATTTCAAAACTATCTTCAGCCTATTTTTTTTTGAAATATAGTTTTCTGGATTTTACTGATTTTACTTTACTACTAGATGTTCACTGCTAGAAATACCGAACTAATTCTCAGCACTCAACTGGCAGCTAAGATCACACTGTCAGAGTAATTTAGTGAACTGGAAATGAAAAGAATGGCATGAAAGTCGTTTGTTTGCTAATGGATGGATAACATCATTGCTCTAAATTAGTTGTCATTGGGTGCAACTTAATTGTTTAAGTTGAGTAAGTTAATTTCACTCAACGCAGATAAATCAATGTATCAATGAAAAAAAATGATGTATGTTTTCGTTAAATTTGGATGGAGGTCGAGGAAAGGCTCTTAAATTGTTCAATTTGTCAAACTAGAAGCTGAGCTGGCCGGAGGAAACTCGAGGACCATTCCATATTTTCCGAGAAATTACCACGGAGGTTATTTCAATCGAAATTATGTCCCTGCCACGATGAGCTATCTACTGAGACGGCCCAGCTTCGGGAAATAAATCAACTGCATTCCGCCGAAAACGACCAATCTCATGCGAAAAACTTTCACCTTTCGCTCAGATTAATAGCGTTCCAAACAGTTTTCCTATCTTGAAATCACGAGTGCGGGTGAGTTGTTAACCCTGTCCCTGATATCGATCAGGGTGCGTTTGATGTGCCCCGATTTAATCATGGGATAAGTCGGCGGTGGCAAGAGTATTATGTGCTCGAGCGGGCCTCTGAGCATTTTACGTCATTAATCAAGCCGAAGTTTTCCCGAGTGATGGCACCGAACTCGGAAACAGGCATTCGGAATTTTCTTGTTCATTCCGCAAGTCTAAAATTCGGCAATTACAACTGCTAATGCTCGTCAGCCTATCTGGGTATTTGCGTTGGATCCTTTGAGGATTGCTTGATTGATTCGATCTGGATAATGATTGCGTAGTTTCCACGTAGGCGGCGCCAATTATTACAGATTACAATAATACCTGAGGAAAAGTTGGTAGATTCTGAAATGATTTATTGGATTGGTTGATCATGGAAATGGTTATTTGTGCAAACAGTTTGGAAAAGTATCATTTTTCGTACGGGGGTAAGGAATGCGAGTTACGAAAAATAGTGCCCCTCAAGGTATTTCACGAAATTTAATAGGATGTGACTATTTCAATTGAAACTCTTCTTATTTACATTCTTCTTGTTTCAGGAAACGCATTGCCTGTTTCTTCCTGTTTTAGTGACTCTGTGCATGCCCCAGAGATGGCGTTATGAGCCTCGCGTCACACTCTAATGCGGTACCGCTGGGTATAGGAAACCTACCGCACTACAGCTGAGTCACCCCTGCACGAAACTGATGATTCCATCAGTGACCTTGGGATGAAACAACGCAATCTTCAGGGATAGGGCGCACCTTTTAAATTGGCTTGAGAACGCCTCGCCAAACGGTTTACTAGTGTTTGTTGTTTGGGATGTAGATTTCCAGCT
The DNA here is from genome assembly GCF_914767665.1 of Harmonia axyridis. Taxonomy (NCBI): domain Eukaryota; kingdom Metazoa; phylum Arthropoda; class Insecta; order Coleoptera; family Coccinellidae; genus Harmonia; species Harmonia axyridis. Next base: position 15,968,580 of record NC_059502.1, on the reverse strand, counting down.
GTCTCCCCATCGGTTTGGTGGAAGTCCTAAGGGTCTTCTCTTGCAATCTTATAGCCATTCTGTCTGAACTCATTTTGTCAACATGCTGTTCCCATTTCCTTCTTCTTCCTCTTATCCATCTTACGATATAATCTTTTTGACTGACACTTTTTTTCTCTGCATATCGTTCATTATACACATATCGTCAAAAGTTTTGGCTTCCCTAGGTTTCTCAAGAAATAAACAATCTATGTTCTGGAAATGAGATGAATATTTTCCTCCCTTTCGACTGCAATATATTCGATAGAAAATCTTTGTTTGGTACTCTTTGCTTTATGCAGAATGAGACATAATAGGAAAAAATAGAAAAAAATCTAAATTTATCAATTATTTATTTCTGATAAATTATAGTTATTTCACAACTGAATCCATATTCGATAGTCAGTATTATCACCTCTTTTTTCAATCAACTGTCCAATACGCCTAGGCATCCCACGAAACAAGTCATGAAAGTTTCAAGCATTTCGTTCCATTCTTCTTGAAGGCCTGAAAAGTTTAAGGTAAATTTTGGCGATTGGTTATTGCTCTACTTAAGTCTTCTCAAACGTGCTCAATTGGATATATGTCTGGTGAGTTTGCTGGCCAGTTCATTCTCTGGATATTGTTCTCTTGAACAATGTTTTGAACTCATGTGGTGGGCCGTTATCATCTTGATAAATTAAATTATTCCCAAATTCGTTGCGCAGAGGAACAGTGATTGGTTTAATGATGTTTTCTACGTAGATGGCACCAGTCATTTTTCGTTCAACGATAATAAGAGGGGTACGGCGACCGAACATTATATGCCCAAGCACATTATTGATCCGCCTTCTGAGGGAAAACTTCTCAGGAACAACTGAGTATTTCTAGTCTGCCTGGACCTCCCCAAACCCTTTTTCGTCTACTATCACTTTGTAAACCCAATCGTGACTCGTCTGAAAAAAGTACGTTCCGCCATTGTGGTAAAAGCCAGTCTTGGTGGTGTTCTGCCCATTGCCAACGGGTAGCTCTATGTCCAGGTGATAGCCGAGGTACTCTTAAAGGTCTGCATGCCCTTAAATGTGAGGAATGTTACCGTCTTCTTATGGTACTGGTCGAGACTATCGATCTAAAGGTCCTCAAAAAATGACTTCGAAGGGCTGTTACAGATACCTTCCGATGCCTTCGAGTAAAATTTGCGATATAATGAATGATCTTCCCTTGGGTCTCCGGTCTCCGGGCTACGTTGCCGGTTTCCAGGAAAAGGGCCTTTCTGAAGTCAGTGGAATATTCAAACGTTGCGCAATCTGGTGGTTCGACAAAGGTTCTTGATATAGGGCTGCTATTCTTGCCGGTCAAACTGAGAAATTGGAAAACCCGGAATTTTCTACGAAATATTCTCAATATTCTCGCTATTTGCTGAAAACTGATTAACTTCGAATATACCTGTATTCTTCCGAACAAAAAACATTTTCGTTGGTTTATTGTTTTTATTTAAGTGATAAGATAGTGAAGATTCCACTCACAAACAAATTTTCATGTCACATTCACCAAGTTGAGAGTTGATAGGGGGGCCGAGATTTTTGACGATGTGTGTATATACCACAATTGTTCTCATGGCCTTCATCTCGGTTGTTCTTAGGATTCTCTTTGTCACAGATGTTTCAACTCTTGTTTCTGCGCCATATGTCATAACGGGTCACACATATGTCTTATATATCCTTGACTTCCATTCTGTACTCAGATGTTTATATTTTTACAGATTGTATATTTTAAAATTTCTGATTATGCCGCGGCTTTGTTCGTCTGTTTCCGCACTTTGTTGTAGGTATAGAATTATAATTCCAGGCTTTGATCAAAATTTCGTGTCAGTTTCGTCGTCGAGACCATAGAAAATTGAAGCCAATTATCCAAAAATAGAATGAAAAGCGCTGACGTGAAGTCAGAAAATTTCTAGAACTTTCTCATTCTTGCACCAATTATGCTCATGGAGACTACATAACTACCTATATATTACCAAAGAAACAATTGGCACATAGCGCTTTCTTGATGATTTCAAATCCACAAATTCGATAGGGATGAATTTTTGTATTTAGATGCGAATACAAATTTCAAGCTTCGTGGAAAATCTTATGATTGATCCAGTCACCAGAATCTGCAAAAATTTGAAAAGAATTTCGAAAGAAAAATAACAAATATTTCATGAAAATCAATCTGACCTAGGTAAGATTCTTAGGATACATAGAAAAAAATAATTTCGAGCTTGGTTCATAACATTGTTCTGTTTGATTTATCAGAATCATAAAAAATTTCAAGAGGATCGCAGAATCAGAACTGCTGATTTAGACAAAATAACCGAAAACAATAAGGCATACATGAAGGAGATTAAATATTTATAGCTGTTTTTTAATTCGTTGAGTTGTTACCGAGAAGTAACATTACCATCACATCAAACACCTCAAAGCAAAATAAAAACAAAAGGTGTACATTTTCCAAATCGACAGAAAACGATCCAAATTAATGTTTGGAATGAAAATGGGTAATGAAAGCCTAATTGATACCTCCTTTTCGAAGAATAAAGGGTTCAAAGGGAGAATTTCGGCATTTAAAAAGACATTATTAGCGACATTTCACCTGAGAATGGTAATTCGTACTAATTACAACTTGTAGCCTGCAATTGAATGAGTTTAATTCAGTTCAGATATTTTTCTAATTTGAAATTAGCGTTCGTTCCTTTCAAGTCAGTTTTGTAAGTCAGGGGACTAATATGATTATAGGTGCGGGGAAAACTCTTTTTGGTTTGTTCATTTGGAGATTTCTTTGTAACAAAGCCTTGATTTACGTTTTTTTTTCCATTTATAATCATGAGATTTTGCGCTATCTACGTTTTTGAGGTTTTTCGTTTATTAATTTTAATGACGAACTTTCAAACTTGAGAGGGAAAATATGTTTCCATTAAAAATTTCAAAGAAATTAATGGACAAATAGAAATAGGAACAGATTTAATTAGTGGCTTAGATAAATTTGTGGATGTTGTAGGTCTTTTAGAAAATATTGAAATTTTAAATTATATATATTTTTTTTTGAACCAGACATCTCTTCAAACTCACATTATAAGAAATTGAATTTGTAACAATTATTTGGTAGTATAGATGAATAAATGAATGAATGCATTTTCAATTTAAGCGATTATTCTCTTCAATTTATCTCAATTAAATGTTTAAAGAACAATTTTATCAACTTTTTTCAACTAGATAAAATGGAAACTCAAGAATTGAGAAATTCTTCCTGAAAACCTCTTACATCATAAAGGAAAAAAATTCTACATTACACCTGTAATATCGAATTTTGACATTTTTAATCAATTATAATCGAAAGGAGGGACTGGTTTTGACGAATAAAACTAAAAATTATTGATTTCGATTTATTTCAAAATCAAGAATATCTACCCTAAAGGAAAGGACTGCACAAAAGGTAAATATTCTGGTTTTACAAATTGAGAGTATAATATAGTAGTGCAGCGGAATTTTTTCAGAGAAGTGCACTGGTTGGAGGAAGTAGAACCCATACAAGCGAATTATAAGCACTAATGTTGGGAAATGATATTAAATTCGAGTTATCCTAATTTTCATTATGTTTTAAATAAAAAATTTTCCGCTACGCATTAGATTTTTCAGATTTCTTACATTTCGAGTAACTGATAAAACTTCATATTAAAATAGTGAAAATTAGAATAATATTCAATGATAATCGAACGGATTTCATCCGACCAAGTCAATAATGTATTAATATTGCATTTTTGATTTTCAAATTTCCATTCATTGTGTGTTCTATGCATCTATATCTTTGCTAGACATCTTCAAGATATAATGTTTGAAGAACAAAGTAGGTACCTAGTTTTTTCGCCAGTGAATTCTGTACGGATTTATATTCACTCTTTTGAAGAGAAATTGGTACAAAAATATTGAAATAAAAATAAATATCTAATATTCCTAGAAATTTCATTCATTTCAATATTTGAATTTTTTTAGTTCATGTGTAATTTTCGCTAAAATCAATAAAGGTAAAGTTTTACTTGAAGATCAATTTGCTGAAAGATAGATGAGGTGGCTGTTGAGTTGATATCTCTTTAGTTATTGCCAATTTTTTTCAAATTTTTCTCAGAGAAAAATAACTTTTTCTGACTTATTCGATAGCATGAAAAAAAACTCTGAAATGAAAGAGAAATCCCGAAAAATTTCTATTTGTATCTATCTATCTATCTATGTATCATTATTTCCCCCAAAAACATTTAATGCAAAGCTTGTACGGAAGTCAATAGAGAAAATTATAACATTATTCGGACATCAGAAAAGGCATCTTGATGCCTTGAGGAAGTCGAACAAATGGATTCAAGAATCGCTCTATGAACTGTTAAGGAACATGTTATATTTTGAATAGTTGATATTCGAAAGAATATAAAAAATCGAATTCAAATCGATCTAAAATCCTAAGGCACCAGATATTATATTTAGTTTTTTCTGAAATGAGAGTGGAAATATAATATTACGGAACCTTGCCGCGCCTTCAGTTCATCGGCTTTGGACGCGATGTTGAGAATGCTTGCCAAAAATAAGATTTCTTTCCTCCTGACCTGTATCGCAATATTTCCTAGGAATTCTAATGCTCTAACAGCATCTGTGTCATAAATACAATCCTGTCTCGTAATCAGTCGATTTCGAAGTTCAGCAGGCCGCCATGAATCGAGTTACTGCCAGTGGGTGGATGGTAAACTCTTCCGGAATCCACTAGTTTGTCAAGGGGGCGGTTCACTCCTTGCCTTTGTTGGGTCTCTGTAGACTTTCACAAAGTAATATTGGGTTAAGGTGATTTGTTGACGTGAACTGAATGAAGCGAGAAGGGACAAAAAATCAGGAATGATGATACGAAGTAAGAAAAGGTTTTGTGAGAATCCTCTCGGTTACCAATCGACAGGTGTTCAGAAAGACATTCTTCTGGTTTTTTTTTTTTTGGTTGAGTCTATCTTCGAGTGATTCATTGTATTCAGTTCGAAAGAAAAACAATTCGAATAGTCTGAATCAATGTTGCAAATTGTCCTAAGACTATTTGTTTATGAGATAGAGTGGGTTTTATACACTTCATCTATTTAATTCTTGAACGCTTTCGAAAATTTAAATGATAATTTCAACTCTTCCGGAATCCACCAGTTTGTCCAGGGGCGGTTCACTCCTAGCCTTTGTTGGGTCTCTGTAGACTTACACAAAGTAATATTGGGTTAAGGTGATTTGTTGACGTGAACTGAATGAAGCGAGAAGGGACAAAAAATCATAATTTGGCAAGCACGGGGGGTATATGAAGGACATTTTCCCGAAAAAAAATTCACTCAATTTTAATTGTTCAATTGCTAATCGTACTTTGAATAAATAAAATCTTTTTAACAATCAACCTGAATATTTCCGATGGTTTAAAAAGTCAGAAAATATTCACCTAGAGCACACGTGCAAATACCCGGTAATTTTCACGATGTATTGATATTCAATAGTTCTTTGCTAAGTGCTGAGTGATTTGTATCATATTCGTTAATACAGGGTGTCTCATTTAAAAGTGTGCACCCTCAATAATTCAACAACGAATTAGAATTTGTGACAACACTCAGACGTGTCGATTTTTTATGATCTGGGATACAAAGCTTGTTTCTACTAGCAAACCCCTGGAGAGGGTTGCAACCCCATCACGAATTTGAATAGGGAAAGTGGGTAGTTTTGTGGCACAAATGTATGCATGGATTCAAATTTGTATGAACTTGAAGGTTAATGATCAGTATTCAGTAGCGCAGGTCCTGACTGAGAAAATTATATATTGTTACATTTAGTAAAGCAAGGTGTATTACCACTATTTTTAATGTTAATCTCAGAAATACATCTAAAAATTTGGGATATATTTCTTTCATTTTCTATCTATAGCTACGCGAACTTATTATTCATTACAATATTTATTTCTGGGGAATAAATATTTATATTACATTTTTTTTAAAGGAATTTTGAAATGAGTCATTTCATATTTTCATACTTATAAAATTCAAATCTATCCAATATTTATCTAATTATTGAAGAAACAATTGACAAAATATGGGGATATGAGATCGGATTTTGCTTATTTATGAATTCAACCGATGTATTCAAACCTTGAATCTACCCTGGAAATATCAAGTCACTAGCATATTCTGTTGAGTTGTACAGGGCTGCAGGATTTCGACCTCGAATTCTTTATTAGTTACTTGAAGCTAATTCTTTATAGCTTACATCAGCTAAAAATTCAAAAATAAATTACATTCGGGTAAAATATCCAGATATTCACCGGAAAAAAGCGCGCAAAAAGTGATAAATCATATTGCGTATTCATTATTATGAAATTCTATGTTTTCATGGCATGTCACAGTTAATTGAGTAATGAGTGTATTCTTTTATAACGGTTTGAAGGTTTAAGCGAAATTTAGTTGAAAAAGTTGAACAAGCATGAAATATTTCCTGATTTCACATTAGAGCTTTTCCCATATTTACCATCATATCATGTTTTAAGAAAACAGCAATCTGTCACATCACCTGCATGTCAATATTATGTTTTCATGACATGCCAAATGGCAAGTTAATGTTTTCTATATTATTATGGAAAAACACTTTTGTTGTTTTTCTTACTTCACTTTGATACTTGAAACAATGATTTCAAAAAAATAAATATATATGAATTTTTTCTTAAGTTCTCTAACTTTTGAAGAGCAGTTCATTTGGAATCCAAGAAAGATCAGTTTTGACTGCCCAATTATCATAGATATATGATCACGTAGATGTAGATTTCTGTTCAAGAGATTGAGTTAAACTGTTTGACGACCCAATTCATTTTTTGATCTGATCCAACAATTACTGACCTAAAATGATTCTCCAGGAAAATAAATTTGTTTCTTAAAAGGCAAGGATGAATCATTCTACATTGAAAATATTGAAAAGTAAGGGAGCATCGGAAAATGCATGTTTTAATCTAGAAGGTGACTATGATGTGGAGGACATGTGTTTACAGCTTAGGCCTGGTACTTGAGTAAAGGATTATGTTTGACTTAAGTCGACAGTGGTTCTATAGGAATTTGAGTTGAAAATTCTGCGGCCTCAATATTTCGCTTTCTAGACTTGTTTGATATTTATGAAAATTTGTATTGGATTGTAAGAAAGGTTGAAAAAAAAAGCGTACTGCCGGCAGTAGATGGATGATTTAAGAGAGGAGCGAGGCACAACACCCATTGGTGGTTATTTTTTTGCTGTTTGTTTTTGTGATGAAACTATTTTCAGAATATGAAATAGCTAACTTCGATGTTGAAATCATTAATACCATTGAAAAACTATTACCATTACAAACGAACATGACTCTTATACTTTTCTTCAGGAGTTTTTTTTTTTGAATAACCATGAAATTCTAAACCGACCCGACTGAAACTATTTTATTCAATCTGCTTGTTCGTTCGCTTTCTCATCGAGTAGTTGGACATAATCATCACATACTAGCCTAGGTAGATGAGTATTCTCCCCAAATCCAATCAACCTGTAGCTCAGCAGCAGCCCTATAATTCTGTAATGACACAGCAGTATTTTGTGGACATTCTGGATAAACTTGTTGCAGAATGGGCCTTCCCTTGTAAACAACATTAATGGAAATCGCACTTCTCCATTCAGATTAGTATCAAAGAAAGCTTGTTCCGAACCAGCTGAATTCAATGGGGTGTCTATTGATTCCAACGCTTTTGTTGATTCGATCAGTGAATTCGTTGTGGTGAATCATCGGAATTCAATTTACCATTTGGTAAATGGATTTTATGAGTGGCATACCGACAACTACATCCATTAATTTGAGTTTGAATCAATTCAAATTTGAAGCGTAGTCACCTGAAATTAATAAAATTTTTCCTAATGTTACTTGAATTGATTGTCTATGAGATTGGAATCTAATTCTAATGGAAAATAATCATACATAGATGATATCTTCAAAGTAAAATGATCATTGAGTAGTGAAAGCGATACTTTCTCGTAGGCTACTAAATTGTTTTAGTAATATAAGTTTAAGTATAGACATAAAAAAATAGACAATATTTAGCTAGAAAATATTCATCAATTATTTTCAATAAAAAACCTTTGAAATCAGTTTGAAGACTAATAGATTATGCAAGATTATTTCCGAGAGCGCTACAAAACATATCAGATATATTTTATTTTTTTCACCACCTGACTGTGCAACCGATTTTAAATGAAAGAAAATCCCAAAATAATGAAGCAATTTTTAATAATATAACTTTCAAATTTTAGAAAATGAAAACCTGAATGGCATACAAAGATGAATTTGATAACTATGACGACTGATAATACCAAGGTTGTAGTTTTGTGAAAATTAAAAAAGTGTGCTCGCACCTTTGAAAAATCAAAAAAAGTAAAAGTTCTTTCATGTGAAGTTTTTACCTTTCATTCAATCGATTCCATAACGTAGATCACGAAAATGCCTATAGTTGGGCAAGTTAAACATCATTTCAGAAATTATTGGTTATAAACTGAAATTTTGAAAAAAAATTGGAAAATCTTTCTAGATCCTGGCTTTTCTTCTGGATTCGTAATACGGACTGGAAACCTCATCATATATTAGATCATAACTCGATATTCGAAAAACGTTTTTATTTGAGGGGTTTGTAACTAATAATTTAGGAGATAACGATTCTAGTGAAAAAATCAATTTTTACTGATTTTTCAAAAATTTCGAGTTCAATTTCTTCTTATACTGTGAGGTCTACGAAAAATGGATGAGTGGTGTGAAAATGAACGATCTCTTATATGCCAAATTCCGCCCTCACCCAAAAATTTTGAAGTCCAAAATTTCCACTCAAATACGCAATACCTAGACCCTAAAAAATCAAAGAAAGTAAAAGTTCTTTCAAGTGGAGTTTTTACCTTTCATTCAATCGATTCCATCACGTAGATCACGAAAATGCTTAGAGTTGGGCGGTTAAAATATTATTTCAAAAATTATTGGTTATAAACTGGAATTTTGAAAAAAAAATAGAATAATTTTTCTAGAGGCTGGCTTTCTTTCTGGACTCGAAATACGGACTGAAAACCTAATCATGTTTCAGATCATAACTCGATATTCGAAAAACGTTTTTATTTCAGGAGTCTGTAACTAACATTTCAGGAGGTATAACGTTTTTAGTGAAAAAATTCAATTTTTACTGATTTTTCCAAAATGGATCGAGAAATCAAAAGACTAAAATTTTAGATATTTCATATCTCCTCGATATATAAAAATGACGAAATATTGCCATGAAAGTCCTAAATTCAATAAAATTTGATTAAGTGAGGCAAATTGTATGAGTAATATTTTTTTTCGGCAACCGTCCGGGAAGTGCTCACTTCCCGGACGCTTTTTCTCTGAGAAAGTAGCATTTCCCGGCCTAGTCCGGAAAGTACGTACTTCCCGGACTAGGCCGGCAAAGAATCACGTCGTTTATGTCATTGTGAATATGAAAATCTTGGTAGGTGTATTTTTAATAAATGCAGTTGATCATTACCATAGCAACCAAGAAAACGGCTGAAAGTTCATATGAAATTAGTTGTCAACAACTTGCATGTTTTTTGATCGCAATCGCAATAAAATATGTTTCGTCTCATTGATTTGTTATTTTACACGGTTGCCGAAAAAATATTGTACGCAACACGCCCGAAAATGTTTTTTTTGGACTCACAGACTTCCAGGACTCGCTTACGCTCGTCCTGGAATTTTGTCTATTCGTCCAAAAAAACCCTATTTTCCGGACTTGTTACGTAAATTACTATTCTCTATTTCAGTATCGTAATGAGTTCATTACAGTTCTAAAAACAGTGCTGTAATGAACTCATTACAGCATCGTTTTCAGTTATATTTTTCGTTTTGTGGTTATCTATACTGACTTCCAATCCTATCAAATTACAATAAACGTCAATATTTGACAATTCAATATAATTTGGATATAGTGAAATGAAATAATTTGAAACATCATTCGCAATATATCTTAATTCTGGTGGTGTTAAATCGATTTCGTCAGATAAAATTCACGAATTTAATGCGTAAATATAAATTATTTCAAAATCGAAACGTACGATTCATATTCAAATTCCGTAATCTGTCAATTTTCGTAACAGTCACACCAACTGCCAAGATATAATACAAAAGTCACTAGTATATATAATCTGAATTTTTCATTGAATTTCTTCAATATTCCACAAAACTTGACTAAAATAGAGAAAATATCGTCTAATACTCGTTGCAGAAGGCAATTCCAACACTCATGCCTTCGAAAACTCGCTCATTCGTCGCTCGTTTTCGAATTTAGCATTCGTGTTGTAATAGGATCCCATTCTGCAACTTGTGTTAGAATATACTATTAGAAGGCATAATCCCATGTCACGCTCACCTAACTTTAGAAAATCGTGAAGATTTTATGTACAGAAATAAAAAAATATCGTAGGGATTGCAAAAAGCCAGACTATCATTTTCTTGAACGTGCACTGCAGGAACGTTCGCCTTGTTACATTATTCGACAATGAACAACCTTGTTTATTGAAATGGAAGAACTTGATATATCCAACTCGTCTCTAGCAGGCGTTGTTTCTCCAAATTAAACGAGGTGGTATAATTAAAAAGTGGTTCGAAACAGTGTTAATGTAATTTCTTCGTGCATCCGCCATATCAGGAAACTTGCCAGACTTCGTCTGAACTCAAACGTGCCAAAATATTTTCTGCTAGTTGGATTTCCCGTTTCCTTCGTCTTTCGTCGAGTTGGAAATTTTGTTTGAATTATGGCGTTTGCTGGAGGCAGTTCAGTTCATCCAAAGAACGAAGCTGCTATTTCTATATTCTTTATCAACGAATAGAGGATATTCTGAGAGGATTTCAATGAGTTGAATCTTAGGTAAACAGACAAATATTTGTTGAATGATTGAAAATGTTCATAATTAGAAGAGCAAAATTGAGTTTTCTGGATTATATTGTATTTTGTTCTTTATACTGTGAATTGTTTTGAATTCATTAATCAATTATTATTATCATCATGTTATTTCTTTTCGATGACCTAAACATTTATAATTGGAAATATATGGTGAGGCAGAATACAGTATCTAGTTTCGGAAAATCATAAGAGGTCTCCTAGCCCAAAATGAGAGACATAGAAGGTGATGTTGAAGGGTACTCTCGTGAGGTGTTTTATGGTTGCATTTTATAAAACTATTTTGGAGCGACGTTCTCTCGGCGGTAAAATCATTGGTATCGAACTTCAGTGGTTCCTGCCGTATACATATACCTTCAACCTTCATAGCGCAGCGAATTTTAGGATTGGATTCTGGTTGAATTATAATGACACTACATATTTCGTATCCTACAACTATTCGGAAAGAGATTATAATATGCAGGCTTTGAAATATATGTGTGATTGTGGTTTAAAGAACGGGAAAAAAAATTTGATCATTATTATTACTAGAGGGTGTTTTTTTAGCGCTATAGAACTTTAAATTGCAATAAAACAACGATGGATTATTCGATTGACATGAATTTTATTTATCCGCAAGATAATCTTGTGGCATTACATTTTGAATATGATTTCTGGCATATGACCGCCACGGCTGGCTCGGATGTAGTCCGATTTTCGATGACTTTTTCCAACATTTGTAGCCGTATATCGCCATTAACACATTAACGGCGAATGTTGTCTACCAAATGATCAAGGATTTGTGGCTTATCCGCATAGACCAATGACTTTTCATAGCCCCACAGAAAGTAGTCTAGCGGTGTTAAATCACAAGATATTGGAGGCCAATTCACAGGTCCAAAACGTGAAATTAGGCGGTCAACAAACGTGTCTTCCAATAAATCGATTGTGGCACGAGCTGTGTGACATGTTGCGCCGTCTTGTTGGAACCACAGCTCCTGGACATTATGGTTGTTCAATTCAGGAATGAAAAAGTTAGTAATCACTCCAAATGCGGCAGTTTTGTTTGTTGACGTAGCCATTCAACCAGAAGTGCGCTTCATCGCTAAACAAAATGAGATGGACGTAGTGCGCGATACGTATTCCGCACAGTACCATTATTTTCGAAATGAAATTGAACTATTTGCAAGAGTTGTTCAGGCATGAGTCTATTCATGATGAATTGCCAAACCAAACTGAGAATAAATCACTTAACAGCTGTTAAATTGGTCGCCATCTTGAACAGTAATGCCAACTTAAAGTTATATACCTCGAAAAAAAAACACCCGTTATTATTCCACTGAATCATTGTAGTCACAGTACTGTTAGTCTACCAGGAACTGCGTCCAAATTGAACGTTTGTTCTTAACCCTACCTATTCATATAAACCCAGGGAAGCCGTCGATGATGTTAACGAAACTGACGACATCCCCAGTAGCCTTGGCTATTACATCTTGAGTATCCAGAACTGACTTTCCCATGTGAGTGGTTTTTAGGCATGTGAGTGGTCAGCCTTGGGCATTTGCACATTATGTGTTCGGCTTTACCTCCTTTTCATGAAACCTGCATATCTCATCCGCCGACTTATCCTTGCGGTATAACAGGTATTTGCACCGAAAGTGTTCTGTCAGCAGTTCCACCATTACTCGAAGCTCAGCTCGTGGTACCTTCAGGAGCTTTCTGGTATAGGTCGGTGAAAGCTCCACAAATTTCTTTGCCTGAACAGACCCGAAGTATTCCTTCGGATGGTTTTCCTATTGTTGGACCTCTGCCTTGTAATGGTATTTTCCAAGCCCAAAGAAGGGCTCAGGACCAAGAAGTCCTGATCAGATCTTGGTGCCTCTTTTTCAAGTTCATCGGCTTTTTCATTTCCTTCAATATCACAATGCCCGGTACCCATAGCAGAATTTCTTTATTGCCTCTGGCCAGTTGCTTATTGATATTGCGGCACTCCCATGTCAATAGATAACTCTGGCTTAGTGATTCCAGGGACCACAGTGTACGCGCCCCTTTGAGGTTTCTTTTAAGACAATCTTGGGCGCAAGTATAGACAGCTAGTGTCTCGGTTTGCACGATACAGGACTCAATTCCCAGCGATCTGCAGATCCCCGTTTTATAAATTAGGACTAAGCAAAAGGGTCAAAGAACTTGGTTTTCAGGACACTCACTTTTCAAATTCGTCCTTCAATACTTTCACCTCCCCCATAATTTTCACCTCACATCTATATATTCATATATTTGGTACCGCAAACCCTTCAAGAACCATATAACAACTGAAGTAAACTATGTAAGCAGTGTAATCCATTTAATTTCTATAGCTCCTCAAATTTCCTACTGTAAGCATCGGAGAAGATGAAGATAAAGAAAAAAGCAAGAGGATTAAGGTGAAGTACTAGAACGATATGTAACAGTTTTAGTATTACGAGGATTCATATATGTTCTTTCAATTCTACACAGGATTCAATTCGTTTACCTCGAGAATTTGAGCAGTCAAATTTCCTAGATCGATTCCAAAGATTCACTGTTGAAAATTATAAATAGAGAGATTAAAAATAGGCAGAATAAAGTAATATCCTCCTAAAAATATAGGACGTTGAGTTCCAAACAATTACAAATAATTCGCCGATTCCAGTTCGTAACAAGAGGTTTGCAATTTTCTAGTTTTCACATATTCAATTACATATTTTTTATCAAATTGATATTTATTGTTTTTATCTACTCCTATTGAATTATAAACTCATTATTCAACTGCTTTTGAGCAATTAATAGTATCTATTAACAAACAGCGTGATTTATAATAACTCACTACTATAACTCACTATTATAAATCAGAAAATATGGATCTGTGCTTCTATACTTCTCTGCTTCTATTCGATTGGCCGAAAGGGAACATTCCATTATTGTTATTGAGGGGAGGAATGTCCGAGGGAATGTCACTTTTGACGTTTTCAAATTAAGTTGATATCTAATTATTGTGAATGTTTTGCTGAAAACGATTAATTCAGATAGTGAAGATGAAATATTATAAAGGTATACATTTTCAAAAGACAAACAGCTAATGTTACCATACAGAATTAATTGCCCGAAAAAATATAAAGGAGTTTGAAAAAATTTTCGAGATTGGTGTAGCAGTAAGATCATTAAGTCATCGTTTACAGGGAATATTTTTTGGTATATTTTAATGCATTTTTATAGGCAATTATTAAGGTTTTTCAATAAATTTCTATGTCTGTACTCTGTACTGGATTCGAGCTAGCCGAAGCTAGTTAGATTGTGATTGGTAGCACTAAGTTTCCATCTCTCTTGTACGGGATCGAGCACATTATATTTATTTTCCGTTCCTTCTGTCTTTATTTTAAGTCTGTATTTTTTTCTTAGTATTTATTGATATAGTCGTAGATAAAGTATAGTATTCAACTTGCGGTAACGGTCATAACTCACTTGATGAATTACAGCACTCGCCTGCGGCTCGTGCTGCAAACTTCATCTGCGTGAGTTATGACCTACATTACCGCTCGTTGAATAATATACTATTAAATGTTTGATATTTCAGGGTATCGATAAAAAGAATAATATTTGTTATACTGTTAAATATAGATAGCAGAATATTATAAAAGAATATAAATATCTACAATATACTCACTCGGAAATTTGAAGAATGGCACTGAAAGACAACTAACACTGTGTATAGTTCTTGCACTTAAGTCATGTTGATCAGATGAACAAGAGCACATAGAATTGAAATTGCAGCTACCTATTTGTTGGCCGTAACACCGGATGATTTGAACAACTAATATGATCCATACTAGAAGCATCATATCTGGAAAGATGAAAAAAAATTGAAATAAGAAATATGAAGTTGCAGAAATATTGCAGTATATTAATTTGTGGAACGTGCTCTTATACTTCATATTGAGTATTTGTTTTTCTTTTAGAATGAGATTCACAGTTTCATTCCTGAAAATCTGAAGTTTGAATAGTCAGTTACATTTTTTGTAACTTGGCGCCAGGACCTTCTGAACGCTTGTTCAGTCATCTGCCATGAAGACCATAAATTTATATAAATTCACATAAGATGAGATTTATGACTATGTTGTCGTAGGTTATTTCATTTAGATGTTGGAATCTGATGATAAAATCCAAATGAAATTCAGCATGAACATTCAAGTTATTATTTTACGTAAACCAATTAACAATTCAATCAAGTCCGACTTTTTGATTCTGAAATAATATTAGGTTTTTTTTTGATATTGTACTTGAGATTTCTATGGTTCCGAAGACGCGTGCAACAAGGAATTTCAAAAAGTTTGCGAATGTTAAAATACATGTAGATGCAGAACTTCAATTCAGTTGGATATGTTGATGTCACTGAAAAATTGAGTTAATTTAAATATACACTGCTTGACTATTTGGTTTTGACCACGCGATAAACAAAAAAAAAATTGCATAAAGCTCGGAATTTTTATTTCATACAAACTGACAGAATGTTGACTCGATTCGATTTGTTGTAATTGAAATATAGTTTTTTTATTTTTATTGGACCATCATTAAATTTTTGATTCAAGCTTGAAATTATTATTGTATATCTGAAGCGAAATATCAATTTGACCATATCGGTTATCACTGACATATGGACTATTCTTGTCCGATATTTTTCTTTAATTTTATCTGGTTCTGGTGACGCAATCAATATCAACCTGAAGTTTGAAATCATTTCAACTCAATTCAAAATTTAATTAGGATTTAATACTTTGTTCTGATTTCAAAGGTAATGAATATTCTGGAATTCCATATCTACGGAAACCGCAGTCGGATTTTGCCCATTTACAAACTTAACTGCGACAACTTAGATCTAAACCTAACCTGAAAATTTCAAAATTATAGGTTGATCCTTTCGAGAGTTATCGTGTCTAATGTAATACATAAATAGAAAATGAATCTGGCTTGAATTTCTCTACATATACAGTTATCAATTAGGAACTATTTATCACATGCTAATAAGATACCTCAATCGAATACATCATAATATATGTCATGACCTTCAAGTTCTGCTTGAATTCATGGCCAAAAAACTCGAATATATTTCGTCGCATATTTTGATTTATCTATAAAACATTATTGACTTAAGTATAATATTTAACTCACATATTTATTTTGGATCACCAAAAGCTAATCTGTCTCATTGAATCACTAACACAGATCGTTCGACGTGAATGAAAAAACTCGAATGTTCATTGATACTGCTTTTAAGTCGTATCGATCTTGAAATATTTTAATGTAACACGACCGAAACAAATTCAATGGCTTACCCGATGAGGTAACGTAACATGTGGAATTATAAATAAATCCACTGACTCATTTAGTATACAACCGAGACAAGATTTTTATGGAGATATACTTGTTTACCTTATAGTCAATGATCACAGCGCACTACATAATTCTATTGTTACTAATTTTTTTGCCGCCATTCCTGACGAAGAAGTCATCAGGAATGTATTATTCGTCCGAACAATTTTCTTGGGATTCATGGAAACCGAAAATCTAGCCGAAAATGCTTCAGATCGAAGCTGGAGCTCCATTATTTTCTCATGAATTGAATATACAATTCAGAATATTTGCAGAATTTGGAGTAACATTTCGGTTGGTGAATTATGAATATTCACGCAAATAGAATTCCTCACAGTTCTGAGGCCAAAGAGAGAGTAAAAAAACATTGAAATATCAGTGAACCAGATTATAATTCGGAGTAGCATGAAAATATTTTACCTGCAATGATTAAATTCATGCTTATCGACTCAGAAAATAGGGAGATAGTGAAGAATTAATTTCATTATATTTATATGTATATTTATTATTTGGGATGTTTCATTAAAACTGTACCTACAAGTTCTCAGGTCAACAGGTTCTACAGGTCAATTGGGATATTCTTAATCAGTGTTGGAACATGCCCTTAGTCCATTGGTTTATGAGATACAGGATGTTAGGTACATGTATATAATCAAAAACTATAATCAATCGCTAGGTAAAGGTGGTCTGAGATATCATTGTAGTTTTCACAAAAAAATATTATTGGATAATTTGATTTAAAGCAAAGATAAAGGTGAAGGACATCTCCCTCAAGGAATAGTGCTATAACCGTAAACACTTTTTTCGGGCTTTTGGTCCTCTTTAGTACTGTGAAAAAGTGTTGGGATGAGCATCACTTGGTGTTAAACAACAAATGAACGTCAGGTCAAGAACAGAAGCCAGCCGCTCACCTGTGGTTTCGGTAGGCAGACTCAATGGGCTATAGGGCAACAACCAACCACGTAGGCAGCTAGAGATAGCTACCAGCGTGACATCCGAGTCCATGAAAATAACCATGTGAAAAATCATCTAGTATGGAGTTTATTAGCTATAAATGAATACTCTAAAAATAAAACTCGACTTTAATTAAAATTTGTTCCATAAATAACCGAAAACTGAAGGTTCTGCAAAAACCCATCTCATCTGAACAATATGAATAAAATCGCACAATTTATTTATCTTATTGGCGTTTACATTATTTATGCACAAATTTTGAGAAAATGAATATTTTTTTGGTTACGTAAGCTTACAGATATAACAAAAAAATGATTAATCTTTTTTGGTATAGACCAATTCTATGCATTCGGCATGGCAGTGAAGATGACATACTTAATATTGGAGCCACAATTCCTTCGAACAAGACGGGGTCTTTTCCATACTTATTGTTGATCTCAAATGGCTCTTTTACACCATAAGTTATTACCAATTTTTTTCTTAACACATAAATGACATGTTGGCGTCTTGTAGGCCTTTACCGAAAAAAAATTCTTGATAGCGAAACCTACATTTTAACAATCTAGCTCTTGATATACATTCCGATTGGCCTGAACAGCAAATAGGATTCCTGTTATCACAATTATGAAAACCCTAAAACATATTTTATTTCCTCGAGCCAATTTCCCTAAAAAGATTGTTGTGTCTCCTTGAAAGGTCTTAAAACTCCGACAATCGTCAGGTTGCAACATGTTTGCGCGAGTGTACTACTCGCGTAGTAAAATAACATCAATGGAGACTGAATTATAGAGCTATATCTATGTTATCTCGGCAAGTATGCTTCCTTAGACCTTAGACCACTTTCCCTTATAACACTCGAATGCTCTCCAAGATTCTCATGAAAAATACAAGGAAATGAAACAATATTCAGTTCTAGTTAATAGTCAGTAGTACAGTTTTGGATTGGAAAAATTATATTTTTCACGTTACACCCTGCAGATCGATTTCTTCAACAAAAAAATATACTTATAACCTACAATGATGCATTATTCAATGATGTTCATTTGTTCTTGGGAGAATGATGTACAGGGTTCTTCAACAGGCCAATTGAAAAGTCTCCAATTGTAGTACCATTTGTATTTCGCTTCAAAATAGGTCTCAGTTTCTGCGATTACTTCTTCATTGGTGCTAATTTTTTTTTCCAGCGAGCATTCTTTTGAGGTCTGAGAACGAAAAAAAGTGGCTGGGGGTCAGATCTGGCAAATACGGTGGATGCAGAAGCAATTTGAAGCCCAATCCATGCAATTTTGCCATTGTTTTCATTGATTTGTGACACGGTGCATTGTCTGGATAAAACAGCACCTTTTTTCTTCAAATGGGACCGTTTTTTAACGATTTCATCCTTTAAACGATCCAATAACGCAATATAATAATCGCTGTTGATGGTCTGGCCCCTTTGGAGGTAATCAATGAATATTATACCTTGCGCATCCCAGAATACTGATGCCATAACCTTGCCAGCTGGCTGTTGTGTTTTTCCTTGCTTTGGATTCGGTGTGCAGTCCACTCAGTTGACTGTCGATTGGACTCCGGAGTGAAATGACGGAGCCATGTTTCATCCTTTGTCACATATCGACGCAAAAATTCAGGTTTATTTCTCACGAACAGCTTCAAACACTGCTCTGAATCATTAAAACGTTAATCGATTGTGCAGACCCCGGAAACTCTTCATCAAGCCAAGATTTTTCCTCAACTGTATTTTTTCCCTTCAAAAAGCTATATTTTATCAGAACACAAAATTCTTTTTTCTCATCTTTTTTCAAATAACAGAAGTAGCTACACTCACAACGCAATATCTCACAAACTAATGGTCGGACTGCTGCCAAATTTTGACACGTATCGTTTGAAGGTTGTTACTAACTAAAAATCATATGGATTTAATACTAGCACCGCCATCTGTGCACCAGACTGGGACTTTTCAATTGCCCTAATACTAGATGTAAAATAAACCAAAAATTTTCTATTCGAAACTGTGTTTCTGATAATTAACTAAAAATAAAGCTTGATTATTATCGTAGACGTAATTATCGAATTTTTTTATGAAAATCTAGGAGATCTATCGGTTGAAGATTTATATGAAACATCCTGTATTCCATGAACGAATAGTCTCAGGACTTGTTTCATTGTATTGAAACTGATTCAGACTTAGCGAATTATCCTACATTCTCATTGAAAACATTTACAATCATTCATTAAACACCCTGTGTATAACATCTGAAGAAATAACGGGAGCTGTTACAGCTATAAAAATATAACTTTTAGAATTGAAAGCGAAATGGTCGAGAGCACCGGTTTTCGAAAAAATACCGGAGGAGATTATCTTTAGATTTCCTAGCCGAGACCTGCAATTAAGAGGTTTTACAAGGGATTAAGCTGAGTCTCGCAGTTCAATTAACAGCTTGTAATGAACTCATTTGAAAATTCGATTTTACGAATTCGAATAGTACTTCCGGACTAATGTTTTCCTTAATTAAAATAGCTGGTGGTATAGCACTCAGATTACGGTATGTTTTTCAGAATTAAAATACTAATTGCGAGTGTAATAGTCAACATGTTTCGAAGACGGTTATCCTCAAATTGAATAGTATTATTCATGAGAAATCTCCTGAAAAAAAGTTAAAACAAAGTTATCTCGATGTCAATATCTGTTCGAATTTTATAGGGTTCTGCTAATTTGATCCACTTGAAATTTCGTATATAGTTTGCTATTGTTATGGAACATCTACATGCTCAATTTTGTTTTTGCAGGATTTGTTATAACTAAAATATTTACTACTTTTTTTGGCTATTTTCTTGAAGTAGTTTCCTCATTAGGAAATCAACACAAAATTTTTCATCAAGGTTTTTGAAATTGTATCACGACGTAAAATATCAACTCTATTGCATCCATTGTCATTGATATATTGGGTATTAGTTCCGATATTACTTTTCTCTCTGGTTCTGGTTCTGGTGATGCGAACAAAATTAAATGGTGATAAAGCTTTCAATAGTCATTTTACATGTAAATGCAAAATTTAATATTGATCGAATCTGTGTGGGAGAGAAAGAATCATTACTGTGAAAGACTACAGTTTCATGATTAGACATCCAAGTTCCAAATATTTCTCAACATCTATTGAGGTTTGTCTATTGAATGGTTCTAGTATTGTTTTCGAAAAACCCTATTTTGGATATCTTGAAAGCCTATGATGAACATCCACAAGTTATTTTCATGCCCCACAGTAGCATTCCCTGAAAGTTGTATTAGACTCTTAGCTTTCCTGTTACTACTTGCAATTATAATTTTATCGCTCTAAGTATTAGTGAAAACGTCGTAACAACAGAAAAACTCAACCTTACGGGAAAGGTGTAAAAGGCTGTTAAAACTGACTTCTTTAAGTCTGAGGCCCTTGGCATTTTTGATTAGGACAATCTTGATTGTGGGCGAATAACAAACAATTGTTTCAGGCACAGAAGATATTCAAAATTTTTGCCGTCGGACTTATTGGACGCTTGCAGCCAATTCCATTTATTATTTCCTCATACACTGGCTGATACATTTCATCAGATAACCTTTCGTGTCTAGTCTGACTTTTTATTTTGAGGCTCACACAAATAAAAATCAGAGAGTGTCAGCTCCAGAATTTTCAATGGCTACTTACTCGATCTCGGAGTTAGTCATTTGTGAATAATATCGAATGTTTCATCGTGCGTACCAAGGGTTACGGTGGATACGTGAAAAAAATTGATTTTTACAGGTTGAATAGGTTAAAACATCAGTTTTCGCATGATCAGTATAGCTTGATAATGACACCATTTGATTCAACAAAACAAATTCTACGTAGAACTCAAGGGTCACGTTATGTCCGATGCAACTTTTCGTCAAAATGTTTGTATTTCTCGGATTTTGAGCCGATAATCTTCTAAAAGATAGGATTCGCCTTGTAGCTTTTAAGCTGTGTTGTAAGTCTGGCGTCCTCAACCTAAGATTTTATGTGAAGTACTCTGACAGAATATTCTAAATTTTTTTACCTGAAATCGAATGATCAGAGTGTCCTCTACATGATCTGGGTTCGAACTCTCGGTTCAACATTATTGAGAAAAACGGTGGCCGTTTTCACTAGGCCATTGTTGCCTCGATTGTTGCATGTACTCACAATTTGAATGACATGATACATTTTCCACTTCGAGTTTTAATGTCATAGTCGGAAAACATACTTCAATTGTGTGCTGCATCATATTATACAAAAATAGTTTTTTGGTGCTTTCAATATTCATGTTATTTCGAACAAAGCATGACAGTTGATTGACAGAAATAAACTCGAGCTTTTCGAATTGATTATAGAACCTCTGCATGAAAGTCGATCGACGAACCGCCAGAACGGCAGCAAAAACATTACCATAAGTATTTCCAAACCTAGGTGTACAGTAGTGTTAATTCATTCTGGTGAGTAATTATCGTGAAAGTCATGTATGATGAATTAATCATGGTTAATCGCTGTAGCTTTGTCTATTTAATTTTACCCGCCGAATGCCAACACGCAATAGTGGCCATAAAAACACTCCCAGTTACCATATCGACAATGTACAGGAAATGACGAAAGTTTGAAAGCTTTTCCCTGTTATTCTTCTTCTCTCCAATGTTGGTTACTTCCGCTTGAGAGATATAATGAAACTTCTGATTCTTGCCATTCTGCATTAATGGGATATCCGGAAAATTGTTGGGAAAGATGGATGATATCGACGAAAAAAAGATTTTGACACATCACGTCGTCATATTGAATGATTTCGATAGATTGTTGCTTGATAGAAGTCAATAAGAGTCTATGTTGATGTAATTTTTATGTAAATTTATGACTCTTATCAAAGTAACACTTCACTCAACATATTTCCAGGGCAAAGAAGAATCTTTCTACAGGAAATGTATCGAAAAGTAAGAAGAGCATAGAAGTACATCACATGTACGCCCAACAAGTGAGACATTTTTTATTGAAAATATCTATATGTTGACCAATTTTCAAGAGAAATGTCTCACTTGTTGGGCGTACATGTGTTGTACTTCTATGCTCTTCTTACTTTTCGATACATTTCCTGTAGAAAGATTCTTCTTTGCTCTCGAAATATGCAGGCTTCAACCTCGACAATTACTTCTGCAAAAGAACCAAATTTCTTGTCCTTAAGCATTCTTTTGAGGTTTGATAAAAGTCAGTAATCATTGGTAGGGACAGGGGCGGATCCAGACGATGTTTGAGGGGGGGGGCATAGAAAGTCACGGCTCATATAGGTTAGCAAAATAGCGGAATTTTTTGTTGGTACCTACCGGGTCAAGTGTTTTTTCATAGAAAAGTGGATTTTAGTAAATCATATCATATTCAGTTTCCAAAATTTTTGTAGGGTAAAAACAAGGAAAAATTTCGCATATTCCATAAATATATTGCGTAAATTCATTTCATAAGAAAACCCAGGCGCACGAAAATATAAAGTGTAGTAAAAAGAAAACCATTATTATTGCATAAAGAACAAGGCTTCAATTACCATAGTTAACACAGTTGTGCCTTAGGTGAACAGCTCTTGATAGATAATTCCCTGCCAATCTCACTAAACACACAGCAAAACCTTCCTGTCCGTTTCCGAAGGCTCACCGCGTTTCGACCACGACCGTTTTTGCTTGACGTTGTCATAAATGATTCACTTTTCATCAGGTACCAAGCGTTTCAAAAATAGGGCGATTTTGTAGCGATTCTCCAGTGATTGGCAGTGGAAATTCGGTCCATGCGGTTTTTTGGTTAGCTCATGTGATATCCATACATCAAGCACCTTCTTGAGATCAGCCTTATGCAAATAGTGTTCCAAACGGTTTATTGTGGACTCTTAAGCTCTTAAGCAATCGAAACAGGACTCGACAATATCCATGATTTTATCGATATTTTCGTCAATTGACCAGTGGCGTTTCAGTGCGTAGTGCATCTTTGACATCGAAATTACCGGAACGGAATCGACGAAACCAAAACTGCACGTGATTGGGTATTACAGTATAAGGGCAAAAACACTGTTTACATTTTCACCCGCCTGACTGGTATTTTTGTCTTTATCTAAGAAAAACTATAAAATATAGGGTATTTTCTTTTTGCTAGTGTCCATCATTGTGGCGCGCTCAAACTTAACTGAGTCAACTCATCACAAAACTGTCAGAATATTTTTGTAATGCGAAATCTCATCTTTTTAACGCCATATCGTGAAACCCGATCGGACTTGTACAACGCAAGATACAGATAACTAAAGTCATCTATTGGACAAATAATGAATTCCATTTTACTACACCTAGACATATGATCAAATATTAAAAATTCAATAACATATTCTAGTCTCGTATTTTTTTGACTATCGTATCTTTCAACATTAAGACTGCTGCAAATGGTTCTATGTATATGTATTAATGCCAATGCATTTCACCCTTGTGAGTTCCCACGCATATTTTTCGATTTTTCAGGATACATTTTTATAATTATAAGGTCCGCGAGGAGGGGCCATGACCACCATGCACCACCCCCCCCCCCCCTGTATCCACCCCTGGGTAGGGATTCACGGCTTGACTTGATATTCAAGCTACTTGACTTGAGTTTGTCTTGAAATCTACGTATGTTCAAGTAAAGTAGTAGTTTTTCAATGTTGTCAAGAGAATTTTGTCTTTGCATTTGAGAGCGTTTCTTCCTAATTTCTGCACTCAATCAATCCAATAACGTTCTGTAATATTCACTGTTGATGGTTCTACCTTTGTCAATGAAGTCAATGAATAATAGACCATGCATGTGATACGGATGCCATGATATTGTCAGCTACTATTTGAGGTTTTGGTAGCTTTGTACGGCTTTCACCGACTGGGAATTTATTGATAACTCCATGTTTCAACCGCTGTCGCATATCGATGCAAAATTCCTTTTATACCGATTGAAACAGAGTTTAGAATCGACGATGCGTTGTTGTTTTTAATCAGCGTTGAGCAAGGGTGGTCCCAATTTCGAGTAAAGGTTTCTCATGGACAAATATTGACTGATATCTTCAACTACATATCTACCTCAAGCAACATCAATTCACGATCGCCCGGAACCATTTCGTGGAATTTTTTCATGTTTTCTGAAACAACAGTCGAATTCGGGCGTCCAGAGCGTTCAGCATCGTCGGTGGTTTTTTGACCATGTTTAGTGTCAGCCTCGGTGTCAGTATACAAGCTTTTAACCGTTGTTGCACATGGAACAGAATCAGAATAACCTATCAAGTCGTTGCTTTATTTGCAAAGTATTTCCGCCATACGAAACAGTGTTTTATTCATTTTTGAAACAACAACAAACGTAGCATTAATCAATCTTCAATAGGTATCTCGTTTCAGACTTATCTCTATATTTTGAAATTTTGAAACACATCTTTTGAAAATTGGTACCAACTAACAAGAAAAAAAGCGGTACCTTGTTGGGTGATGTGGTATTTCGAATAATATATACAAACAATTTCAACCTAGTAGGTATAATATTGTATGATTTTTGTCATTAGTTTATTTGAATTAGACATGAAATTCTGCAGATTCGTCATCTGTGAGTTGAGCCCTGATCAAAATTTGGAGAATACAAACCTCATGACGAAATGATAATTCTCTATTCGTGGAAAGAGAGCACTCAAAGTTTTTTGTAACATGTTAATAATAATCCATAATATATTTCATTCCGTAATATTTTATAATGATTATATCATTATCTCTTTGAAATAGATCAAATAACTTACCTGCACGAAACATAAGACAATATTATTGAAAGTTGTGAATATTGTCGATATCTTTTTTACGTCACTAACCTTATTTCTTTCAATATTTACTTCGGGGTGTCAAGGAAAACTCATATCTTATCACTAGTAATGAAAGCCGAGTACTTCTGTACCTCCAGTTAACAATCATAATTGATGATTTCACTTAGGTATAAGTAGGTAGTTAAATATTTTCAATAGAGAAAAAATAGAAATGCTAATTTTGTTTCTACCGACTGAGTATGACTATCAAAACTGAGTGTGGTGCGTATCTTTGAATAATCGGTGCGAATATCAATTATTAAGGATACATAATTAATAATATTTATTCATTTATTTAATCTCAGCTTACACAATATGTAAAGCCTTCTTCTATTGCTTGATTTATGTAATTTTAGGAAGTTCCATAATAATTTTCGACTAGCTTGAACATCTTGTTTGAATAGAATCATGAAATAATACCTGTATATTCCTTCCTATTTGTTTTGGATATGTTCATAGTTCATCGGTGCACATTGGTTCTTCTGGCTGAATAAATACAGTGCAATAACATGAATCGAATGGAACTAGCCTCTCTGCCACTATTTAAACAATTTCAATATGGGTTATTCAAATGTTTGGTTCCATTATTTTGAATATTATACCTTTGGAATTATTTCGAGATATGAAATTTTAATTACTTCACGATTTCTATGGATTACATCGATAACACACATACTCATGAGCTGAGTTATACTGGCTGTTCCAAATGTAAACCGCCATACGTTGACCATCAACATCGAAAAAAAATCCTATTTTTTCCAATAAACTTTTTCAGTAATAAAAAGCTCTATTGTTTAAAAGGTTGAAAAACTAAATTACAGAAAAAATAGAGTAGAGATAGCACAAAAATAATTGAGTTCCAGAACACTAGAAGGAACGTTCGCAAGTGAATATGAATTTCGAATCTGAAAAAACTATTTTGGAAGTTGTAGAACTAAGGAGCAGCTGTGCATCCTTGGACGATAAAGCTTCACTACCTAGTTCAGAATAGCTTCACTACCCATCAGAATATTCTGACTTCTTCGGAGTGAAATTTCGATATCGTTAATTAAAAAAATTCTCAGATTACCGAAGGTGTGTTGAAAAAAAAATTAAGAACACCTAAATAACGGCTCATTATCCTAGAATTTGAAAGGTATAGTATAGTATAAAAGTTTTGAAAATGCAATACGAAGGGTGCTTTTTCAACCTGTACAATTAAAATGAAATTAGTATAGTGAAAACCCTGTATTTTCAGCGGTATAATTGTTGAATATACTCATTCGTTTTGAACAGGGTGTCCCATTTTCTATGCTCTTTGAAAGCGTTTCGAAAAATATAAGAATTGGAGAAATAATCTTCAGGACTCACGATCTATTTTTTTCAGAACAATAAGATATCAGAAATCAGATCATAGATGTCTTGATTCATTCTCGAGTTACAGGGTTTTCGAATATCTCGGAATAAATGAAAAATATTTATATATGGGGTCTCCCATAAAAAAAGACGAAAAAGTCAATATCTTTGAAGCGGATGACATTCTTGAGAAACCGAAAATGGAATGCTTTTCAACAGATCTGCTTTGAAATGTATAGGGTGTCCCATTTAAGAAACACTAACTCCCCTTTATATATCTTAAATTGATTTCTAGATCTGTTATGAATTTCATATAAACCATAAAAATTACCCAAAATATAGAATTTTTCGAATATCTCGAAGAGAAAATAGATATAGCGAAATATTTGATAGGGAAATTTTTTTTAGAAGAGCCCGATATCTCGAGAACGAATCAAGACAGCAATGATCTGCCTTCTGATATCTCATTAGGTCGGAAAATAGATCGTTGGTTCGTGAAATTTTTTTTCCCTAAGTCCTAAAGTTCTCGAGAAGCTTTCAGTGGGTATCACAAATAGGACACCCTGTACATCAATAATAACATTTCATCAACATTGAATGAGCCATACAAACGTTATTGATTGAAGTAGAATCGGACAAATCACCTTGTAAAGTGTCAATTGAAGGTCCCAAACGAAAACCAAATTTTTGAAACTATCTTGACTAGTGTAAGCTTCTTCTGAAATCTGACCTTTATCGTTTGAGACCATTCCCGGTTCAAATGAACGAAAATAATCAGTAGCAGAAGCATTTGTTTTATTATTCAACCGATTTTGAATCGATGGGGCCTTGAAACAAACACTCATTTTCATGACTCATTTCAAGACTCGGTTCCAATTCAATCTTATTCTAACTTTTCGAATTTCCGGAAAAGAGTAAAATTTCTAAGACAATTTGAGTATTCTGCTCGAGCTTTTCATATGTTAATCATGTTTTAATCAGTCGTATTTTAATAATGTGACATTTATTTTTTCTGAGTTTGAGGATGCTGGTTCAGTCTTTTGTCAGTGTTGAATCCGCTCAATAACATTGAAATTATAATTCTCATTACCTTGATATCATCATGGGAACATTACTCTCATACAAGCTTCTATATAAATTGATGAGCTTGGGATCAAAATTTCATTAATAAGTGCCTTTGAAGTCTTGTCAGTTCTCGCCTCATTTTCAAGAAGTTCTTCAAGAGTTCCATGAAGAGGAATGGATTGAATTCGTTCCCATCTGAACCACCCTACTCTCATCTATAATGAACTCTGGTCATTTCTTATGACGGAATAATTCATAATGTCAGATCCAACGGCTTTTACATTAACCCTTTCAAAAAGTTACTGAAACTTTGAGATGTTCGTCTTTATAGCTTTGAATTCAATTTCTCACTATGGTTCATAAGGTCTAGAATTCTGTTACGTTCAGTTATCTAGGTATGATCCATTATGCATAATATGATTTCTCCAATCGTAACAGATAAACTAATCCACTCTCGTTTTTTTTAAAGTGCCTCATTTTCAATTGTGTGATAGTTTGCTTTTCGCAAATTATCAAGTTTCCTATTATGAAGAGTATGAATTGTTGAAATTTTCAGAAACCAAACTTTTATTTCTCAACAGGACATCTCCTCCTTTTTAATAGACTGCATTTCTGATCTTCCTTTAATTTACCCTAATACTGTTACTCTAACTGGAAATTGTATTTTTTCATTTTCAATTTTTCATCAGTGGGATCGCCTTAATTCGTTATTAATTTCCATTCCAAACTTTAATGATGTTTCAGCATAAAATATTCATTTGAAATATTCAAACCGATTCAACAGATAATCAACTTGTTGGCACAAATTTATTTTCATGCAAATTTTAGCGTTCAGCGGTATTAATGAAATAATATGGAATTCATTTGGAAAATTTGGTGGTATAGAACCTTTGTACCGCATAAACAAATGATATTTTCCCTCACGTTAGCTTCCACTGCGAATGGAGCGAAATGTTTCGACATAATTAGGTATATTATGTGCATATAATATATTGATCATTTTCTGAATTTCAGATATACTTTCAAACAATTTTTCGAAAGTTTTCGAAGAGTGAATCATTTCATTCAAACAAAAGCTCTTAGGACTTTCTTTGGAAAATTACGCGTTTCCAAAACTGAGAAAAAAAATAATTTTTGTCTTGAAATTTTATGTAAATAAGAGTTATTCTTGAATATTTATTACATTTTTATATTTTCCAAATGAAATGATTATTTCAATTGGAAAATATGTGTTTAAAATAACTATTAATTCCAAATTTTTAAACTTTCGTGTTGTCTTCGTGAAAGCAATAATTTCTCGATAAAAAGATGAATAGAATATTCTGTATAATCATAAAAATCTAGAAGATGACTGTCACGTTCGGTTTGCATATAATTTTTGTAAAACATGCTCACTCTTCATTAACTTCGAGAAAAAAAATGTTTTTCTTCATTTTTTGAAACATGTAAATTCAAGAAACGGTATAAAAAATTTGGTTCAAGTGGAGGAAACTCTTCAATTGAAAAAAAATTTACCTACTTAAAAACCTCTGCACTTCGTACCTAGATATCATAAAATATATTTTGATGTTTATGTCTGTACAAGCTCGATATTTATTTGTCATTTGTAAAATTTCATCTCAAACGACAACACTCAGTTATTCTCTGTTCTGGTAAAATTGCGAGAAAGTTAGTATTATTATAATTTTGACAATAATTTCTAATTTTCCTTCAGAACTGCCTACATAATATTTTTCTCTGTAGCAACGTATTTTATGATAATTTTCTTACCTAATACTAGATTTTAATGTTATCGATAGTCAGCTTTTTCATTAATCATTTGCCCAGCTAGCACGCTCTACTTTTTATTGATAACAATTTTTGTTTCAGCAGAAATTCGATAGTATGCAAAATGGTGGAGGCGCAAGTACTCAAAATTAGTTTGGGTACTGGAAACTTTTTCGAGTCTACTTTTTTCATTTATTTTTTTACGATAATTTACTAAGTGGAAAAACCATTCAGTAGTTCTCATACTGCATGATTTCAGGAATCATGCAGGCTGAATTTCTATTTTTCTAAAGTTTCTATTAAGTGTCCTATTAAAACACATAGATCGAAATTATTACGTTACATTTCTCTGGAATCATCAAAAATAGAACTTCATCGAAATATTTCCAGTGTATAATAAACTTCGATACTCCTTGAATTATGACGATAACTATCATTGAAGAATAAATCCGATGTGTTGACAGCACAATGCAATTTTCGAAGATGTAAAGTACACTGTATTTAATGCGATTTAGGTTGATCATTTTCAGATCCACGTAGACCCTCCGGCTCTTTGAGTTGCTTTGCAATGAGAACTACCGCATTCCAGGTCCACATACAGAGTGCTATTCTCTGTCCTGCGGTTTGATTGTATTAAATCCCAACCCGGACATCTATCGATTGATGATTAATGAAGTTCATGAATTTGTATTGGATCTCATCATGAACGGTTTGAATCTATCTTCAGACGGTGAGAAACAATACCTCCATAAATAATATGCTACGTAGTACACTGATTATGATTTAGATATTCATTACAATAATGACATTTTGAAAGAGCTGGCTTACTTTTTTGAACTTCTATAATATAATAAATATAATTTGAAATTTTTAGAACACAAATATTTTTATATATTGAATTACTTACACACAATTTCACAACATGTCTTTCTACAATTGTACTGAGCACAGGGCGTCCCAAATTTGATGCTCATTGAAAGCATCTCGAGAACTAAAAGTGAAAATAGCTGTTTCTAATATTTCTCTATATCTTGCTTTCCGTTCAAAATAGTCTAGAAATTCTAAAACATTTTTCAGTAATTTGTATGGTTCATGTGATACTCATAATCATAGAAATTAATTGTTGTTCATTTCGACTTATCCTATATTGTATTATACAAGCGTTGGATTAATAAATTTATGTATTTATTTACCTGACCAAATTAAGATTTTAAATGAGTAAGGATTCAAGGATAATCTTTTTTTCACTTATTATGTATTAAGATCGTATTATATGTTTGTGTTAATTTTCTCTTAGAAATAGCTTATTATTCTGTACTTGTTCCATACATTCTTTGTAATGTCGAAGGGATCAATAAAGAATTTGAATTCGAATTTGAATTTCTGCTAGGCGATATAGCGGAAATATGGTCTTTTCGAAAAATACAGAAATTAGGACGAAAGGACAGAGTTATCTGTTCAGGGAACTAGCGTTGAAAAACCGTCATTTATCGTTTCAAAATTTATACCGAATGTAATCCGTTGGATCCAGATATTCTTACTTAGTTATTCTATATTTATTGGGTGTTATGATAAAATTGAACAAAGGATACCTCACACCTTATTAGGGAAAATGGCCTTTTGTAAAATCAGCTGAATTTTTGATATGTTATAGTCCATATCATTCCAAATAAAAGTTCAATTGGCAAAAGTTTTTCTATATGCTAGTTTCGACGCTAGAAGCCCCTGAAAACTTTAATTTCTTCTCTATCGTTAAACAATACAAAACGTTATCCTGGATAATCTTTACTATTCTGAGTAATCAATATGTGAACAGTCATTAATATGAGATACTATGTGAAGCATTGTTCTTTGGTGTTGTTATATTTGGTCAATTATACAGTGTGTCTCAGTTACTTACAATTTTTCAAGTTCAATTATTCGAAAATTGTTACAAATCGCCTAAGCGATCTACAATCGAAAAAATGTTTATGAATCTTGTTATACGCCACATTCTACATCAAACTCGAAAAAATGTACGGAGTGTCCCTCTCAAAAGAAAGTTATATTCGAAATATTCCGTACTGAACATATTCATTTGCAGATTCATACCGTGAAAATCCCTGATGTTACAAAAATAGATTGAAAAAAATCTTTTCAAGGACGTTTTATAGACATATTTGTAATATTTATTATCCTTTTTCATGCTTTGGAATTATGATGGTCAAAAAATATTTTACAGTACGGCACATTTCGAATATAACATTTGCTTCCTTGGAGAGGAACACTCCGTATATTTTCTCATATATAGATATAGAATGAGGTGTAGAATAGGAATCATAAACATTTTTTGATTGTAGATCGATAAGGCGATTTGTAACCATTTTCGAATAATTGAACAATGCTTTTAGTAGTATTTCATATACACTGCTCAACAATTGATAGGGATCACTCACTTGTTCTAAATTTATTTCTGAAATATTCGCTCCAAAATTATAAATTTAGTCAGATATCAGAGTATTTTCAGTTGATAATATGGTTCACTTGAGAAAAGAATGAAAAATGGAATGTTGGAGAGAAAAAAAGACTTTATTAGGAACACTCAAAATTCTGTGTTTGAATAACATAAAAATCTTATGATGAAACCACAAGTAGGCTGAAGTTTCGGTTAAGCTAGTACCTAGTTGGTCCCCCAAGAGCTCGTCCCAAGCATTCTACCCTACGAGGCATACTTTTGATCAAACGATTCATAAAATTTTGGGGAAAATTCGTCCAAATATCCCGTAAAGCGTTAGAAAGGTCCTCCAGGTTATTGATCGGTTGTTCTAAGGTTGACAATTGTCTAGACATCTCAGACCAGACATGTTCGATGCAATTCATGTCTGGAGAGCGAGCTGGCCAGTCCATCCTATCAATAGCATGAGTTTCTAGCGCTTCATTAACCAGACGACTACGGTGTGGACGGGCATTATCGTCAATTAAAATGAAATTCTCGCCCACGGCAGCCGCAAACGGAACAATTATGGGTTCTATAATCATATCGTGATATCTCTGGCTGGTCATGGTGGTGTTCTGCAGAACAACCAACTCTGTGCGAAAAAAAACTCTGTGGGAAATATACTTTTCATCAATAATTTCGAAATACATATTCCACTTTTCGTCACTAGTTGCTGAAAGTAAAACGTTTCAAAAAGAGTCACTTCATATGTCAAAATCAGAAAAAGAACAGTTCATATCTCACTATACGATAACATACTCATTCATAAAGACCTTATGCAATTTTCTACGTGAATCACATTCGCAAATGTAGACATCATCCTCGAACATAAACGGACTGAAATGGCCATAGATACCAGATATCATCATTAAATGACAAGGACATGAACTAGTTTTCGGAAGTACTTATCGCTTCACGGAGGACATAAAACAGTTTCAGTCTAAATTTGCTATTAATTTCAGTGGAGATATTCCGAAAGCGGATTTTGTCCTACAGCAAGATTTAAATCGAAGTGAAGGGGACCATGTTATTCAAACTGAAATCCAAGGAATTAATGGTTGTCCGAGCAAGTGCACACAGTAATTAGTGAGTGCGGGTCACGGGAGTTATAACCATTAGGAGTTTCAATGAAGAAAAACGTCAGAAAGGACGACGTTTGTCGATTCCACGTAGACGATATTAAACTGGAATATTTGCGGGACGTTGTTTACTTTGGAGGACCGTTTTATTTGAATAACATGCGATGTGAATCCAGCTTACTCGATATCGAGGGACTAATTCTAGATATTACTGCTTATATCGGGTCTGTGAAAGATTTCTGTTCAAACAGTCACCATTGGTACAGTAATGTCGGTATACAAGGTAAAAGTTGAATTTATGAGTCTTCATTCCCAAAAATACTGTCTGTTTTGGTATATTTATTTTAGCAATGACATTATGTCAGCGATCGAAATAGAATGCCGTTGCCAGAGTGCCAAAGTAATCCTTTTACTACTTACAAAATAAATTTTGTTGTTTTTTTTTTAAATTATAGGTCATAAACTGAAATCTTCAAAAAAAATAGACGATAATTTTCTCGAGGCTGTCACAATTCCTGAACACAAGAAACGAACTTGAAACCCCATCATGTTTTAGATAAGAGTTTGATCTTCAAAGAACGTTTTTATTTGAGGTCTGTGAAGAATATTTAAGAAGATATAATGATTCTTGTGTAGATATTCAATTTTTACTGTTTATTTTCAAGACTCCAAGTTCAATTTTTTTTTCAAACAGTGAGGTCTACGAAAAATCAGTGGACAGTGTTTGAATTGACTTAGCCAAATTTCGTTCTCGCCCGAAAATTTTTATATTGAAATATTTCACTCGAATTTGAAATACCTGGACCTTGAAAAATTTAAGAAAATTGAAAGTTCCGTCATGGGAAGTTCATACCATTATTTCGATTGATATGATTACGTAGATCACAAGTCATGGGAAGTCATGGGAAAGAAGCGGTACCTGTCCGCCCCTCGGATTTTTAGGAATAGGTAGGGATAAGAAAAAATCAATTTGGTCGCAGTTCCCTTTAAGATAACAGAGCCGTAACGACCCCGATTCAGTGAAATAATAATGAATAATAGTTATAATAATCCATCAACATCCACAAAGGGCATTTACACTGACGAAATATCTAGTGGAGTTATCAAACATGTCAGCCTCTGTCTTTTATTTATGTAGGCAACTGTGATAGTTGCAGATAATATATCAAGGTCGCTGTGCAATATAGGGTACCCCATAAATAGGTATCAATCAGTTATTAGGTAGAGAAAGATAAACATATTAAAAAAAAATAATCAACGGATGTGGACATTCCCATCCCCAAATAAATAATATACTAACTGACGAATAAAGTGCAACACACAGAAGGAGCTGTTTAAATTTTAAATTTTTTTTGATGAAACATAGATAGTATAGCAAGGAGTAAATGATTGGAATTTGAAGAAAAAAAACCAGGGTTTGCAATGTTTTTTAATAACTCTGTTGATAATATATTTGTCCACCGCGATTATTTATAAACTCCCCAACACATCTAGGCATTGATGCAATAAGATTTCTTCTTGAGGGATACTATCTCAAGCTACCTGTAATTCATGTCTCAGAGCCACCAAAGTCCATGGGGATTGGGGTAAATTTTCAAGCCTTCTCCCTATGATGTCCCAAACATGCTCAATGGGCGAAAGATCGGGCGATCTGGGCGGCCATGGCAAAATATCCATGAATATTCTTGAAGGTAACGCAGCGCTGATATGTTACCTCGAATAAAGACTAAAGGTGACCTATTTTCATATGCAATAGCATCACATACCATAAGGCCTACTGTCCGGTGTACATGACGCTCAACATCAAATTGAGGTTCACGTATTTCTCTCCGACTTCGGCCATTATGTGTAACCAAGGAGAATCGAGATTCATCAGAAAAGACGACCTGATGCCATTCCACATTCCAATGTTGACGTTCTCTAAACCATTGTAATCGTTGCCGGCGATGCTCAACCGTCAGAGGTAACACAAGATGGGGTCGATAATGCTGCTGACCAAAACACCTTATCTGGCGATAAACCGTTCGGACAGTACAGGATGTCCTTGTTCTCCTAACCACTCATCAGCCAAAGATGGAGTTGTCGCAAATCGGTCTCTAATGGTCTTAGACGTCGATCTTGAACTCCATTTGTGCCCCTTTGACTTCCGGTGTCTACTCTTCTTCGATTTTAGGCATTATCAAACCACTCTTGAGAACATCTCATAACAGTAGTTGGATTTCTGTTCATACGGTTAGCGATTTTTCGAAATGAAATTCACTTAGCTTGCGATAAATATCGCGTATAAGTGCTCTAGGCATTTCAACAACAACTAAACATCTACTTTGGATCTCCTAGAACAGCTAGTTAGTTGTAAAATTTAAAAAACTTGTAAAAAACGACTACAATATTCAAGTAACAAAAATTGTTTACGTCAAAGAACCTTCACGATTTTTTTCTCCACATTCAATCAATTACTCTTTGCTATACACCAAAAATAATTTAAAATTCAAACAGTTCCTTCTGGGTGTTGCAGTTTCTTTGTCAGTTAGTATAGTACTCAATCAATTATCAGGTAGAGAATGATAAACATAAAAAAAACTAAAACAACGGATATGGACATTCTCGTCCTCAAACCAATAATACTTCGATTCTACTGTTCTTCTCATTCCCTTCAACACCACCCTCTAATTACGCAGAAGGACGTCAGCGTTGATTACATCTCTACCAATTCTAGAATGCACTTGTATTCCATTCGATCCCACAATGCCGAAACAGGCTCCGTAATTGCATATATTGAGAATAAATTACAAATCCATATGCGGATTCATTCGGTGTTGATAACGTTACAGTCGAGAGAAGTTCGTATCCGGAAGCCGAACAAAATATATTATAGAAAATGTAACTGTTCCCACCGTGAAATATGCCCATCGCTATGGAAAGTTCTGATTTATACATATTTCGCATCAGACCGAACAGAACGAAATTACAACATAGATCATATTCGATATTTTCGTAGGGTGTTATTCATGTGAAAAATTAAAATAAAGTTGGAATGGAGATGTCATATATTTGAATGATGATTATGTGTCGACTCTTGTTACGCGCCTCCATCCAGGAAACAACGTGAATAAATCTATTGAATGAAAATATCTCTAGCGGAAACGATTCGTAGAGAGGAGATTGAAAAATGCGATTGAAAATTTTGTTCGATTGTATTTTGCGATTATTCATTCCCTGTTCGATTTTTATTGAACTCGAGATTCGATATTGTATTCGATATTGATGAAAACAAAAATTCGGTGTAATTGCATTCCTGGCTCCAATATGAATGGAGGGATATTAAAAATAACTTCACTGACCTGAAGTTGAGAGATTTTGAACGCAAGTTCATTATTGAGTCAGTTGCGCCCTTACGGACCACATAACTGTAGACAGATATACACTGTGTCCGTAAAGTATGAAACAAATTCATTTTTAGCTAAACAGACCATTTTAAGAAATAATCCTGAAAGACGTCGATTTTTTATTGTAATTTACCTATTTTTAAATAATAATCTAATATACAGGGTGAATTACTTTCGAGTAATGACGTCACCGTCTTGGAACAACCCCATTTGTCTCAATTTTCGAATTACTTCCAATTGGTACAGGGTGGACAAAAATTCAATAGTTTTGTGTGTGCTCATTAAGTAATGCGTAACATTCTTTATTAGTGAAATTAACAATATTATCAAAAATACTTATTGAATGTAACACCCTGTAGTTTGTTACATTTTAGATTGATAAAAATGTATAAAAATATGATAAGAAATAATTTCTTTCATATTCTGCCTGCTTGACAATAAGTACCAAACATGTTTGGAAACACTTCATTTTTACTGATCTTAAAATGTAACAAACTACAGGGTGTTCCATTCAAACCAATTGCTACTAGACAATGAGTATTTTTGATAATATTGTTATTATTTTAACTTATAAAGAATGTTACGCGTTACTTTATGATCACACACAAAACTATTGTATTTTTGTCCTCCCTGTACCAATTGAAATCAACATGTCATACATTTTTGGAATCAGCTCAGCTAGAGTAATCAGAAAATTGAGACATAATGGGAGTGTTATATTAAAAAAAAATGACGGTGACGTCATTATTCGAAAGTAATTTACCCTGTATATTAGATTATCATTTTAAAATACGGTAAATTAAAATAAGAAATCGACATGTTTCAGGATTATTTTTTTTAATGGTCTGTTTAGCTAAAATTGAATTTGTTCCATACTTTGCGGACACAGTGTATAGGCTTAAAAGCTCTCGAATACAAGTCAGTTCTTTCCCCTCTTTTTTTTCTCGATATGTTTAAATTTTCTATGATTCTCTGCTATCTACACTAAATTTTGTAAAGAGCTTGAAATGGTTAGTCAATATACAGGCTGGGCCACGTTCGATTGTAGCCTGGACTTTTACAGATAACTGAAGGTACGATTATAATGTAATTTTGGTTTCTTGGGTAGGAACCACTGCTCTATCGATCTTGAATATTTTCAGTACTGGGGTGTAGCCACTTATATATAAAAGTACTAATACTATCGATATCTCATTTAGAACACCCTGTATATTATTACTTTTTTTGTAATGTATATAACTTCCTTGCCCCTATCTCTAGTGGTTTTCAAAAGGTACAAAAGCAAAAAATTCTGTCATAAAGATAATGTCACAAATTGATGAAAACCATAGTCAAAAAGAAGCAAGGTCTATATCAATAGAATCAGATAAGATCTGTCGTAGAATATAATGCCGTTAAAAGCAGATATACAAGGGTGTCCGGGGAAGAATGTGACAAACGGTTACCATGAATTAAGAACATCATGGAGGATTCGTATCAAGAGGTTTCAATCGCCTGAGTAACTTCATTTGGGATATATACAGGGTGATGTTCATCTTATGAGTGAAATTTCACAGTTCAAAAACTCTTTAACTAATCGACCGAAGAATTTCAAATTTGGAAGTTTTATCACCCTTCAATATCGCCTTTCTTCAATATTTTTCAAATCGAATAAATCAGATCCGGACCGAGAAAATCTCAGACTTTTTCTATTTTCAGAACTATTGGATCACTCTGTACGTGAACATTATGATTTTTTTTTTTGTCATAAACATAACAATTAATTCATGATAAAAATTCTGAATATCTGCTTGGCATCGGCATACAGGGTGATCAATACACATTATTGTGTTTGAAATTGCTTTTTTATGAATTGTAGCCTGGGGAAGGTGATAAATAAACCACCGAAATGTCACCATAGAAATCTAGGTTTTTTATTGTTCGTTCAACCGATATTCACATTCTCAATAAACGTTCCCTTCTAAGTGGAAGTTCTTTAGTGCAATAACTCTTCAACTAATCTACCAAATAATATCAAATTCTGATTCTTTCGATTTCCTTCGATATTTCCTGGAATCTAATAAATCAGATTTGGACAAGGAAAATTTTTCTATCTTCGTAAATATTGGATAGTTATTTTGAATTCTCTTTTGGTTGATTTGTTGATTATTAATTTTGTCATTTTTATGATAGAATTGGAATTATATTTCAAGACAAAAATCA